>NC_133785.1:34287639-34320344 GCF_003597395.2 Chelonoidis abingdonii | reverse complement strand
GGCACCCCCTGTGACCATATTGACACGGTGGAGCGCTGTGCTCGATACACTGGTCTCTAACACTGGCCCTCTAGGCGGACTGGACTTATTTTTAGAACCGTAAGGGAACAGGGGATTGCTCAAAGTTCCTCAGTGAGTCATCCCAATTTGCTTGCGTTTGCGCCCCAACGGACGATTACAACCATAGGCACTCAAGTCATGATTGCAGAGACGATACCGAGGGGAGGATACCGTGCCAGTCATCCTGTCTGGGCAGTGCGGTACAGAATGACGGATAACCTCTTCTATCATTTGCAAAAGCAAAGTGAATGCGTGCTGTGCTAGCGTAGCAGGTGAGTATCGCCTCCTCTCTCGCTGTGGCATTCCAGGTACACACATTATGGTGCGGGAAAAATACAAAGCTGACGGGCTCATTGGTTGCCGTCTATGGCGTCTGCCGGGCAACTCATGGGAAAAACGGCGCAAAAGGATTGTAGCTGATTTTTTCCGGGGAATGGAGTGACGACGGAATTTACTCAGAACACCGCTGACACTAATGATTCAACCAGAATTCCAGGTTTGGGGGGAGACTGCGGGAACTTTGGATAGCTAATGGAGAGCTACCACATTGTTGCACGCTTCAGAATATCGATCGTTTAGGCCTCGGCATGCGGAGTACAGAAATCGATTTAAAGAGCCCTTTATATCGATATAAAGGGCGTTGTAGTGTGGACGGGTACAGCGTTAAATCGATTTAACGCTCTTTAAATCGATTTAAACGCGTAGTGTAGACCAGGCCTCAGTACAACTGCAACCACAGCCATTACTGACCCCTCCAAAACACACTTTCTCCTCACTGTTTGTTTTGGTGCCAGTGCCCTAAGAATCAACACGATCAGCATCCAATAAATCACACAGAGCAACAAAATATTTAAACCTGGCTGAATTCGTAAGAGGAAACTAATGAATCACTGCTAGAGGCATCGGCCCTGGGAGGAGATGGGAAGAACTGCTTAGCTATAGCCAAATTGGTTTCCTGCAAACAGCTCAAAAAGTGGTTATGCTGAATGAGAGGTTTTGTTTCTGTATCAGAAGCTCGTCATTTTCAACATGTCTCGTCACGGAGTTTGGAGGAATGCTGAGTGGGGGAGCGACAGCCAGGTCTGAAACATGATTTCGCTGCAAACAGCCTGCAGAGTAACCGTATTATGAGTCAAGGAGATATTTATCCCAACACAAATCAAAAAATTAAGGGCATGCAAATTTGCCATATGTTCTGTAACTTTGTTCCTGGCACAAAGAAAGGCCAAAGTTGAAGCTGACTTGTAATGAGAAGGAAGCAGCTGGCCCCTACAAATGGACCGGCTTCTCAGTTTACAAAGACGCTATTAAATTGCTAGCAGACCTCCTCAGCCATTTTTGGCAGGCCCCGTTCCAAACGGCAAAGGATGGTGGGTTACTCACAGGTGCTCCAAAGCCTCCAGGCCTGAGAACGCTTTCTTGGCCACTGACTTGATCTTGTTTCCAAACAGAGTTCTGCAGTTTCCAAACATCCAGTGCCAGATAAACAGAAAGAAAAGGCAAAAGAAAGAACACAATTAGCGTGACTGTATCTGATAAAGTGTCTAGTGTAAGGCACTGGAAATCTGAACTGCACAGAGATTAAGGGCTGAAGCGTGCGCATCTTCCCCTCCTGAAATGAAATACTTTTATCTGTATTACAATTTAATAGTGATGACAGTATGAAACAGAATGTGCCCTATCACATCAAGAGGTAGGTTTGCGATGGTACTTGGAAATTGGTTTGTTGAGTAACAGAAGGTCTCTTGTATTCTGCAATGGCTGGTTGTGGACAGAATTAAGTGCAGTGCCAATTTAACAAGGTATTGGACTATCGGTGCAACACTTTCCACTTCTGACCTTTAGCAGAAAAGGAATCATTTATTCACTGCTGTTTGTTGTGTAGGACAAGTTGAACTTCAGCACATACAGGAGCTGCAAGATCTTTAAAGGGGGCAGGTCTCTTTATGCATGTTTGTAATACAGGTAATGCCTAATACAACAGAGTCCTGAACAAAACATCACTTAGTGAACCCTGTCCCAAAGGACAATGAATATGTTTTCAAACTTCCATGAATGATCAGCATTCCTGTGGATCAGCATTCAGTGCTAATAAGCAGGAGATAATTGTCAGTGTTCTGCAAAGAACACAAATCATGATGCTCACAGCACCATCTGATATTTGCAAAGTACCAATTTTCTATAAATATTCACAATTGGCAATTATCAGTAGGATTTCAATAATTTCCAACCCACCATCAACCTCAGCCTAGACCAGTCCACACAAGTAATTCACTTCCTGGACACTACAGTGCAAATAAGCAATAGTCACATAACCACCACCCTATACCGGAAACTTACTGACCGCTACACTTACCTACGTGCCTCTAGCTTTCACCCAGACCACATACACGATCTACTGTCTACAGCCAAGCCCTAAAATACAACCGCATTTGTTCCAATCCCTCAGACAGAGACAACCACCTACAGGATCTCTATCAAGTGTTTTTAAAACTACAGTACTTACCTGGTGAAGTGAAGAAACAGACTGACAGAATCTTAAGGCTACCCAGTAGTCACCTACTACAGGACAGGCCCAACAAAGAAAGTAACAGAACGCCACCAGGCATCACCCAAAGCCCTCAACTAAAACCTCTCCCGTGCATCATCTAGGATCTACAACCTATCCTGAAGGATGATCCCTCATTCTCACAGACCTTGGGAGATAGGCCAGTCCTCACTTACAGACAGCTCTCCAACCCGAAGCAAATACTCACCAGCAAGTACACACCACACAACAAAAACACTAACCCAGGAACCAATCCCTACAACAAACCTAATTGCCAACTCTGTCTGCATATCTATTCAAGGGACACCATCACAGAACCTAACCACGTCAGCCACACCATTAGGGGCTCGTTCACCTGCAGATCTATCAATGTGATATCAATTCTTCCATCATGTGCCAGCAATGCCCCTCTGCCATGTACATTGGCCAAACCAGTCTCTATGCAAAAGAATAAATGGACACAAATCAGACATCAAGAACTGTAACATTCAAAAACCAGGAGGAGAGCACTTCGATCTCCCTGGACACTCAATAACAGACTTAAAAGTGGCAATTCTTCAACAAAAAAACTCCAAGAACAGACTTCAATGAGAAACTGCAGAACTGGAACTAATTTGCAAACTGGACACCATCAAATTAGGCCTGAATAAAGACTGGGAATGGATGGGTCACTACAAAAGGTAATTTTTCCTCTGCTGATACTCACACTTGTCAGCTGTTGAGAATAGGCCACTTCCACCTTAATTGAATTGGCCTCGTTAGCACTGACCCCCTACTTGGCAAAGCAACTCCCATCGTTTCATGTGCTGTAATATATACTGCTTAATCTATTTTTCACTCCATGCATCCGATGAAGTGGGTTTTAGCGCATGAAAGCTGATGCCCAAATAAATCTGTTAGTCACTAAGGTGCCCCAAGGACTCCTTGTTGTTTTTGCTGATACAGACTAACACGGCTACCCCTCTGAAATCAGTAGAAGGGTTCACCTAAAAAACTGAAGGCCTTTAATAAACATCAGTAAAGGTCAATATTTAGATGGTTTCTTCCAAGCTCTTGCTATGCAAGGTACATCTTTCAGATACACCTTTTATTACAGTTTGGTTCTCAACTGCATCCAATCCAGCTGATTATTGATTGGTCAGTTGAAAAGTCTATCAAACTCAGGTAATTTGCAGGAGTTGGCACCAGGAGTTCCAGAAAACAATCTTCAAAACATGTTTGGGTAGTTCTGAAGAAATCCCATCAAGTTGTGTAAATAGCACCCTGGAGACCCCAGACCATTTAGCAGATAACACTGTACAAAACTGATGGCACACTGAAAATCTGCAAAAATTAGAGCTCACTGCACTGGCTGGGTGATTAAGCAAGGAGACGGAATAAACTGCAGTGATGCAATTACTTGGAGTGAAATTTGCAGGTCTTGCAACAGCCTGGGTATAGAACCGTGCATGGCTTGAGGATACAGAATCCACCACTGTAATGGTAGGCAGGGAATGGCGCAGCCAACACTCCAACCCCTGGACTGGCGTGCAGGTCATGACCCTTTCTGTACCCATACACAGAGGTCTGTGGCCCCTGGAACCATGAATCATGGACACAGTAAATTTGAGTGGAAATCTGTTGGAGGACAGAGGCAAGCCCCCTGTTCCAGGGCCAGTGAGTGAGTTCTTGAGAGTACTGATTTGCTTTTGCTTGTTGGTTTGTTTTCTCTGTTCTCAGTTTGCAGAGGCTAGTAGGGGGCAGCGTGCTGTGAGAGATGCAGAGCTGCTGATCCCAGTGGAGTCTTCCCTAGTCAGCAGGGCTATGAAGGCAGCCAAGGGGCGAGCCAGCAGCACAGGAGCAGCAAACAGAGCTGAAAACAGGGACTTTGAATGGCAATTTGGGGGAGGGGGAGGAGCTACAACAGCTACAGAAGCAGCAGTGGTAGTGACCCAAGGAAGATGATTAGATGTGGAAGCTGAAGGATATACATTATTCTGGAGCAGGCACCTGAAAGGTGCTTCTTTGTATGAGGTGCTGCCTGATACATCTGATGGAAGAGAAGATCCAGGTTTGGAGATGCAGGTAGAAACTGTGGTTGAGTTTTGAAAGGGATCAGAGCCCCAGGAGGATCAAGGGTAACTCACAGAAGGCTGAAAGTGAGAACAGCAGAGATTAAAGATAATTAAAGATAATCTGGTCACGGCCCAACACATAACCGAGTACTTTGCCTAAATTTTTAACACGGGTAATGAGAAGCTTTAGGGTAGTGGCAGGTTGACTAATGGGAACAAGGATGTGGAAGTAGAAATGACCGCATCCCAGACAGAATTCAAATAGTTTAATAAAACCAAACTGGGGGCCCCAGATAATCTCCATCCAAGAATATTAAAGGAACTGGCACATGAAATTGCAAGCCCAAAAGCAAGTATTTTTAATGAATCTGTAAACTCTGAGGCCATATCCGATGACTGGAGAATTGCTAATATATTACCTATTTTGAAGAAAAGAAAAAAAATGATCCCATAAGCTACAGGCCCGTTCATTTTACCTCAGTTGCATGCAAGGTCTTGGAACAAATTTTGTAGAGAAAGTAGATAAGGAAATAGAGGTAAATGGTAATTGGGATAAAATACAACGTGGTTTTACAGAAGGTAGATTATGCCAGACCAATTTGATCTCCGCCTTTGAGAAGATAACTGATTTTCCCGATAAAAGGAACTGGCAGCAAGGCCTTGGATACAGTTCCACATGAGAAATTATTAATTAAATTGGAGAAGATGGGGATTAATAGGAGAGTGAAAAGATGGATAAAGAACTGGTTAAAGGGGAGACTACAACGAGTCATAATGAAAGGTGAACTGTCAGGCTGGAAGGAGGTTACTAGTGGAGTTCCTGAAGGATCAGTCTTGGGACCAATCTTATTTAACATTTTCATCACAGACCCTGGCACAAAAAGTGGGAGTGTGCTAATAAAATCTGCAGATGACACAAAGTTGGGTGGTGTTGCCAATACAAAGGAGGATTGGAATACCATACAAGATTTGGATGACCTTGAAAACTAGAGTAATAGAAATGGGATGAAATTTAATAGTTCAAAGTGTAAGGTCATGCACTTAGGAACGAACAACAAGAATTTTGGGTAAATAAATTGAGGACATTTCAGTTAGAAGTGACAGAGGAGAAAAAAGACCTGTGTTTGTTGTTTGATCACAGAATGACTATGAGCCACTAATGTGATGCGACCATGAAAAGGTTAATGCAATCCCAGGATGCCTCAGGGGAGGTGTTTCCAATAGGGATAGGAAAGTATTACTACCATTATACAAGGCACTGGTGAGACCTCATCAGGAATACTGTGTCAGTTCTGGTCTCCCTTGCTTAAGAGAAATTAATTCAAACTGGAACAGGTGCAGAGAAGGGCTACCAGAATGATCAGTGGAATGGAGAACCTACTTTTACAAGAGGAGACTTAAGGGGCCTGGCTTGTTTAGCCTAATCAAATGAAAGCTGAGGGGAGATATGATTGCTCTCTATACTTCAGAGGGATAAATAGCAGGGAGGGAGAGGAGTTATTTAAGTTAAGGGCCAAAGCTGGCATAAGAACAAACGGATATTAACTGGCCATCAACTAGTTTAGGCTCGAAATTAGAGGAAGTTTCTAACCATCAGAGGAATGAAGTTATGGAACAGCCTTCCAAGGGGAGCAGTGGGGACAAAAAATCTAACTGGCTTCAAAACTGAGTTTGATAAGTTTATGGAGGGGATGGTATGATGAGATTGCCTTCAATGGCATGTAGCCAACTTGATTTATGACTGCTATCTTCAGCGACCAGTGACAGAACACTCGATGGGGATTCCCTGGTGTTTGGCTGTTGGGTCTTGCCAACATGCTCAGGGTTTAACTGATCATCATATTTGGGGTCAGGAAGGAATTTCTCCCTGGGTCAGATTGACACAGACCGGGGGAGGGGAGGAGGGGTTTGCCTTTTCAGGGGCACGGATCACTTGCTGGTTTGAACTAGAGTAAACGGTGGAGTCTCTTTGTAACCTGAAGTCTTTAAATCATGATTTGAAGCCTTCAGTAGCTCAGCCAGAGGTTAGGGGTCTTTAAAGGAGTTGGTGGGTGAGGTTCTGTGGTCTAAGATGTGCAGAAGGTCAGACTGAATGATCAGAATGGTTCTTTCAGGCCTTAAAGTCTATGACTATCATCCTTACAGAGCAAATGCAGCTAATTATAGTTTACAACAATGATTTAAAAAGGAAAAACTGCACACAACTAGCCAAAACTATATTACCCTCCAAACCACACACCTCCTCAGCTCACTAGCTCACGCTTTCCCCGTTCCAGGGCCCCAACAATGGGTAATCTTGTCTCCTCCCGTGTGAGATATCCCACAATTCTTTTCTACTACAGGCATGCCAGCAAGAGTTGGCTATTGCCATCCAGTTTTCATGGTAAATTTCTGTGTCACACGTTCAATGGAAAACCAATTACTGTTCTTAGTCTTTCTCTGTACAACACGTACAACCAAACCTTAAGTTTCTGGCAAAGTTATTTCCCATCTTCCACAGGGAAACAAACACACACACACACACACACACACACACACCCTTTATAGTCAAAATTGGTTTGGCATAAAACCATAGTTGCATCTTCAGAGAGTTTGAGGCCATTCCCTAGATTGTCTTTTTTTTTTTTTTAATTAGAAGAATAAAAGCTGCCATAAGCTGTCCCTAGTGGCTGATAAAAGGCATACTCATTTGCAAGCCACTTTGCAGAAGTTCCTATTTGGTGAAAATATTTTGTAATCTTTATTGAGCTCCTTGGATTAGGAACAATCCATCAGAATTTAGATGTTAGTGTTCAAAATAAGGTTGACCCCTTAGTTAGGTCATTTTGGAGAATCCTGCTCACCATTTACAGTGAATCTTGGTCCTTAAAAATCAGAAGTGGAGATTTTTACCTACCTTTACATATATAGTGTATATGTGTGTGTGTGCTGCTTAAATGAAACTATTGCATGTGCATCTAACTGGATGCAACTATTCTGCATAGCCATGTACATGAGAAATACACAGAAAAAGTTGTAATAAGAAGCTGATGTACACTCCTGCAAACTCTCATTCAAATACGTATTCCTATTTCCTTACAGACCCTAGATAACCACTTTTCTGATTATGAAATGATTATAAACCCAATGACCCTCTTCAAAGGGGTCTGGTATTTTCGAATGGGAGCACTGTGGCATGCAGCCCTGCAATCAGCCAGCTTGATGCGAGTGAAGAAATGCTCTCCCACTGTCAAGCGAGTTGGCAACAGTACCTCCACACTGCAATTAAAGTAGTATAACGACACCCTGCACAAGCAGTTCATTAGAAAGTGGCATTTTCCAACTTTGCCAGCTTTGCATCTGCACAAAGGTCTTTAAGTGAGTGAGCCATCAAAAAACGGTTAAATTTAGCAGCTTGAATAATTAGGGAACGGGTGGCTCCCCAGCGACTCCACTGATGCTTTTGATGCTTCAGTGGTTCTCGGCTCCATTTTCTGAGGCAATGTTTTCATTTAGCCCTGCCTTCTCCATTCTGGGGAGCTTCATCTATAATTCAGGGAAGGCGACAGTGACTTGCCTCCCTCCCTCCCAATTTAACACCTTCATTATGCTGAACAACACACTCATGGCTAAAACCTTTCAGAGACTAATCCATGCCAGATCAAAGGGGAGCAGCTTTTAAGCCAATCTCCACAGAGCTGTGATTATTAATTCATTGGAAGGTTTCCTCTGAAGTGCCATTTATTTTTTGTATGCTAACGCGTTTAAAGCCCATTGATGGGTTAAAGGAGGGTGAGGGGCAGAGGGGCTATACCAGACAGTTCAACACTTACCACGCAGACTTGTATTTTTTTTTTTTTAAAAAAAAAAAGGTTGGGAGTAGGAATGACACTTAATTGAAGCACGAGACAAACTTCAAACTCCCGACTTGAGTGATGATGAACGAAATTTGGCCCTTTTGAGTTGAAAGGTCCCAAATGTGACCAAGTGCCTCCAGAAAGGTTATCTGCACATTATGAGCATGGTTTCCTTTACATTTTACACTACATTTTAAAGCAAAATGGATAATCTAAGCAGAGACCCAATAACCTGTCCATTCCTTCACCCACATGTAACCCCCACTCCAGCAACATTCACATGACTTCTCTGCCACAGTCCCTCGGCTGTGATTCCCTCCACACCCCTCCCTTCTTCCACTCTGATTCCTTTGGCTCCTTTTCAGGCCTTAACCTTTCTTATCCCCTAACCCTGACACCCGCATCCCGAGCAGCTGCTGCTCTACTCCAGCTCCTGTGCCAATGCCTCTGAAGGAAGCCCACCGACCATGAAGACTTCCTCCGCTACAGGGCTCTTCTCTATTCCTACTTTTCTATCTTCCCTACCAAGCGTGCAGCCTTCCCACTCATCTGCTCCCTTGCCCACAATCCCATCCGCTAAAATACGCCCTTTGACTCCCTCCTTGAACTTTCCCACTGCCCCCACGTGACTCCCACCACATATAGGACATCACCAGCTTCTTCCGATAAAAGGCAACTGTCAACAAGGCCAGCCAAGAAGTTCCCTCACCCACCACTGGCACCTCCCCCCCCTGCTTTCTCCAGGGACTGAATTTCCTGCCTGCCCACCTCATCTCCAACCAGGATTCACCCACCTCCTTATCTCCCGCATTCCCTGTTCTCAACCTCTCCCTCACCATCTGGTTCATTCTACACTCTGGTCTTTCCCCATCCTCGCCCACCTGCATCTCCAACAACCTCGGCTCCCCTTCTCCTTTAAATTGATCAAATTCCTTCTACAACTACGATGGCAAGTCCCTCTTCTCCAACCCCAACTTAGGTCCCAACCACTCCACTGAAGCCTCTCTCCGAAACAGCTCTGATAGAGTGATAATGCACCACCTGCTGAGATTCATACCAGCCACCTACCATCATACAGTGCACCCCTGGCATGTCAGCATCAGAGACAGTGATGAAGGCGGTGAAAACTCAAACTGAGGCAAGAAATAACAATTAAAAGAGACTCCCAATTAGTCACAAACTATCAGGAACTTGCCCGACGGGACTGATTATAGACAGCTGATTTCAAATATCCTTCTCCATGCAATCCCTCCAGAAGAAGAAAGGAACAATCTAACAAGCAATTCAGAAATCAACAGTGGGCTGAATACCTGCAAAGCTCGAGCCATCTACAAATATCTGCAATAGATATTTTCTTGCACATTCCTCTCAAACAGAATCAGTTTTCTTTTTATCCCTTTGACAGTTCTGGCCCAATACAGATGCATATCATTACCACGCACATGAGCTCTAAAAGTAATCACAAGATCACTCGTAAATAAAACTGCACAAAGACTGCATCACTAATGAAACTGGTGGGTCATGTACTGCGGGGGCGGGGGGGAACAGCAGCAAAATCTTTAACAGATGTTTGTCCAATTTACTTAGACTCTGAAGTGTAAGATGTATTAAGCCTAACCCTGAGATTTTCTCTCGTTTATTGTTGCCTTTTGATTAGAGGCTGAGCATCACTCAGTGATTTTGTGAAAGGAAGCTTTTTCCCTTGAGTTTTGTGGACACAGTGCAACTGAAGTGTGCTAAATCTGGCAGAGAACAAATCCATGAGCTTGTTTCTACCACCATTAAATGAGTGAACATTCAACTGTTCTAACAGCATGGGGTTCTATGCAACAAAAACATATACTCCTAGGAATAGCGTTTACTCCCATTTAGTGAATCTAGGCACTGTCATGTCTCACTCTTTCTTCAGATTTTTCCCTGTTCCCAAAGTCTGTATAAAAAACCCTCCCCATCCTCCCTCACCCCCTTCACATAAGGAGCTCAACAGAACTTCTAAAGCTGGGCTACTCACAGCTTGCTTAGGTTTTCAAGGCCTGTAAAAGCCCCATTGGTGTCTTCTATTGTGCCTGAAATCTCGTTATGGTCCAGGTCCCTGGGGAGAAGACAAAAGAAAGCTCACAATCAATTTCTCAGTCCTGGGCTTGCCATTAAACAACTAAAGGAAAAAGTTTGGGAACAGCTTACAAAGAGCTTCCCATTCTGTCCTTGCTGTACATCTCTGTGCTCAGTAAGCCTGGCACTAACGCGAAGCAGACTTTGTCTGAGCAGAGCCAACTACTTTTATATGACTTTTCTTGCACTAAAGAAAGTAATGATGCTTTCCAATCTGATCCCCTTTGCCACTTTAAAGGTGACCTGCAGTGGATTTTTAAAATCTGGGTTTATGCTCTTTTCTAATTCTTTGTGCTATATGAAGAAGTCCTGGAGGGGAAAAGTTCCCCTCAAACAAAGAGAAGCTTGTTTCGCCTTTTAAAACAACAAAAACAGGGATCATAAGACTTGTCACATGCAAGGTGTAGCTGTATTGTTTTAAACAGTGGCTAATACCAAATCCTTTGGAGGAAGGTGTAAGAATGCACAGTACACAGATGTGGGATAATCTGTGCTCCAAGTTAGGTCTCATCTCATCCTGATGTCTAATAGTCAGCAATACGAGCTTAAGCCATGAAACAGGAGGCTTAACAGACTTTCCAGAACTTTGTTATAATTAGTGTGGTAACTCTGGATTTTCTTGTCATTCACATAAATGTTCAGTCCCTTTTTGAATCCTGTTAAATTTTTGGCCTCAACGACTTCCTGTGGCAATGAAGACTTCCACAGTCTAAGGTCTTGTCTATACAGAGAAATTTAGCAGCATAACTATACTGGCATAATTATATGGTTGTAACTCCCCATGTCATTCTCATTCTTGAATAAAGAGGGCCTTTTTCCAGTTTAATTTTCAAAATGCTCATTAGTTACTGGAGTTGCATGGATCTTAATAAAAACAAGCAAACCAGAAACCATCAAAGATTTTTAAAGACTCTCCAGGCAAGAAAGTGCCTTTCAGCAGACAGAACTTTAGAATTTCTAATATTCATTTTAAAAATAAAATGAAAACAAAACACACTTTTTAAGCCTTTTAACAGGGAAGGCAAAAACCCTACAAAACAATCTCCCCTCCTCACCCCCCGAGTATGACCNGGTGAAACTTCCACCTTGCGGCCGCACCTCAGCCCTGCGGCAGTTCCCGCCCCTGCCTTCACCCTGAGGCGCCCCCCCCGGGCCGTCCCCCACAAATCCATTATTTTCTTTGCACCTTAAAAGATTATTAGAACAGCAAGCATTTCAATGGGGTTTCTCTTTCTTTTAATTTGTGCATTACACATTAAAACATGATATGAGAACAGACAAATACCATGAAGTGCACATTGCTCGGTACCAAGACTTCTTCAGCCAGGCCAGGACTGATTTTTTGCCACAGGTACCCAAATTAATTGCAGTCTTGTTGCTAGCAATGATTTCTTGGGCTTTTCAACATGAACGAAGGCTGTGAAAAGAAATGGCTCATGGACACAATGCCCATTTCTCAGCAGGCGTCATTATCAGACCCGAGTCCCATGTCTCGGCATGACACAAGCCCAGGCAGCATTATAGTGGCTGTCAGTATGATCTGTGGATAGACCCATGCCAAGCGGATGGCAGAATAACAATGCAGTAGGGCGTGGGCGCAAACAATGCTCCAGTGGCAGTCGGGGAGAGAAAAGTGAGAACAGAGAAGAGATGCAGGGCCTGGGAGACTCACCATAGTGCATTGCAGGATGTTGGGAGGACAGGGTTCCATAAATTGGATTGTAAACGTTTCAAGTCTTAGGGGTCACGTGTTTTAATTTCTGCCAGTTTCACACTGTATATCAACTAATCTGCCTGCCTGCAACTTAGGTTCTCTTTTCTGGGACACATGAATAAACCCTCTATTCCTGGTGATTTGTCCTGAGGCCAATTCCACCCCCATCCAGCCCTGCCACAGTACTTTGGACCACTAGCCTTCTGGCCTCTTCACAGTATGAGAGGAGACAGGAGGGAGGTGTTGAGAATGTTTGAGATCTCTGGCACATACTTTTATTGAGTGAGTGTCATAGGGTGTTTTTTTAAAAAGTGAAAAGAAAATAGCCTGGCTTGTCACTAGGCTTGTTCTCCTAAAGGAAGCTGAAAGGCTTAGTGTTGTGGGTGGGGGGGAGAGGGAAATGTGGTGGGTTTTTTTCAAATGGACAAAAAAATAGAGAGCGTGGGTATTCTGGCCTGGCTCTCTTTGTATTCAACTCCTCTTCTCTCCCAGCCCCTGTTGCCAATTTCCTATTGTTTCTGGCTGGCTGAGCCTGAATGCTTGCTGCCTTGTTAATCATTATGCTGTGAGGTCCCCAGGCCTGACCTCTGTTTGAATAGCTCCACATTTCAGCAGTTTCACACCCACCAAAGGCTCGTCAACAATAGGCCATAATTAAAGCATGCTCGGGTCTTTTTCACCAGGTGCAGGACCCAACAGCCTTCCTCTTTATTCAATCAGAGCTCACTCTCCCCTTGCACTGGACACAAAAGAGGCTCCGCATTTGCTGCAAAGGGCACAGATCTACCCATTCCCGCTCCCCTGTTTGTTCTTTGGGAAGCCTTTAGTCCCTGCACTGACAGCTGCCTGGGAGAAGGCCTTCTCTGAATGCCAGTGGTTGAAAGGCTTTGGCTTTAAAAAACAAGAAAAAAAAAAGGAATCACTTTTCAGTCACTTCCTCCCGTGTGAAACTCAATAAAAGAATAAATAAGATGTGTCCAGTACAGTAAGCAGGGAAGGGAAAGCTCTTCTGTTCTGACTTCCTTTTCATTAATTGAAGCATAATGAGGCTCAGTGAAGGGGAATAAAAGAACCACGCTGTATTTCTTTTTAAAAACCAGAATAAAAATCCAATGAACACAACTCGCCTTGAAGGCTGAGCTGTTATACCTGTCCCAGGGATTTCATGGCAGCTGAGATGAAAGAACTGTGCAAGCCAAATCCTCGGCTGGTGCAAATGGAAGGATCTGCCCTGAAGACACTGGAACAAGCTGTCCAGGGAAGTGGTGGGTTCTTCCTCTCAAGACTAGCTGCCTTTCCAGTCCTACACAAGTTACTGGACAGCGGCGACATTCCATGGCTCGTATCACGTGGGAGATCAAACTAGAGGGTCTAATGGTCCCTACTGGCCTTAAAATCCAGGAAACTAGGATGGGGAATCCATTTACACCAACTTGAGGATCAGGGCCAGACTGCTCTTTTCCAATGCCACATTGTTCAATGCCGTATACTTTGCTCTGCCCTTGTCTGCTCAACTTGCAGGAATACTCCCTGAAACATACGTCACCAGCAAAACAGGCCAGAACAATGACCTGAAGGATCATTTCCCATGCTATGCCAGGGCACTTTGAAGCTCTCACTTTATAACATGGCAGTTGATTTTTTTTTCCACTTGTGTTACAAATAAGGAGTCAAATCAACACAAAGTTTCACCACCAAAAAGGGGCCCCCTTTTCCCCACAACATCGGGCCTGAGTCTGCTCCCACGGAAGTCAAAGGGAAGATTCCCAGTGACTTTAATGGGACTGGGACTCATAAGAAATGCAGGCGGCCACCATCAAATTGGCTAATCAGCCAATTCTTCTCCATCTCATGCTGACTAGTAAGCATGTCACTTGCAGCATCCATTGTCTTGTCAGTCTTATTGTCTGTGCCCAAGGCTGAGTGCAGCTTTGTGTACAATTCTCCTCCATGTCAGCAAGTCGTCATCTCTCTAGCCCTGACTCAATCTCATTGGTTTTGCCAGCCAGTCAGGCTTTCGGTATTATTTTAGGATAGATTTTTATATTACATGTATTGCTTAATAAGAGGGGGAAAGAAAAGCATGTAAAAACACTTGGGTGATAGAAAGATTCTTCTTCATGTGTACTGGATTTAAAGTGGAACCTAAACTGGTTTCTTAAGATTCAGTCCTTTCATGAGGTGCTTCAACTAACACTGAACCAGATGCACACCCCCATCGAACTCAAAGGACAGTATACAAAATGCTGCCGTTAGAGCTCTGCCAGGCCTAAATCTGAAAAGGGAACAACAAAAACATTTAATGAATCTAAAATAGGCCACTCATGAAAAATTTTGCCCCCTGACCAGCAAAGAAATTTATCTTATCCAAGTGCAGAGCTATCAACTAATTCTGAAAACTAATAATTTTACTCTGCACTTTTAAAGCTCCTATCAGGCTAGGATCTGATACAAACATTCAGTAGTCCAGGCACTGACGATAAAGGATACATAGGGATCCCTTCCTTCCTCAACACTGAAATACGGCCACTTCTGGGGTGAAACAAAACAGCTGTTTAACAGCGCATAGGAACACTTAGGAGAATTTAAAACTGTAACATAAGGAAGAATGCTGCATCCAAATGAAAGTGCAGTGTGTGTGTGTGTGTGTGTGTGTGTGTGTGTGTGTGTGTGTGTGTGTGTGTGTGTGTGTGTGTGTGTGTGTGTGTGTGTGTGTGGTAACTTACAGAACACGCAGGTTTTTGAGTCCTTTGAAAGCTCCCTCTGAAATATGGCTGATGGAATTGTGGCTCAGTCGCAGTATATGCAGTCCTCCCAGGTCTGCCAAGCTCCCCTCATCCAGTCTGGTTAGGTTGTTATAGGACAATATTCTAAAGAGAAAACCAAAGAGAAATCCAATCACTCTACCCGGCATTGCCTGAGACACTCTGCAATATCCATGTTGTCTCTAGACACATCTTTGCCTCATCTGCAGCTCCTATAAAAACACAGTTACCGCAGGGAGGCAGAACAGGTTAGTTAGGTGAAAACTAGAGGAGCAGTTTGCAAATATCACCAAGGGGAGAGGAGATGACCTGGAGCATAACAATGAAGGGCAGATGAGGTAGTGCTAAGTGTAAGTCAATCTCTGGTTATGATTCTATGACACATAGCCATCAGCATCAACCCCAGTTGGGCCCAATCTCTCCTCGCAGCTGGACTCAAAGAGGTGAGAGTAGAGACGATCACCCTTCCTTCCTCACTTTGAGGCTGCAAGATGCTGGTACCTTCGGAAAGGAAGATTCTGAAATCGATGCAGATTCTTTGCATGGCCCTGGCTAGGTGGCGGGTGTCAAAAGTGCAGGCCAAAGCAATTGTACCACATAGCAACTCAATGCGTAGCAATGCACATTTTAATATTTCCCCTTTGTGCGAAGTAAAGGTCACCCATCACAGCCCTTCTCCAGTCCCTCTGCCCTTTATTCCAGAGTGCAAAGCATGCTGGAGATCCTCTAGACCAATAGTAGTGACCAACACTGGAGGGCTTTCATCCATCCTTTTCCCATCACATGTGCTCTGTCTGGCTTTTCTTTAATACTGCTCCCATGCCATTTTGTAGCTGGTACTAAGAAAAGCTAACAGGCAGGTAGTGCAACAGAGTCAAGGAGGCTCCTTGGGCCAGCCAACTGGAGGAAAAGTGGGGGAATGCTGCTAGCAATCAGCAACATCTCCAGCAACGAATAGCCCCATCCTTACAGGAAAATGCTACAGCATAGCCACAAACACCACAGCACTGCTACTGCAAAGGGGCTGTGACAACTGGCCAATCAAGTACTGTCCTGGTGAGGGAATTCCCTGGTGGTATAGCACAGGCAAAGCCATCACTTAGTAGCCCAGGGAGCAGAGTGCATGGCTGGTTTTAGTCAGATTTCCCCTGGGCTCGGTCTACTTGCTGGAGTGGCTGGGACTGCTGGCAGTTGGGTACAAATCAGAGTAGCCTCTGGGGTGCTTTAAGTTGCCCTGGTGATTAAATAAGGCCCAGCATTGGGGTGGGGGTGCACAAGTGGTGTACGTTTCCTCCTCGCAAAGGTCTGGCACCAACCCAAGCTGAGCAGCACCAGAAAGTTGGCCCACAGGGTGGGTGACTCAGGAGTTCAAGACCCAATGGAAGTTACTGGAACTTGTGATCCTAAGTCACTTTGGCATCTTTGAAAATCTCCCCCATTTTGCTCTGGCCAAATACTGAAGCCCTTTGTAATACAGGCAATGAAAACAATCTCTCAACTCTTTCCAAACCTCCATGTATAGCTCTGCTTCTTAACCAGTCCACTTAAAAATGTGTCTAGGGCACACATGAAAGTCACTGCACAAGCCAAAACCTAAGTCAAAACAGACATATATTCTTAAGCACAGCAAGTGTCATTTACTTGGCAAATGAGCCGTCTGTCTTTTAAATATGTGAGCAGGAAGGCATTGGAAGAAATTCAGCAGAGATTAATGAGTTTCAGAAAGGCACAGGACAACATACTTTAGTTTCTAGAGACGCTGTAGTGTTAGTTATGAAGAACTGGCAGCTGATCAAAATTGTGTCCTCACCTGTGATTAAAGAATTTGGCTTAACTCTCCCCCTGACACACACACACAAAAACCCACTGCTAGAAAGTAATCCTAAACCTGGCTAGGGAAAAAAACAGTTTCCTTTGATATTACCCAGAAGGGTTTCTGCTACAATCGGTAAAGGCATCTTCCCTCCAGTTTTTCCTGACGTCACTTGAAGATGGACAGCAGCAAGCTTCAGAATATCTGTGGGTATGGTGCAATCAGCCAGAGAGCTTCAGATGCTCAGCACCTGGTCTTCAGCATGCTCTTGTCTCAGCCTCCCGTTCACAGAACAGGGTGGTTTACAAAACAGCCCATTTTCCTCCTCAATACTTTACATTAGCCAGGTTGTGAAAGAAGTAGGCAGGTTTGCACTGCTTGCCCTATATTTCTGTCACTCTACCTGTAAGAAACTATTAGCATTCTGCTTCTGCAGCATGATATTTTGGAGCGGCCTGTGTAAATAGCTCTTCTCGGCTGGTGTCACGCTGGGTGCATGGCGCAGAGAGAGTGATGATAATAAGGAAGCCAAAAGGGGTAACTGGTACCCTGTTAGACAGCCAGAAGTTCTATTTCTGATCTACACTTGAGTAAGTTACATTTTCCCTGACGTTTCATTCCCATGAAATCAAACTGTGGATAACGGACTTCGTTTTTGTTTGGGGTTTTTTTTGTTTTTTTTTTTAAAGAGATCCCAGTCTAGCTCCCCGTTTTTATTTGGTGTATTTATACCAGCATTTTAGGTCTGAAATTGGGGGTTTATTCCACTATGAAGATGTCCAAGTACCTGATTTGCTGGCACAATCAAGCATTTAAGACACCTCCTCCTTTCTTTGACATCTTCTATATCAGTCCAAATGCTTGGGCTATATTTCCTCCCAACCAGAAGATGAAGACAAACACAAACCCTTTTATTGGCATCATACTCCCCTTCCCTCCCACGAAAGAGTCTACCCCTCTCATGCGCTTCGGGTGAATCTACCAAAATGTAGACAGAAAACATTCTCTGGTAACTGAAAATCAACAGCTTTAAAAATAACAAACAAAATCTGAATGAGACTCTTCCAATAAGGCCTGAAGCTATGTCTGCAAAACCCTGTAATATTTTGCAAAGGTGTGTGCTAATGTCCAGGTGGCCACCTTACAAATCTAAACCAAATAGGGTTTCCCTCACTTTCAGAACCAATCCCATTCAGACCGAGCATGTCTTAATGGCTCTGGCACCTTTTCCGCAGCAGCCAAGTAGGCCACTGATCATTTCCTTAATCCCCTTCCAGAACCGTGACTTGGCTGACGACAGTATTCTCCTTAGTGCAGGATCAACACACTCTGTGACTCCAAATTTGGCAATCCTGCTCAGCTAGAGCTACACTTCCCTAGACACGTCCAGAGAATGAAGACTTCCTTCTCTTTGATTCTTTAGGTTTGAGCAGGACGCAGGTGAGGCCATGTGCTGACTCACAGAGAAGGTCATTGGGCCTCAGCTCTGAAGTCTGGGAAAGCTCTTTGCACCATCCTGAGCTAGTGAAATACCAAACACAGCTCTTTATGTCAACTAGCCTGCGGTTATCAGGCTACATGCCAAGTGTATCGCTGCAGGAAGAAGTACCTCTCAAGGCAGCGAGTCTCAGACACGTCTGAAAATTAGATGAATTGTTCATGAACATTTTCTCCAGACAATATTTGTTCTCTCATCATCAAAACATTTCTGAATTTGAGATCTAGCATCTTTCTCAATGGAAAGGGGAACTCCTAAAAATCTTTAGCTTGGGAAGATCTGCTCCAGGAATTATTCTGGGGGCAGTTCTCTGGCCTGTGATAACAGGAGGTCAGACTAGACGATCACAATGATCCCTTCTGGCCTTGGAATCTATGAATCTCCTAGCAAGATGAGATCCGAAAGTAGGAGCTACAGTTCCATAATAAAACTGAACTTGTCACATTTTTCTTTTAAACACAAATCTATATTGTGTTTTCTAACCAGACAGCTAAGCATATTTAGGGAGTGACTGCTAGTCTTGTCAATATTGCAAGCATCCCAAATGTCTCTCCTTCATCGGAACATTAGCAATGGCAGAGATGCCGACATCTCTCCCCCGAGGCCGCATACATTTTTGTTTATCAAAGAGATCGTAAATGAAATGTTCACAGCTGGGAATCTCAGGAGAATGAGGCAAACGTATTTACCTTCCAACAGATGAGCCCTATAGTAAGAGTAATATATAAACAGAAGAGACAAGAGTAAAACACTTCACTCATTGCTTTTGAGGTAGCCAGATGCTAGGTGGTTTTAATGTGATTATTTATTATGTCAACTGTAAAATACAGACTAATAAAACAAAGTTTCCTCTGAGCTGTATAGTTGATTCAGTGCAAGAGAACACAAGTCTTGCAACTAGATAACCTAAAAGGAGCCGCAAACTGTGACCTCAATCTGCCTGTTAGTCCCTGTAAACGAATGTATATTTTTTTTTAGCAGGATCTATTCCTTATGCCCAGCACAAACAACTTTCGAGCAGGTACCGTAATAACAAACAAGGTTGTTATGACTATCAGGAAGCAACTTACAGCTCATGCAACTTCTGACAGAACTTCCAGCTCTCAGGGTTGATGTAGGATATCAAGTTGTTACTGAGGTGAAGCTGGTGGAGAGATGAGAGGCCGTAGAGAGAGCCGGTGTTCACTTGTGTCAGACTGTTATACTCCAGGTGCCTATGAAGACAAGCAGGGTAAATGACAGACTATCCACACCGTCAGACAGCATGAGTCACATTTTGACGCCGTTTAGGACTTCCAGAAAGAACTGGGAAACTTTCTATAAAATGTTCACTTTTCTTTTAAGCCCAGTTCTGTACATTAAAACACACACCCAAGCATGTGTGCACGCCTGCTGAGTAGGTAAATACAAAAACACACAAGAGAAAAAAAAATATGGAGCTATTTAATCATCCTTTGTTCAGATGCGAAAACGGCCTCCCAGATACACTTTACGCCTTCTTCCAGTGTCAAACAGGAGTTAGTTCCCAGAGCTCTGTTGCAACAAAGGCTAAATGGTATTGCCCAAACACTTTTATATTCTCCTAAAGAATTGGACAAAGCTAATCATTGTGTATCCACAAGCTTCAAGGAGTCTCTGGCATTGTTATTTTATCTATCTTAGGGTTTTATACTGCTGCTCACCATCACAGTATTTGAGTGCCTTCCATGTAAAATCAACAGCAAAGTTAGTGGACCTCATGGAGTTTCTGGCACATCTCCCTTTTGGGGATCAACAGCATGTTGGGTTAGGATTTGGGTTTTTTGGGGGAGGGGAGGTGTTGGGGAATTGATAAGGGTTTGGGAATAAAAAGGCATTTGAATTGTGAGTGTCATTTATGCTGGAGAGGCCTTGCAATGTTTCCTAAAGATTTCTGAAGAATACATAAATATATTTCAAGAGGATTCTACCATGTACATAAGGCATAAATAGTCAATTTCAAATCTTACTAGAGGAGCTCTGATTGACTATGCTGTGGAAGGGGAGTGAGACTGTTGTTAAATCCTTCTGTCCAGCTTCCACTCCAGATCAATTCCATAGATGGTCACCTAATCACAGTGGTAATGCAAGGAGATTCTGCAATGTGAGGCAGCACCTGGCTATGTCCCCGTGCAGAGCCTCTTTGAAGTCAATGGGGCCCTGAGAGGCTCACTTTAAGATCAGGGCTTTAGTTTGCACACAAATATACATGAGGTCTCTGAAATAATCCCTGCTGGAGGATGTGGACTGAACAGCTGGCAGGCAGCAGTCAGAAGACAGGGATCTCTGGGACCATATTCTAAGCAGTGTTGGATATATGGGCGTCGTATCTCCACGCAGCAGGAGGTGTTTCTCAGGACACTAAATGAGGGCAGCGTCCAAGAGACGAGCAGTGGGAATTCACCTGGAAACAGTAATTTATTCAACTCATGTAATCTGGTCAGAATCACCAGCCAAACTCAATACACTGACACAGGGATACAGGTTGCTGGAGAAAGGGGAAGGGTTATGTGTGGCAGCACCCTGGAATCCAGTGCACCCATGGCACAGAAAGAGGCACCAGTAATGGCATTACACCTTCCCGTCCTTTTACAATCACCGCAAGTAAAGCAGCGTAAAGCTGACAAAGCAGAGCAGAGACTGGGTATCTAGTGGACGAGAGGCAGAATCGAAGATCTCAGAGCACAAACATCCTCCACCTGCTGTTGTGTGATGGCAGGTCATAAGTCAAGAATGCCCACCAGTCCCTGGCAGAACTGTGGGGGAAAGGAGGAGATCACAGGAGAAGTCCACACTGCACAGAGAAAATAAATCTCTCCCCCAACTTACAGAACTTGCATCTTGGCCAGACCCCAAAAGGCCCCGTCGGTCAGTTTGCTTATGTTGTTGCGCTGCAGCTTCAGAATGTCTAAACTGTCCAATCCCTGGAACGTCAGGCCTTCAATCAGGCGGATGCGATTCCGGTTTAACTCCCTAAAATCATCAACACCATAGAAATGTATTAAATCCCAGTCCTTTGTCATGAAATCATCTGTGTGACAAACAATGGGGGGGGAAGAATGCCAACAATGTCTCTATGAACTGTTCCCAGGAGAGAGCAGAAGGGCATCGGAAACGGGCCAGGAAAGTCACCAGGACCCATTTCCTCTTAAACAAACTCCTTCTTTAGTGAGCTCAGGGCTTAAATTTTCCAGAGTATTTCCCAGAGCCCCGACCCAACCATTCATGGCTCACGGCTTCAGCCCTGGGGATCTGAAAATATTTACCAGAGCTCTGCTCCGGCTGAATTTAAGCCCTGAGAAAACTCCAATATAGGGCAATAAGTAAAATGGATGTAGAATAGTATCCCCCCCCATATGCTTTTCAGATAAGCCATTTATACTTTTCATCAACTGAGTTCAATCTTCACACTTCATCTGTTCCAACACAGAAGCACCATTCAAACCCATGCAATTAGGGATCAGCATTATATCCTTACAAACCTCTATTTATAGAGGCTTGTAACAGGCCTGTAAAAATTTACTCTGACAAACATATGTCAAGTGTGACCCCAGATGCAAGTTTTATTACTAGTTTGGAAGGATAACCTGTAGTTTCCTTGAGAACTGAAGCCTTTTTTCCCTATATTAAGAAAGTAATAAAGAAAGAAACAAGACATTTCCGATGAAACCTCCAAAATGTTTTATTTATTAAGCATTTTTTTTAAAACTAAGGAAAGTTTAAATAAAATTTAGGCAAGCCAATTATTTCTGTGCACGATACTCACCAATAATATGTGAGTATAACTGGTGACTTGACTTAACCTATACCAACGGCATTAGAAAAGGCAGTTACAGATCATGCCATGAGTTAGATCTAGGCACCAGAGTGAAATGCCAGCCCCACTAAAGTCAGTGGCAAAACTCCCACTGACTTCAACAGGAGCAGGATTTCATCCACCATGGTGTACTAAGAACAGATGCATCGATTTAAACAGGAAGATCAAACTTTCATATTATATTCAAATCTGCCTCCAATTTTGCACCTGCAAAAATGCCTGTGCTCTTACACTGTATGTGTACAGCAGTTACCTGGACCCCAGCTTGCTGGGTGCAAAACCAACCCAATGGAGGCACCTTCTCCACTTTCCAGTGGGAGCCAAGGTAGCAGCTGTCACAGGGCAATACACAGGGCTGTTTTGTTTTATTTGTTTGTTTGTTTGGGGGGGTGGGGAGGGTGGAAGCAGCTGCTTTCTGATTTTTGGGGATTAAAACTCAGCTTTAATGCTATCCTAACATCCTTTCTGAGCACGATTAAAGGACTACTTCAGGCTTGCCACTTCCGGCTCTGCAGCATTGCTAGCAATACTGTTCAACCATACTTCACCTGAAAAGTTATAGAGGATTAATTCTAGAACTCCAGCTACAGCATCAATAACACTTTGTGTGCAGTTCTATATAGGTAGATGTTCATTCCTATATCCATACAGGGGAAAATTAGACTCATTTGAAAATCTTCCACCTAAGGGGCTTAGGAGCTCAAATACCACTGATTCTCCATGGAAAGCGCTCCTAAATCAGTGTTTCTCAAACTGGGGTCACCACTTGTGTAGGGAAAGCCCCTGGCAGGCCGAGCCGGTTTGTTTACCTGCCCTGTCCGCAGGTCCAGCCCATCGCGGCTCCCACTGGCCGCAGTCCCTTGTCTCGAACCACCAGGGCCGGTTTTATGACCCGCGGGGCCTAAGTAGAATACTTGGTGGCAGGGCGTCTGCTCCGGGTTTTCCGCGGCACCAAAGGACCCCGCTGCCACTGAAGACTCCCGGAGCGGGGCCCCATTGGCACGGGCGCAGGGCCCTCTTTGGAGTGGGGCCTAATTCCGGGGAATCGGGTGAATCGGATTAAAGTCAGCCCTACACACCGCTTCCAGCAGCTCCCATTGGCCCGGAGCAGCAAAACATGGCCAGTGGGAGCCGTGATCAGTCAGACCTGCAGATGGGGCAGGTGAACAAACCGGCCCAGCCTGCCAGGGGCTTTCCCTGTGCAAGCAGCGACCCCAGTTTGAGAAACACTGTCCTAAATAGCTTAGGTGTTCTTCAAAACTTCCTGGTAGATGTTCAGTGCTGAAGGAAACGTGAATCCTATATGCATCCAAGGGCAAATTTACACCCATGGCTGTACGCAGTCAAGCATCTCATAAACAAGCTTCCCAAGGGACAAGCAAAATGTGGCTGAGTAGTAGGAGAAGTCACTGGCGGTGGGTGAACCCCCCACTTCAGGGAGGCTAGTCTCCCAGCCCTGCTCCCACCTCCTGGAGTTCTAAGCCCTGCTACCCCATGGCCAGAGCCCGGGCTGGCCCACCCCAGCTTCCCCGAGCTGCCTGACTCCCTGGTCACCCCAGCCGCTCTGGCCAGCCCCACCCCTGGGCTGCCCCAACTCCTGGCCTGTGCCCCAAGCTCCAGGCCACCAGTCAGCTTCAGGGGAGTGGTAGAGTGAGAGAACAGGGCCTCAGGGCAGAGCATGGGCAAGGTTTCCCCTGACCTTCGATGCCCACTGACCATGACTAAAGCTTGAACAAAACTAGGCTCTTTGGGTTTACGTAATAGGGTTATGATGATTTGCCATTTAGAGGGACTGGTTTCAAGCTTATCTATAGTGTTTTGTGCAAACAGAGCTTGATCCTCAGCCCATCAAACTCAGCGAAAAGACTGCAACAGGCTTTAGATTTGGTCTGCAAAGGGGAAAAGCTAAACTATTAGATTGACTGTTTGCACATAAGGCACATTTATAGATGCGCATGTAGATCTCTGCCCACGTAGCTCCCGTTGTACTGCAGCCAAGACAACAGCAACGTGTGTGTTAGCTCATCGAAAGTGCTACTTTGTCCACTCAAGTATCACTGCACAGTTTAACAACCTTCCTTCCTTGCATTTTTACTGCCACATAAAGATACCTGTGTGGTCTTGAAAACTAACGCTGTCACTCAGCTCTTTCTGCCCACTTGCAAAACACATTTTTTTTCTCCAACCAAAAAATTTTTACTGGCTGCTTTAAGGGAGAGAGATATATTTGATACTGCAAAGAGCTGAGAGGTTGATCAGTTACATTATTTTCATCTAAAAAGAGTGACCTAAATAAATGAATAGGTACAAGACGGACAAACACCCCATCCCCCCCCTCTTAATTTGTTTTATTAGGTGCCGCCACAGGGCTATTAAATATAACTTATTCCAAGTTTTATAGATGCAGGGTGAGGAAGGGTTACATTTGGTGTGTATGTCCTCAGGGAAATTTTCTCTCCATAAAGTTTGGTTAACCTTAATTAAAGTGCACATTTCTACTCACAGTTGCGTTAGCCTGGGTAACCCGAATGCCTTAACAGGAAGCAGGGTGATCCTGTTTTTACTCAGTCGAAGTGTTAGCAGGGACTGTGACAGACTATCAAAAGCACCAGGCTCCAGGGTGCTGATTCTGTTGCTCCCCAAGTTGCTGTAATGAATCAGCACAGAAAACGTAACGGTTGTGTGAAAGGCCTTCGTTGTTAGTTATCAGCCTTTGCTTAGCCTCCACACAGGCTGGTGAAATTAGACACATTACACTGGAACTGAACAGGTTTCAGGGCAAATAAAAACAAACACACTTTCCCAAAGCACATTGCCAGCGCCTAGCAACGGAAGGTGCTCAGTGCCCCTTCACAGATGCTCAGCACCACCTACTCCAATGAAGGAGACAGTCGGTGGGCTCACTGTCAAACCCACAGCATACAGGGGCCATTGCTGTCACTCCACTCTGATGGCCTCCAGTCAGAGGAGTGGGATCAAACCCATAGCATACACACTCCTATGCACAAACACGGCTTATGGGCAGAACCCGTGGAGGCTGTTTTAAATGTATGCTGAAGCATCATTATTTTGCGCCTTCTAGAAAACATCTAACGTAGTATCACTGACCACATACACATTAGGATTATGCTGTATTTTTCCTGCATGGCTCAAGGGAAGCTCGTCTGGCTCCCACTGACCACTGATATACATGGCTATAAAAATAAGGGTTACCCAACGTCCATTTTAACGTGACTACATGATCACAAGGAAAACAGCCACTTTTTCCTAGATGCAAGGCACAGACCTCAAGGTAGACAAACACCTGTCTGGGACGGTCTAGGCTAGGAATGCTTAATCCTGCCTCATCCTGGGGGTGGACTAGCCACCCTCTCTTCCAGCCTTATGTTTCTAGGGTTCCTATTATGGAAGAGCAGTCTCTGCCCTGGATAGTTGTTTTGGCTTCGGGTTTCCATAGCAATGCAGGATGCCCGCACCTGAAGGGCATATGTGCCTTTCTCTGTCACTGTACACCGCTCCCAGTGCAGCTGGCAAAATGACATCCCGGCATTATCCACAGATACATCAAATAACATAAAGACAAGGCTGGAGTGGGGTGGGGGTGGGGAACGGGGACACAACTGGCTGAGTTTTAATTCACTGTTGCATTTAGAACCCACAATTATAATGCTCTATTTGAAATGTTTGTTAGCAACGCTTTTTTTAAAGGCAATTTTGAAGGCCTCCTTTTTGCTGCGGTAACTCGACTAATGCTGTTCTGAACAAGAAGAACATACAGCTCCTTTATGGGAAGTCCCCGTGGAAAGCAGCTGCTTCGTATTTCCGTGATGTCATTGGAACTCAGGTCCAACGTTTCCAGGGCAACATAAGGCTTCAGTTGACTTGCTTCAATCCTGCGGATCCTGTTGTGATGCCTGGAACAGACAGGATGAGAATTGGAGAGAATCAAGTTTCCTTAAAGAAAAAAATATAACCAGAGAGAACAATTGATTCCATCATTCGCCACTTAGCTTTCCACGCTGGAATTTAATGTATTTCTGAAACAGTCCAATCAGAAACCAATGTCAGAGATACATTCACTGGCCCCCTGCTGCTTCTCTGGCTAGTCAGACTGTAGTAAATCACAAACATCTGGAGATTTTTCTATTTTGATAGAAGACTTTCCTCACTAACTATCGAGTCCACTGATGCATTTTCCTTCCAGAGATTTGGGCCCAATTCTGGATCCCTTCCATATCCTTAACTCCCAAGATAAATGTATTATTAAGAGAGACTGCAGGATTGGGATTGTCACGGGAATTCTCCCAGTGTCACCTGATGATCTAGCAAATTGCCAAAATTCCAACACAACACACACAGGTTGGGATTTTTCAAAGGGAGATAAACAGAAATCTAAATCCCAGTGAAAGCCTCTGGGGGTTGTTTGCCTAGTTGTGAGGCCCTTTTCAAAAGTCCCAGCTCTAAGATACAATTACAATAATTTCTAACACATAGAAACAGTATCCAGGGGCTTGATCCTGCAATCACTTCCCAGCATATTGTTTACTACCCTAGACCAAACAGTGAGCTTAGAGTAACTCTCGGCACTAAACACTGCACTCAGCAGTGTTTGTAGGATCTGGCCCCAAAGTAATGATTCAAGCCAGCTGCATTTTCATCAATAGTCTGGAGATTTAACATTGGAATTGTTTTGCTCACAGAAAGCATTACAAATCACTCACTGGATTTCCACAGCTGTCAAACAACTGAAGCACTCCAAATCTGTTTGCACCTGAAGAGTTTAGTTTTAAAATAAAAAGCTCTCTCTTTTCTTTCTAACTCCTTTTTGGCCTGACTCAGAAGGAAGAACAGCAACCAAACTTTAAAATCTCTCTCAGTATGCTGGGCATTAGACACAAAGAGTAAAGCAGATGACTGACATGAATTTAGATCAGCGTTAACAGTCATTACTATTACCGGCAAGGCTGAAACAGACAGCTCTAAATAGAGACATTCACAGACACTTGAGAACCTGCTGAATAATAAGAGATAGTAAAGTGATTTCAGACAAAGACTACAGCTTAATCAAGCCAGTTACCCTCTAAGTAAAGGGAGAGAGGTGGAAAGCCAGCAGCCAGCCAAAGCATTCTTGAATGCAAAATGGGAACACGAGGCTCTCCAGATCCAGAGGAATCTCTTTTAAATAAACACTTGGGATCCAATATTCACATGTAGGGATTTATCTCTGAACATGTCCTTGCCATCTCCCTCTCTCTGTTTCCAGATCTTCCCCAGCTTTTATAAATCCAGACAAAACCCTTTAACAGAAGCCCAGCTCAGTGAATTGAAAATGTTTTTCACGAATGGTGAGGAAAGGTAACTCTCCACAGCACAATGTCCTCTTTCCCTCTCGTTAATAAAAAACTGATTGCTTCTCCACAGATTAAGCTGGTGGTTTAAAGAGACACTGTGTCAAATTTAAATTAGTCAGTTTCAAACATTCCACTGTCTGATGAATCATCCTTGGAATAGGATAGGTCTGATTCTCATTTATGCCTAGGGTAAAATTAGCAAAAGGTGTCTCAATGGTTTAGGAGTCTAAATCTCATTGAAAGTCAGTAGGATTTAGGATCCCAAGTCACTTAGCTACTTTTGAACATTTTATCCTAAGGCCCTTTTTGCACCATCCTGGCCATGAAAAAGGGGTCTAACGGTGAGGGAAGCCCCTTTATATGCTGCCAAAGTGGCATAAATAGGCCTTAGAATAAATGAGAGTCAAGCCCTGCATCCTGAAATTAAAAAAAAAAAAATCTTAAAAAGATTTGAAATAAAACTTATTTTTGCTCTGCTTGTTGATATATGTAAAGGTTATTTTAGCAAAGAACAAACAAACTTCGGCCTTCTCATTCCTGCAATGAATTCTACATGAGAGGGATCCCAGAGCCTCGACAGTGCTCCAGAGGGTATGTCTACACAGCAATAAAAGCCCTGCAGCTGGAGCCTGACGTCTACACAGCAATTTTTAACCCTGAGCTCCTGAGCCTCAATCAGCGGACCTGAGCCAGCCACAGGTTTTTTAATCCCCATGTAGACATACAATCAGAATATGCAGAATCAGGGTATGCCTAAGGGAAAACAGTGAAATTGACTATGCAAAAGAGGCTGTCATATCCATAAATTAAACACCCAGAAAAAAGAATTTCTCTTACACCAACTGCCCTGTGTTAATAATCTGAATTTGTCACTTCAGCAAACTCCAGTTTTCAGACAGAAATATGATTTTTCGAGCTGACAGGTTCCCTTTCAAATGAGTGCAACAAGAGGTAATGTTAAAACAAACTGTGGCTAAGAGCTCAATTCAGGAAGCACCTAAGCACATGCCTAACTTTAAGCAACGCACTTAAAACCATTTCTGTTCAGCAAAGCATATACTTAAAAGATAAACACATTCTTAAGCGCTTTGCTAAAAAGGAATGAACTTAAGCGTGCGTTTCAAAGCTGTGCTGAATCAGAGACTATGCGTTCAACTCTGATCTCAGACCTACTGTTGGAACCACAACCAGAATCTAACTGTAAATTACTAGGAATTGTAGATTCATACAAAAGAACACCAAGAATCTATAAATTACCTGCTGATTACTAAACACAAAAAGCAGCAACTCTAAGGGATTGAAAGCATGAAATGGCTTCAGATGTGCAAAGCAGTTTAGAAGTAGAAATAGATGTCATTTTTTGGAATATTAATATTACTGTATGTATATCATGCATCAAAAGCACAATGTCCCAGAGTTTACCACAGGGCCCAGTTTAACAAGGAAAGGAAAAGGTGGGTGAAGTGTAAGATACTATTTTGACCTGAGCCATGTTCAAGCAGTTTCCAGGTGACTTCTGTCCATTCAGCTGTTGCTTTTTCTTGTGCTGCAGCTGGTGGATTAAGGGGTGTGCATTATTTCACATAGGAAAGCCAGGCTTCTCTCTCTCTCAAAAATGGGCCAATGGCAAGGAATGACTCTCAGCACCACCTCCAGCCAGTTCCAGCTGGGGAACGTCGGACAGCTTGCTGCAAGCGCTGTGCCATCTCGGAACACATTTCAAACAAAACCAGCCCTGATGACTTTTCCTATACACAACGTGTGATATAAATACAACTTATTCCAAACCTTCACCAGCTTGATTACATTTTCTTTTTTGTGCTTTCAATAGACACTGAAACACTGTTTAACCCTTCCCATTATTGCGTGGGGCTTTTTTGCTCAGTTTCCTTCGTTCCCATTCCCCAGGCAATTTGAAAGCAGAGTAAATTGTGAGGACATTATGCCCCGCTCTCTCCCCCTTTGCAATGCCTGGGAAAGAGGGGGGATTTTACTGGGTACCCATTATTTTAACTTCCTAGACTGCACAGGTTACAGATGAAATTTTAATGAAAATACTTGATCAGCCTTGAAACACAAATAAACAGTGCTTTACTGTCTTATTTCAGCCATTGTTACCACAAGAGTACAAGATGACTATGTGTTTGCTGTGATGACTATGCTTAATATGAGATCCAGTAATTAGAGCCAGGACTGGCAGCCAAGCCTCTGACTACCTAGCTTCCAGCTCTGGTACTGACTCATGCCTGGGGCATGTCACTTGACTCTTCTGTACCTTCAGTTTATTTATCTGGCTTGACCAGGATGCTGTGAGGCTAAACTCATTCAGGTCTGTAATGACTGTAAAAGACTTTCACCTGAAAGGTGCTAAATGAGCAAAATATTCTAAGTGCAAAGTAAATCCTACATACTCCGCTATGTTAGCTTTACTAGTCTTTGTACAGCTGTGAAACGTACCTACCGGTATTCCAAACTATTCAGATGAACCTCCCAAACCATCCAAAACCCAGCCAAAAGCTAAGAACCTGTTTCCAACTTGTAGTGAATACTTCCTTGGCACTCTTCGGCACTGCTCAATTGCTTAAAATTTAAAAAGCAAATGGAATGTTCAAAGGAAACAAAGAAAAGGATTTGGGAAGGGGGAGTTGTTTTTTTAAGTGGGGCAGGAAAGACAGGTGGTGCAAGTTCAAAAGATCACAGCATTTCCAGGAATCCAGGACTGTGTTTTAGAAATAAAGTTACACCTTAATCCCCGGGGTATCCCTAGTGCTAATTGTTTTAGTGACGATTTATTGATAAACAGACTGGTGAGGCATTTCCCACTGGTGCTAATTGAAAGAAAATTCACCTTTCACTGCTACAAAGGGCTTTTTTTAAATAAAATATAGGTGCACTGGCCAATTCAACTTAGCGTGTAGCTAGGGTGACCAGATAGCAAGTATGAAAAATTGGGACAGATTGTGGGGGTACCAGGCACCTATATAAGAAAATTCTCCAAATATCGGGACTGTCTCTATAAAATCAGAACATCTGGTCACCCTAGTGTAGTTAAACCAGTGCAGAAAGTTGTGTGGACTTCCTTATTTAGGATTCAATCAGGCTTATTTCAGTTTAGATTCACTCTATTAGGAACCAGTTTAAGTTAAGCAGAAGCAAGCCACTCTTCAATGGAAAATAAGAGGGTTTGCACAAGTTTAAATCAGTTAAAATGGATTTAAATTAGATCAATGCAAATTTCTTAAAGAGACAAGGCCTGAGTCGATGGGCTGTATTAGTGTGCAGTGCAAATGTTTAATGTGAGAGAAGAGTGGAGAGGCGGGAAGAAATCACATGTTTAGCCTTCATCTAGTGTCAGTTTACAGTGCTGGCTGGGCTCTGGGGAGAAAGAAATCGGATACAGCAAACCTATTAAACCAACACCTGTTATAAGCATCAAAAATAAAACCAAGCTTCAAAAGAGAGAGAGACTTGAGCGAATATGCATTTCAGCTACAGTTCTAATATCGTTCAAACACACTGTCAGAATGAGCATAAAGTGGGAGTTTAGGAACAACTAGAGGGCAGAGAAATCTAGAGATAAAAAGTCAGTTTTTACTCTTGGGTAATATTTTCAAAATGGTCAAGTACCAAAGGAGCCAGACCTCCCAGCCAAGGAGAATTATAGGCGCTTGCTACTGAAGGACACCCAAGGGCTGATGTCAGGGAAAGGCCAGGCAAAGAGGGCATGGTCAAGAGTTAGATCAAAGACAGTGTTACATGAGATGGATCAAATATACCGTGACTAACTGATGCCTGGAATTACATGCCATCATTCTGCTCACTCTCTGGCAGCGACCCCCACTCCAGTTCCCAGGGAGGTTAGAAGAGGCTGACAGCATTAAGACCTGCTTCCCTTAGAAACAGGGGAGAAGATTCATGGCAGAGGTCCCCGCTGCTGTCACCTCAGATAAAAGTGCCATCTGTTCAGCCCAAATTTTCCAAATCTGTCTTATAAGTAGAGCATAAAAGCCACCCTTTCTCACTAGCCTCTGCTAGATCGGCAGATTTCTTCACAAGTATGAAGGGGGCCTAAACAACCCATATCTGTAGATTTGTGCTTTAGTTTAAAACAAAAAATTACATTTCTAAAACACTGTCATGAAGAAAAAAGTTTCCAGAGGTGAGCTGAATGCAAAGCAAATCTGCCATTAACTTCCTGAGTCTACAGTCAGGCATCTCTGGTTCCTCAGCTGCTGCTCTTAGCTTTGCCAAATAGCAACAGAGTGAAACTGAAACTCTAGTTAGTCTCATTGTGCTATTCAGCACCCTGAGGGCTGCAGAGCATAATGGTCAAGAATAATTCTGGTTTCACACTGCTGCTGCTTGGCATAGCTGTAAGCATCAGCAGAGGCAGAGGCTACAGCTAATCAGAAGGAAGAGGTATCCAAAAAAACATTAAGTTGGGTAGAGTAACAGAGATCTTTCACTTCTCCCCTTCCCACAGCAGCCATGATGCTGAAGGAAGCCGGGGGAGAGAGTGACCGAGACAGATACCTCCCCCAAGGCTCCCCCTTGCAGACAGAAGGCTTAGAGCAGGGATGAGAGACAGGTTGCTCTCCCTTCCAGCAATGGGAGAGTGGAGGCAGTAGAGTTTCAAACTCATCAGATAACTTAATCAGAGGCTGGTATGAAAACAATGGAGTCCTCAAGCAGGGTAAAGTGACTGCAGCACATGGGTAGAAATCTCAGCCTCCTCCTTCTGCACACGAGCTTTGGGTAGCTGGGAGATGGCCAGGCTTTCACCAAGGGTATGTTTACACTACAGAATTATTCCAATTTTACATAAACTGGTTTTGTAAAACAGATTGTATAAAGTCGAGTGCACGCGGCTACACTAAGCACATTAATTCGGCAGTGTGTGTCCATGTACTGAAGCTAGCGTCGATTTCCGGAGCGTTGCACTGTGGGTAGCTATCCCATAGTTCCTGTAGTCTCCCTCGCCCATTGGAATTCTGGGTTGAGATCCCAATGCAAAAACAGTGTCGCGGGTGATTCTGAGTAAATGTGGTCACTCAATCCTTCCTCCGTGAAAGCAACGGCAGACAATCATTTTGCACCCTTTTTCCCTGGATTACCTTGG
>NC_133785.1:34002382-34286096 GCF_003597395.2 Chelonoidis abingdonii | reverse complement strand
TGGTGCACTGTGGGATACCGCCTGGCGGCCAATACCGTCGGTTTGCGGCCACACTAACCCTAATCCGACATGGCAATATCGATTTCAGCGCTACTCCTCTCGTTGGGGAGGAGTACAGAAATCGGTTTAAAGAGCCCTTTATATCGATATAAAGGGCCTCGTTGTGTGGACAGGTGCAGGGTTAAATCGGTTTAACGCTGCTAAATGTGTTTAAACGCGTAGTGTAGATCAGGCCTAAGGCACTATCTCTGGACCTTGATGGTACCTCCACCTGCCCTGCTCCTACCTCTAGCTACTATGCGTCCAGGAAGTTTTTCAAGCCCTGAGCCCTGGATCGAGTACAATTAGATACAGTGCGTTTTCAGTTTGGTTGGATTGCATCTAACTGCTGCAAAATGAGGAACATGAAAAGCATCTGCCTTCCCCTCCACCACATCTTTAAACCTAATTTAACTGGAATCGTGCGGTTACATTTTCCATCCTCAGAAAATTATGGGGCAGACACCTGGTGGCATACAGCGCCACTGAGGTCAGCTGAAGATATGCCCCTGGACAATTATTTTTGGTGTATGTCTGTATCTCTTTAAAGGAAAAAGAAAAGCCCTGAGAAAACTACAAATCAACTCAATGGCAATGGAGGATAGAGGGAGAATGTGTTTGTAAGTCAGTTTATATGTTTTGAACTACGCAATAAACCAGAAGTATAAAGCTTCTCATGTGACCCTAAAAATATTACTATCCAAAGCTTTGTTCTTTAAAAGTATGTTATTCCAGCAGAATTCCACCACTTTATTGGAGGCAAAATATTACCCCTGGAATGAAATCAGGTTAGTTATATGAAGGGAAGCGCATGAGAGATTAACTGATTTGCCAAAGGATGTGCAGAAAGCCTGTAGCAGAGTTGGGCAGAGAGCCCAATGCTTTAGACTCCTAATCCCATTCTTTAGCCACGAGATCATCCTTCTCCCTGCAAACTTAAATGTCTAAGTATTTACGAATAATAAATATCATTGGTCACGCGATACAAATAATCCTTTGCAGCCCAATTCTGCCGGCAGGTGCATCTAACTTGCATGCACTACATCAATGTTTCTCAACGACCAGTCTGGGGACTGGTGCCAGTCCCTGAGATCTCCCTGACACCATTTAGGAAGGCAGCAAGCTGGTCTCTGGTATCAAAAAGGTTGAGAAATACTGCACTACATCATGTCACTCTGCACATCACCACCTATAAGGTTTAGTGTCTTTTACCATCAGAATAAATTGTACATGTTTGTCAGTAGTCCAACCTCCCCATAATGAACACATGCTGTATTTATTTAAAGGAACAGAGTCGTTCTTATTTTGGAGCAAAATTGCGTGGATTAGTCTCCGGGCGGGAAGCAAATATCCATATAAGCAACCCCACTTTTCTTAGATGTTCTAAATCGTCAGTTCCCTGGGGAATTTTGGCAGATTCTCGTGCTGCTGCAGATATAGCCCTAGCTCTGTTTGTTCAGGTGGAGATCACACGCACAACAAAAGTAGACCACTTGCAAAACTAGCAGACATTGCACTCTAGGGCCCTGCACAAGTTGTGTCAACCAGCTTCCTAACTAGATAGCACTCTCCAATACTCATACAATCTGCAATCCCCAGAAGTCAAACTGCCTTTCACTGCAGAGTATTCCATGGCCTCCTCTCTCCTCAGGGTTCCTTCCAGCTTGGACTTTATAATGTGCATAATACAAAAAGTCTCCCCATTTTCTGTTGGGTTCTTACAGCCATCATGTAATAAGCACAAAGCAAGGAACACAAGTGGTAGATCCACTCAAGCTAAATTCATCTTACTACATGTGTAACCATGGCAGAAGGTTATTCCAGGGGTGGCCAACCCACGGCTCCGGAGCCACATGCAGCTCTTCAGAAATTAATATGTGGCTCCTTGTACAGGCATTGACTCCCGGGCTGGAGCTACAGGCGCTAACTTTCTAATCTGCTAGAGGGTGCTCACTACTCAACCCCTGGCTCTGCCCCAGGACCCGTCCCCACGCTACGACTTCCCCTCGGCCCCGCATCTTCCCCTGAGCTTGCCGTGCCCTCACTCCTCCCCCCCAGAGCCTCCTGCACACTACAAAACAGCTGATCGTGGCGGGCAGGAGGTGCAGGGATGGAGGGCTAGGTGTTGATCGGCAGTGCCGCTGGCGGGTGGGAGACACTGGGGGGCGGGAGCTGACAGGGGGCTGCTGACGTGTTACTGTGATTCTTTGGTAACATACATTGGTAAATTCTGGCTAGTTCTCAGGCGCAGAATAGACCAGGAGTGGCCAACCTATGCCCTGTACAACCTCTCCATTGACAATGGTACATTGTAGTGATCCCTGAGCAACTGTGCTCACTAGCTTTTGGGTTTTCCTTCGTCAGGCTACATTTGGCCATTGCAACAGCAGCTGACGGACGGACGTGTGTTAAGTAAACTCTTCCCAGCTATAAGCAAGCCACAGCGAGAGGGTGTGAGGAAAGTCACAAAGGACACCCTCAGTTTGGGAGTAGATTCAGAACACTGCTCACAAAACTCTGGTGAGGTTATTGCATCCCCTGACGAATAATCCAAGGGGGCCACTACCCAGAAGGTTTATTCTCCTTTCCGAGAATGGGCATGAGGTTTTGTGCCAAGCAAGCAGAGGGCAGCTGAACCCCCCCAGATGTCTCAGACATATCTTAGAGCAGTTCTGTGGGGGAAACAGAGGCAGACATGGAAGCTTCTGATTTAATGCTTTCTTATTATGAGTTGTGGATACCTGATGCTTTTGTTAGGAGCAAACAGTCCTCCACAACCCTCTTGTGCTAACACAAGTGTGCAGGGAGTAGGACAAGCCGTGGCAATGGCACGCCCACCTCTCGTGTGCCACTTGCGGCTCTGCAGTGGGTGTCTGGGGATGTAGTCACTGGATGCAGACATATGGATCCATGTGCACAGGCAGGACACAAGCTAATTCAGCTGCCCCGGAGTACCCTTGAGGGTTGGGGAATTCCTTCTCCAGCCCTCCCCCACCGCCTCAGCTCCAAAGGACACAGGCTATCTACATGCTGCGGCCAGGTGTAGGGCCTGAGGCAGACACAGCTCTATAACTGAATACTCTCCATGTGCCGAGGCAGGAAAATTACACTGCTTCGCTGTCCCATTTGGAATGTTGCTTTTGCAACAATGAAGGTGAGATATTTACTCACACCGGCCCACACTCCAATGGTACATTAAATATCACAGACCCTCATAAGTCGGACCCCCTAGCATCATCTGTCTTATACTTCATTGGTAAGTGGCACTTTGCACCTCTGTCTTGCTGCACTCTGGTAATTCCCCTGCGCATTTCTGAGAGTGGCATGGATACCCAAGGTTCTGGCAGCTGCTAACTGATGTAAAGAGCAATTAAAAAACAAATGCCAACCAACCCAAAAATACCCAGGAGGAAGAGCAGGAGACAAGTTCCTTGCTGGGCTGTTGTCCACGTGAGATTTGGGCACCCAACACTTCAGAAAATTAGGTTGGGGACATTTAGCGCCAGGAAGCAGCTGGGGAGATGGGATTTTCCTGGTTGTCCCCTTGCACATAGCCTGGCAGCTGCCTTCAAGTAGAAAGCACATTGGCTATTTCGGCAAGATTATGGAGGGCCAGGGTACGAGCCCCCAAACTCGTTGGAAGGAAGTGCTACACAAGCTGTTCCAGGGGAGTCAACGGGTCTACTTGCATGAGACCAGCGTGACTAAAGAGTTCCTCATCCGGCCCCTGTGACTTGAAAGAAAGATGATGAGCTGGGGTTTGTTGAACTGAAGATGGAAAACTCCCTCAGGTTGAAAAGGTTTTGCTCCCACACAACTGAGCTCTCCGCATTACAGAAATCAGAGAAACACAACTTGCTACCAAACCACCACATCTGCAGGATATTCCTTTCCAGCTCATTTCCACAGACCCAGACAGGTTCTTATCTAAATCTCCACCTCCAGCAGCTAACGAGCCCTGACTCATCAGCCCCACGGATGTGCGTGCCCACATGCGCTTAGAGATTACTTCGTCTAAGTGTCGCAAATTACCTCAGCTTCTGCCATAAGCCAAACAGTTTCACAGGGAGCCTCCAATGTCCGACTGATGATGGGGGGCCCGCATGCTTTCTCACAGTCAATAGGGAGGGTCCAGAGAAGAGCAACAAGAATGACTAAGGTCTTGAGAACGTGACCTATGAAGGAAGGCTGAAAGAATTGGGTTTGTTTAGTTTGGAAAAGAGAAGACTGAGAGGGGACATGATAGCAGTTTTCAGGTATCTAAAAGGGTGTCATAAGGAGGAGGGAGAAAACTTCTTCACCTTAACCTCCAAGGATAGAACAAGAGCAATGGGCTTAAACTGCAGCAAGGGAGATTTAGGTTGGACATTAGGAAAAAGTTCCTAACTGTCAGGGTGGTTAAACACTTGAATAAATTGCCTAGGGAGGCTGTGGAATCTCCATCTCTGGAGATATTTAAGAGTAGGTTAGATAAATGTCTATCCGGGATGGTCTAGACAGTATTTGGTCCTGCCATGAGGGCAGGGGACTGGACACAATGACCTCTTGAGGTCCCTTCCAATCCTAGAATCTATGAATAACCAGGGAAGGGCACATTTAATCATCTCACAGCCCACTGGGTTGCCAACATCTCAATAGGTGGAATCTGTAGCGCTTCCCACCAACTTGAAAAGTGTGCCTAGTTCTAAGAGGTGATCAGAGAATGCTGTACTTCTAGCTTTAAAACATTAACATCAGGCTACAGGAACTGTACACAATTGCCAGGGCTTAAGACACTGATTGATTAAATAACTCAGTGAAGGTGGCCGGTAATTATTCTAACACTGCCTTTGTAATGTTCATAATGCTCGACTTTCAAACTAAAGAACAGGAAATAACGTTAAAATGGCAGAGCCACTGGAAGGCCACACATGGTAATAACAGAACAAATCCCCTTGTGGGAAAAGAAAGTATAGAATTTAATAGACAATAGCCTTTTGATGGAAAACATTCCCCTACAGAATTACCAGGCCTCTATAGTATTCCATAGATTGGGTTAAAAATTCAGCAGAAAAAGCACCGTTCTCAACAGAACTCAGAGAAATCCTCCTGGTGTCATCTCTGATAAATCTGATAACTTTTCAGGGAACAGTAACAGACCCAACGAGACTCCAACCAAATACTATACACCTTTTTGTTGACTTCAGCAAACACCTTAGGCTTGGGCTACACTTAGGGTGACCAGACAGCAAGTATGAAAAATCGGGACAGGGGATGGGGGGGTAATAGAAGCTTATATAAGAAAAAGACCCCAAAATCAGGACTGACCCTACAAAATTGGGACATCCAGTCATCCTATCTACACTACATACTTACTTCAGTATAACTACACCACTTCAGGTATGAAAAATCCACCCACCTGAGTGACGTAGTTATACAGACCTTAACCCCACTGTGTAGACAGCACTATGTCGGTAGAAGAGTGAAGGTGGAGTCAATAAGCTGACAGGAGAGCTCTCTGCCATCGGCTTAGAGCATCTTCACCTGCCGCGCCACAGCTGTGCTGATGTAAATCTGCAGTGTAGACCTGCATGTTTTATATGTATCTGTCTTTGTCAGTCTCCCGGACTCTGCCTGCACCTCATTGCATATGATTCCTCTAGCTCTTCAGTGAACTCACGCATCATTTGATATCATTTAATCCTCACACCCACACGCTGGCATTCTGAAGTACCCCACAACAACCCCTTGGACGTAACCTCAATATGCGGTGTGTATGCTGTTGCCTGATCCTTTAAGGGGTAATAATAATTGTATTGATTGCTAATCGATACTAATTAATGAGCTGAGAGTAACAGGGTTCTTGTCCCAGAATCAGGCTTCACAAAGCTAAAACCGACAAGTTCACTATCTTGTAGGGAACCTCAGATTGCGTGGCAAGGACACATACCGAGGGAAAAGCAAAAGTCTCTGAGATTTTTATTAAAACTATTAGTAAAGACAAAAAAAAAAGCTCCGAACCATCTAATCAGATAGGAATAATACAGTACTGGGGATATCCGTAGTATCATTCCTTGCATATGCTCATATTTATGCTTTTCTTGAGGATCTGGTGGTGAGAGACAAAGGATCAGCCCTGTCTCTGGCACCCTGAATGAGTCAAATGATCCAGATTCCCCAAAACCCAAAGATTGGTGGTAGATAGCAATAAAGAGCTGAAGGGTCAATTATGGGAAACTAACCCATGGTGGTTTGCCCTCTTATTGGACGAGAGCACTATCATAAATGCTCATTCTGATGCCCAGGCTTCCATATCCAAATCCAACTTTCTCACCCTCATGATATTGGGGTGTTCTTATCTTGTAAGTTATCATATTAATGCCATTTAACTTATTATCATATGTGTCACCTATTGCTCAAGCAAGTTTGTAGACAGACATCTGCCCACAATTCTGTCCTAAAACATCCAAACCTAGTATCAGTTCAGTGTTCTTTTGGTTGCCTGGTACCATTACATACCAATGCCTTCTTATTGAGCAAGCTATTCCAAGTTCCCCAAACTCTAGGATAACTGTCGCACCATTTTATCTGTGCTGAAGGTCACAGGCCTACTATACTTATGCTAACTTGCTTAAGCTGATGTTTTACAGGATACAGGCCAGTAGATTCTTTGTGTTACTGTGAAGTAAAATATAAATAAAAAGCTACGGTAACTTGATGAAAACTTAGATGACATAAAATCTTTCACAAGTACGGTAAATGAGAAGAATTCAAAGGGTCTTTACTCCCTGGATCCTTTGCATTTTCAGCATTCATTTAAGTTTTTTTGGCACTTCGACATCTCAGAGCACAAGGTCTTTTCTGAGCACATTGACACAACTGATGTAGTTTTAAAAAATGTTCCCCTCCCCCCCTCCCCGGTTTTGATCTGTATTTATTCAGAGCAGACTTTTGATCTAGCCATCATGTGATTTTTGAAATCTTTTACAACATACAATTTCCTACACCTTCGGCATTTGATCCTCCTGCTCCCTTTAAGAGAGCAAAACATGTGGGATAGGCTGGATTAGGGTATTAGTCTCTCAGCACAGAGACTGTCTTATCTGCCCCAGCAGATCACAAAACCTATTATGACATCAAAGCAAATTAAGATGTCTCAAGACAAGGCAGCCTCTGTCACAAATGCAACTGTGCCACCAGTTACAGAGCTGTTCCATAAGCACTGGACACTTGTCACTGTCTTTCAGATACCTTATATATTGTGGTTTCAGTCCTCTGGTTTCTTTTTAAGTTACACATTCACAAAGGCCATGTAAAATGCCCTTCGTCATTGGTGCGGGTCACATCTCCACAAACTGCATGAGCCCGACCCCTGGGCACCATCCTGTCAATGGCTTCCAAGTGCAATTCAAAAGGTTTTGGAAACGATGTACAAAGCTGTGAGACTTCTCCCTGTGACCTCTTAAGTGGGGCTGGGCTGCTTCTCCCACTGGTTCCCAGGACTGCTTGTGGGACACCTTGGCCAGAGTCTACTCATCTGTAGAACTTCCTTAGTTTCTCATTGTTTAGCCAGCTTCAGGGCATAGCTTGAAGTGAGGCGGGCAGAGGTCTAGGTAGCCACTGGGCTGAAGCAACTGTGCGTCTTTGATACAGATGATACTGTTTATAGCTGAAGAGAGTCACCCATGTGCTACGTTGTTGAGGACCACATAGGGGTCTCCCAGCCTCGCTTTGGGGTATGATATGAAATTCCCAAGTTCCTCAGAGCTCCTCCTTCAGCAGCTGAGGGTGCAGGGAGTAAGTTAAGGGCTTCCTGGCCCAATTCCCATTTCTCTTCACGATCTTGCTGTGGTACTAGACCCAACAGCTTCCCCTCTTCCATACGGAGAACGGCAGCTTGGGAGAGCCTTCACAGCTTGACAGCGTCATTCACTCAAGTCAGAGGACTGGACTTCCCATTTCTTTCCCCTGTCCTCCTTTACTGGCTGTATTGCTATTCGTGGTTGTTCCCCCCCATCCTGCCCCTTCCCTTCTCATTGCAACCGCCCACCCCCACACTCCCTGCCCATTTCACTTTTCTCTTTCCCATCTCTCTCTTCCCGCCCCGACCCATTCCCCTATTACTTCAACAATCCCTTCCCTTCCCCCAGTTCAAACCTGAGTGCCCCATCCCCTGAAAACGCCCATAAAATGAAGGCTTTGTAATATAAACAAATACATGCAAATAGCCTGGACTACCCTGATCGGTTTACTCCTACATCAAATCCCTGTCCCCACTGTTGTCTTTACGGACTGTAAGCTCCTGGGGGCAGGGACTGTCTCCTTGAATGCATTTTCCCAGTGCCTAGCAAGAAAGGGGCCCTGATCAGCCCTGAGGCCTTTGTTGTTGGTGTCACAGTGGGTGCCCAATCATCATCATCATCGTTCTCCTCAAAGACAACGTGGATTTGTGAAAAGGAGGAGAGCGGGTTGAGAGTTGATAAGAACTAGTCCAAGTGAAAAGACAAAACTAATCATCCCCAGGTGATGTTCTGAGCAGAAGGAAGCCACCACATCCCACTCCAAAGCTGGCAAGCCTGCATCATCCTCTTGATCCTCTCACAGGAGAGTTTTGTAACACCAGGTCAGATAGGGTAAAGTTTTTAATTGAAAGTCATAGGGCCATAGGCGCTTTTGAAAACAGTACCCTTAAATCATGACACTGGTTTCGGTTTTACTTTACATAGCAAAGCAATGAGCAAATTCGAGAAGTTAAGGCCCTCTGCGATTTATTGTCAGAATAATCGTGTGTGTTTGGGGGCTTGCATTGTTTTGCTTTTGCTCTTCCTCCTCTGCAGGGTTGGGGAGGGGGAAATCAAGGGCAAAGGAGTAACTTTTTAAGCACAAACCAAATGTAACAGCTCTCCTAGAGATTCTGGGACATTAATCCAAATGTATTACAAGCAGATTGCTTGAAATCACACACCGTGTCTGCCTGCAAGCTACAGTTTGACTCACTGGCCTAGCACATTTACTAACGTTTTTGATTGGATTACAATAAAAACACATGGATTTAACAAGGATTCTGTCACCCTGGCTCAGAAACGGGTTGAGACAGCGATGACATGTTGGTACCACAAAATTTTGTCTAGTCTCCTAGGGACTGACGCAGCTCCTGCTGACTCCAGTCAGCTTTGGATCTTGCCCTTGAAGGTGGGAAATCAGTTATTGACAAACATCCCTAAATCAAGGCTCCCGTTAACATATTAGAAACACAGAAGATAGGATGCCGGCTGGCTAGTCTGTCCTGACATAACGCACACTCATGCTCTGCTGAAAGGGCTTATCTGTGTTATCAGCAAGCCCCTGAGGCAGGCGGATAGGCTCTGGGCAGACCTCCCTGGTGGGCTTTCTACAGCCCAGCTGAGACGTTCAGCTTTCAAGAGGAAAACCGCCTGCCTTGAAGAGCAATGTTCACATGCGTTTTCTTGGCTAATGAAATCATCCCAAACTGACAAATCCATGCATCCTGCGCCTTCTAATAACACACTGAAATGGGAAAGGTAAGGGCAAGGATTCTGCAAAAAAGTGGTCCAAAAGGTTCAGTGAATTCAAAACTAAACCAAACAAAATCAAATCAGTGTTGTACTAACTCAGGTTTATAACAGAGATATGCCTCCATCCACCTCCTAGACACACGACCAGGGAGCGTAGAAGTCATTGGTGCACACTTAACTTGCAACTAATCCAATACAATTGTTCACTTTCTTTAAAAGAAAAGTTTACTTCTTTGGTTCCTCTTTTTTTGAAAAGGAAGTAGGTTAATTGTTTCAAGATTATGGCTTGGAGAAATCCTCAAGTTCAACATGACCAAGGAGCATTTCCAGCTAGTGGTACCCTACTGATTTCAGAAAGAAACACTTTCTTTTGCTTACACTGACGTTAACAGTCATTCCATTCAGCAATTTCATCAGGGCAATCTATGGACCACAATAAATGAGATAGTGGAGACAAGTTATTCTTTTAAGCCTGAACGGCATTTCTCCTACATACATTTTCTGTTTTGTCTGCTGTCCCATATTTTTTATATATATTATAGAGAGAGAGAGAGAGCGTGCAAGGGAATGCTGGCCACCACTTCCCGCAGCTCCCATTGGCTGGGAATGGCAAACCATGGTCACTGGGAGCTGACGGGCTCCATGCCTGCCAACGGGCCAGGTAAACAAAACATCTCAGCCCGCTAGCGGTTTACCCTGATGGGCCAGGAGCCTGAAATATAGGGTCAGCTTATGAAAAGGTCATACAGTTTTTGCTGTTTTTACCTATCCATCTTGTGGGGGTCGGCTTATAAACGAATGGGCCAACGAACGAGTATATACGGTATATATTTTAGATTTACTCCTAAATGCTCAGATCTCTTACAGTTAAAAACAACAGATTTCTTTTCACACACATGCCTATTTCCTTGCTGGATTTTCTGACTGTGTTCATTACCTTCCCCAATACACAACTGAACATTAGCAGGCAGAACGTGTATTCTGCTAACCTCTTTCTCCCAATCAATACTTGTTGTGTAACTCCTGCTAACAGTGAGAGTTATGTACAGTCTTGGATGAGAGAATGGTCTCAAACGATCATCTCATCTATACTCACGAAGGATCATTCTGTCCTTAATAACTGGCACTCAGATGTTTTTCCTCCCAGAGGATTATTTGTATAATAGCAAGATCATAACATTTAATAGGATCATCTCTTGTTTTTCTCTGCAATTATTTGGGGGAATTTAACAGAAGTAAAATGTGACAGACTACTTAGTATGGAGCATCAATTCCTGTTTAGCTACAAAACAGAGACTTTTCCAGCCTGTCATGCTAATATAGCACAACCATTTAGGGCTAGCTCCACACTAGGGTTCTTCTTTCCCAGTTTTCCCACCATGGTTAATGCTGCCAGTAGTAATAATGGTACAAGCACTCATGTAAACGAAGTTAAATCCTAGGGGGTACCTTCCAACCTTTGTGTCCTTAAACAATGTGAGCAGGAGTTCTGAAGTGGTTTTTATCCCTGTTATAAACACAGAGCCTCAAGCATATTGCCTATTGGTTGAGTTCTTGAGCCTTTTGCAATACTTTCAGGCAGCCAAAAGCATGGCGTTTCCAAAATGTTGACAAGTCAAGATGTCAGGGGTGCTAGTAAAGGCATCAGGGTGTTACTGTGTTCTGCAAATAATAGTGATCTTTCAACTCTTGCTTTAACCTCTCTAGTCCATGCCTGAATATAAGATAGATAAATACTATACTTTTCTGTCTCTCTTTCCCCCAAAACTAGTTTATTTACTACAAAAAAAAAAAAGTGAATGAATATCATTAGCACTTGAAGGCTGAAAATTAGAACCATCTGGAAAAAAAATGTTGACTAGCTCTCTTGAAAATACTCACATCCTGCAATCCTAAAGTAGACTGCTAGAAATATATACGCCGATAGAAGTTAAAGATCTTTTGTAAAAGGTAGGAACCACGCTAAGTATGTATCTAGACAGCATTCAATCTGCTTTCATTGCTCTCGCTCCCCCCAGAGCAAACTAGTTTGGGGTTACCTCAGTCTCAAACTGGCAATTTGAATGTGCTAAAAGACAACAAAAAAGCAGCTTTTGGTTTTACTCAACAGCTATTTATGGTTTAAATCTGTCCAACCATTGAGCAACTAACACAAGAATTCTCTTTGTAGTGACGCGTTTTACTTGATATTTGCCATTATATTAGACAGACAACGTATATTAATTGTAGTAAGTTTTGGCTACCCCAAGATCCAAGTATGAGGCTATTTTTACCAGAAGGCCATGACTACAAACTATTCCTACAATTAATCTATATCCAATTTGCAAGGGAAAGAATCTGGGAGACATCCTGTGCAATGTCATCATGGACAAATAACTTGCACTTCTGCAGAGCATTTACCTTTTGAGCATCTGGAAGTACTTCATAAATGTTCATGAATTAATTCTCTCCTGAAACAGAAGTAGATACTATCCTCACTTCACAAACGGGGGACACTGGTCTCAGTTAAGTGGCCTGGCCCTAGATCACAGCGAGTAGCAAGGAAAACAACTCCAGTGTCCTGGCTCCAATCTTATGCTTTACCCACAAGATCATCCCCCCTCCATCCAAAACAAGAAGGAAGCTAACTTGGCCTGCATTGTAAGGCACTGGACTGAGATCACACCTAGTCCAACATAAAATAAATAGCCTACTCAAAATGGTTTTCCATTTGCAGAAAAGTAAGTTCCCATTGTTCTATACAACGGTGATCCTCCCTTAGAAGAAGAGCATTCACCATAAAAATTTACTCGAGCAACATTAAGAGTTAAACAGAACTCCAAGAAACACCCCCATCTTGGTCTTCCTTCTTCTAGCCTGCACATCACTAAATTTGTCCAGATTTCTTTCTGCTGCTCTGTTTGCCGAACCTCAGGAAGATCTGTTTCACTGCTGCTGCTTTTCTAAAAAGGAAGGATTACTCATTTCCCTGGAATAGATTCAGCTCCTTTGCCGTTTCCATGTGTTCGTGTTATATTTACAATCTTGAAGAGGACATGCAAATGATCAGAACGGTTCCAACAACCAAACAGAAAAGTCAAAACAGCGTCTCTTCTCGTGGTGTCTGGGAGAACATGATTAATGACAACTTCCTGTACTGGGAAAGGCTCTTGCAATCATTGGCCTGAACAATCAGCAGACTTTACACACCAGATTCCTAGTATGAACTCCGAATAAAACAAACAGAAGAGGTGGGTTTAAGAATATATTATGTTACTCTTGTAAGAAGTGTGCATAATAAACAGCCTGATTTTCCTACATTCATTTTTATTAGTCATTAAACGTTGATGAAGCAAAAATAAGTGGAGTGCGACAGACTATACAGATAGGATCAAACCCGGCAGTCCATACAGAAGCAACTCTCCTTCCTCTAATGAGATGGGGGAGAGGGTGGAACCATCTGAATAAAGACTGCAGAATTGACCCTAAGTCACTAAGCCAAGTTTGGACCTGATGCAAGTGGGTGTAAATCCAGTCATTTCAGTGGAACCTCATGCACTTATACAAGGCAAATTATTATGCAATGTAGTCCCCAGTATTGCATTCTGGGATGCGGGGGCAGAGTCCTGCATGTATGCTGAGTCCGGTGACTTCAACTGGACTCTGGGTGCATGCAGGGACCCACCCACCTGAATAAGATCAGGGCCCAAAAAAGTTGCCCCTTAACAAGGATAATTGTTCTCCCAGCTGTTTTGGGGGGAGAGCACTAGAAGGCCAGTGCAACCATGGATACAGAAGCAACGTGTTTAAAAGTTCAGAGGTAAACTGAAATCATGAACGTTTAGCAGAGAAACAGAAAGAAATGGAACTTTAGAGTGACACTAGAACAGGAATTGTCTCAGCAACAATACAGTCACAGGGAGAAGCCGCAGGTTTTAGGATAGTGGAATGCGGCACTGTCCTGCGCACATCTGGTCTTCTCATCACTCAGACAGCAGACGTACAGACTTAAACCTATCCCCAATGCAAGAGTTATTCCTGTGTGTAACTCAGAGTTTGGCTGGGAAGCAACAAGGCCACTTCTGTTCCTATGTCAGTGCAATCCCTTTGCATTTCAAAAGCTGGGGGAGGTTCTCTTCAGCGGCTCTTTATTAAACTGGAAGAAATACAAACTGTTCTTCCTGTCAATAGATTTCTCTTTAGAACTATCCTCAAAAGGAAATCAAAATCTCTGGCCTGCAGAACGATCACAACGAAGGCATATGGATACCCTTTGTCCAACACATGCAAATCATGGGTCTGATCCAAAGCCCACTGAGCACAATGGAAACACTGACCCCTCCCCAACTTCAATGAGCTTTGAATCAGGCCATATGAGAGAATATTAAATTCTCTAAGGATTTTGTTTATCCATTGTAGTGTTACTTTTAAGCAGTGCCAGAAACAAAATCTTTAACTCCTCTTTTACTGTTCTTGACACAACTTTGGGTCCTTTTGAGCTGTCCATGCCAGAACCTAGAAGCCATGGCCTCAAACTTCACATCTGAAGTAGTCATGGGATCTTGTAACTACCACTTCTTGCAGGCAGAAGCTCTAAAAGTTCCCGCACTAATGGGTCCATTTTCTTGTTATACTGGTATGGTGTGTGTCATGTTTAAGACTCGTATGGTCAATCTTTGAGTCTGAGGTTTAAAAGAGAGCTTAGAGATATAGCCTCTACTTAACCTGTTTTGTTGGGAAGAATTTTAGATTTCAATCTGATCTGCCTTCAATTAGTAAGAAGGCATTTTGTCACCCAAAGCTTTAAAGGTTCAGTGAAGGCTATAATGGAGAATGCAGGCAACTACTCTGTGGTACACACTTAATAGTTTTTCATTCAGTTACCTAAGAAATATATATTCTTTCATGGTAAAAGTATCTTCAGGTATGTCTATACGACCCACCAGATCGGAGGGTAGTGTTTGATGTATCGGGGATCGACGCCCATATTCCACCTCAGCAGGAGGAGTAAGCAGCAGTTGACTCGCCACCGTGAGGCCTGCCAGGTAAGTCGAACTAAGATACTTCGACTTCAGCTCCGCGAATAGCGGAGCTGAAGTTGCGTATCTTAGTTCGAACCCTCTCCGCTAGTGTAGCCCAGGCCTTAATGTTGCAAAGCAAACACAAACTCAGGGATTTAAACTCTGGAGAGATGATTCTATACAAGCAAATGATGATGCTGGGGGGGGGGAAATTCTGAGAAAATTACAAGCAATAGTACGTTGAAAGCAGTAGTTATTTTCTGACTTTTGACATACACAAAGAACTTTGTCATCCAAATTATCTTATTTCTTAATTATGAGTACAAAGCTGCTGGCAGTGATGAAGACTGAGCTGACAGAGTTTTTCCCCATAGTCTGGCTTTCTAATTATTTGATCATTCTTTTTTACCCATGGAAAGATGACTTGCAGATTGTAAACTCTTTGTCACAGCTGCCTAATGAGTCATGATTTGACTTATTTTAGAATGTATGCTCTCCGGGGCAAAGTCTGTGTCATCTGTTACCCTCGAACTCCCGTGTAGCTGTCTGTACCCATTTGCTGCCTCTTGTTTGACACTTAGATTAGAAGCTCTTTGAGGCAGGGAATGTCTTTTTGTTCTGTTTGTACAGCACCTAGCACAATGGGGTTCTGGCCCATGATAAGGTTCTAGGATCTACCATGATGCAAACTCAAAAAAAGCAAAAAAATTTTGCCTGTGTGCTGGATTTTTTCCTTCTTTATGATATATAAAAGCAAAGGGGTTTTCTTTTTAAGCGTTTTTTCCTGCTTGGTTTTTGCCATAAGAAACGCGTGTCTTATATGCACTGGATGATGGTAGGATTAGTGGAATGGCGTCCTCACAAGAGTCAAGAGAAAGTTGAACAATGGAGAAGGGAAGGAGGTTTAGTCACACTGTTAAAAATTCTGCATGTTAACTCAATTAACAGCTGGAATAATAAATGTTTGCTAAAGATTCATCACCCTCCCCCGCCAGTTAAGGTTAGAACTCACAATATACAACTCTTGAGACCTCTCGGGGTATGTCTAACCTCCATATAAAGCATGGGCACTGACTCAGCCCAACCCCCACTTCCATCCACACACAAATCAGTCTGACTCAGGTCAGCAAGCACTCAGGACCCAGATCCTAGGAACCTGCTAGGGGAAGGGGTCAGAGCCTGAGTTACACTGATATTCAGGTCCAAGACCTGTCATTTTGCAGCGTAGACACAAGTCAAGCTGCAGACCTAAGTCAGAAGGTCTGTGCAGTGCAGCATGGACATGATAACACAACTCTGAGACCAGGGTCCAGGTTTACCATGCAGTATGGATTTGGGAACACCGAGTCCAGAAGCCCGGGTCTCACAGATCCAAGTTTACAATGCAGTGTAGACACTCCCTAAGAAATATCTAGTGAAAAGAGGAAGACCAGACTTCCATTTATCCTGTTACTTACATAGCTCCACCACAATAGTATTTGAGCGTCTCGCAAACATTAATTAGTTTATCTTCACAGAGCCCCAGAAAGTAAGGAAATGGCGTTATCCCTGGTCACATATGGGGGAAACTGAGGCATCAAGATTAAATGACTTGCCTAAGGTCACCACTGGGAGTCTGTGACAGACCCAGAAATTGAACACAAGGATCTTAACACCCAGCACCTTACCCACAAGGCCATCCTTCCCCACCTTAGATAGCAAAGCTAAGCAGTGTCAGAATCTTAATGATTATTAAATATTTATATGATCATAGGACCTATGAGCTCTAGCCACAGACCAGAACCTCATTGTGTTAGGCGCTCAGTGACATCAAGTACTTGGAAGAGCTGAATAAAATGAAAGAATTTTGGAAATTTTTTATTAAGTGATTATGTTTGGCTCCAGCAATCAGGATAGTACAGTGCTTGCTTGCACCACTTCTGTTAAAGCCAACTAAAGTTTAGGTGACATTAGAAACAAGTATTTGATTTTACAAATTGCATGACAAGACAGCAGAGAAGCAGGCAGTAAAAATAGTGTTAATATAACCTTTGCCACTTTCATAAGTATTCAGCTAAGACAGAAAGAGAACAGGAGCTGGTAGGGGTAGTGGGGGAGAATACTTCAATATCCTCCCAAATAATCCATGACGGAGATTTCTGATAGTAGAGGGTTCTTTAATCTTGCAGAGAAAGGCATAACAAGTTCCAAAGGTTGGAAACTGAAGCCAGACAAATTCAGACTGGAAATAAAGACACAATTTTTTAGCAGTAAGGGTAATTAACCAGTAGAACAGCTTATCCAGGGACATGGGGGATTCTCCATCCTCTGAGACTTTAAATCAAGACTAGACATCTTTCTAAAAGGTATGCTCTGGTTCAGACAGAAGTTATGGGCTTGATGCAGAAATTAGGTTCTCTGGCCTGTGCTATGCAGGAGGTCAGATCAAAGTGTTGCAACGGTCCCCTCTGGCCTTACAAATCTATGAATCTTTTCACTATGAACCTGAGTGACTGTCTTGGTGCTCAGAGACACTCTTGAATGAGCAGGGCATTTCATAGATCTAGTCTGTCCCCCATTAATCCCAACTGCCAATTATTTGCCCTCCTTTATTCAGAGCTTTATTTTACGGGATATATCTTGCCCATGGTACAGCAGATAGTTTAGCTTCCTCTATTAGGCCTCTCTGTTTAATTACAGTTTAAGATGAATTGATCTTTCCATTAATGAGCTTGTAAAGCAAATTGATTTTTAAGAAAGTTTTATGCTCAGAACAGATTGGCAGCAGAGAAATCCAAGTGATGTCCTTTCACTTATCAATGCAGTGTAGAGCACTGCTGCGTCCTTTATGAATCAGCTAATCCTATTTTCCACTCTATTGCTCCAAAAAATCCTCGCTCTGGTTTCCTTGTCCTCTGTGCTTACTCTAAGCAAGGTCAAGGGGCCAGATTAGCTCAAACAGCTTTATTTTTGTAAACAGACAGTTGAATGGTCCGGGTCACAGACCACTTCTGTTTCGAGACATTTAGGGGTTTAGATGAATTACAGTGGGGAAAATGAAAGTTATTTTAATGTATTTAATCTGTGAGCCTCCTTGATTCTTAGCCAACTGAGGATGACTATAACCACCCCAGACAGTGCTGCAGGAGTACACTACATTTACTGCACTTGTTTAAGCCCTTATTTTCAGGCTATCCATTTGTACTCGTATGGCCCCCCCATCACGGTCTTACATTAAAGTTTATGAGGTGTTCAGGTATTTATCCTCACAGCACCCCTGTGCGGCAGGCACATACTATTACTCCCAGTGTACAGATGGGGGAACTGAAGAAGAGAGAGACTCAGAGTATGTCTTCACTACCCACCGGATTGGCAGGCAGCAATCGATCCAGTGAGGGTCGATTTATTGTATCTAGTCTAGACACAATACATTGACCCCCGAGTGCTCTCCCGTCGAATCCTGAGCTCCAGCTCGGCAAGGGGAGTGGCAGCAATTGACTCACCACGGTGAAGACATCACAGCAAGTCGATCTAAGTATGTCGACCTCAGCTATGTTATTCACGTAGCGGGAGTTGCATAACTTAGATCGATCCCTCCCCCCAAGTGTAGACCAGGACTACATGACTTGCCTGGGTCACACAAGACTTTTTAGTCTGTGGCAGAGGAGGGAATTGATCTGTGGGGGGTCTCCCTCAGCCCAGATTAGTACTGTAACCAGGGGACCACCCTTCCTCTCAGCCAATCCGAACTTTTCAGAAAAATCATCATCATCTGTGCTAACAAGCATGAGATATTTCAGCCATCGCAAGGGGTGGGCTTCTATTTGCTAATGTCATTCTGTTAGGCTGCTTTGAGTTTCTGAGGGAAAATTCTGCATATTCTTCCTTTGCACTCCAGTACCTCAAAAATGGTTTTGTTCTAGATCAGGGGTTCTCAGACTTTTGTACGGGTGACCCCTTTCACACAGCAAACCTCTCTGAGTGCAACCCCCCTTATACATTAAAAACACTTTTTCATATATTTAACACCATTATAAATCCTGGAGGCAAAGCAAGGTTTGGGGTGGAGGCTGATAGCTCGCGACCCCCCGTGTAATAACCTCATGGCCCCTTGAGGGGTCCCAACCCCCAGTTTGAGAACCCCTGTTCTAGATCATCGGTCTCAACATCCAGTTTATCCACAGTGAGTTCTGTGTTCTCTATCATTCGTCCCCCACCCCGTGACTTCATCAAAAGGACACACCTGATGCTAAAAACTAACTCCGTCACACAGCCATGTACCCATCAACTCACACAGAGAAACATCAAGTAAAAGCCTGAGGCAAAAAGGTCTCACACAGGGACCAGAGAGTTTTAACACACTTGGTTACAGCAGAACGTTGGCCTGGGCATTCCACAGCTAAGAATCAGAGGGGTAGCCGTGTTAGTCTGAATCTGTAAAAGCAGCAGAGAATCCTGTGGCACCTTATAGACTAACAGACAGTTTGGAGCACGAGCTTTCGTGGGTGAATACTCACTTCGTCAGATGCATGTGACAGCTAAGAAAATACCGATGAGCATAGCCTGCCATCACTTCCCAACGTTCAATCTAGGAACTGTGGCAGGAATTACGGGACAGATTCTGCTCTCAGTTACTCCAATGTCATTTCAGTATAAGTTCAGACGTATATCAGACTCTGGCCCTAAAAGCTGATTTTTCTGGCTCTGGAGTTATAATGTAACAGATGTTTGCACTTAATGTCTGGTGCTGTCTTTATTTGGTAACTCATACAGAGATATTTTTCCCCACCCTATTCTATTAAAAGCTTTACCAAGTCCCTTATGTTTGCTGTTGTTGGAGATCAACTACTTTGGCGACATTTTCGAAGTGCAAGACAAATGAATTGGCTGTTTTATGAATAATTAAACCATATTACAATTTATCTTCACAACCACAATTATGAGCATCACTGATTTGTTGCATGTGATTTATTTGTATCACTGCTACCAGCCTGCAGTACCTGAAGGTTTGCAGTATGGTTTCAGAATCATCCTGCCAATAAAATCTTTTCATGCAATATCATGGGTCACAAGGGGACAAGTAACAAGAATACCACAGGTCCCTAGGGGTGGTTCTCAATGAATTACAGTCCTCTCTGTAGCCCAGTGAAGTTCAGGTTTGTCACAAAGGAGAGATATGCTGTGATTAAAGTTAGGGCTGCAAAACCAAAAGTTAGGAAATGCCAGTATTAAGTCTACTCTAAGACTAATTAACTACACATTTACTTCATGATATAGAATCCTGTGGGGAAAAAGCTGTGTGATTGAATAATGTTTGACAGCACACACACACAAGGGACAACCTTAATACAGACATTTGCTAACTTTCCAGTGCTTGATTCTTCCAGAGCAGCGGTTCTCAACCTGCAGCCCACATGCGGCCCAATTAGCACACAGCTGCAGCCCAGATCAGCTGTGTGCTAAAGGCCATGGGCTCCCAAACAGAAGGCTCAAGATCCTGGCAGCCAGTGGGTTCCGGGAGGGCTGCCGCATGGCAGGCTCTGGGTGCTGGCTGCCCCCCCGGGCCTGCACTGTGGGGTCCAGGGTCAGGTCCCTACCCCATGCCCGACTCTTCACTCCTGGCCCCATTCTGTGAAGGGATCTCTGGTTGGAGGGTGCTGGGCATAGGGTTGGTGGGGAAGATTAGGTGAGGGGCACTGTGGTTCTCAATTTGTGGCCCAGGTAATACTTTGTGGGCTTCATATGCAGCCAACAATGATAAATAGGTTGAGAACCACTGTGCTAGGGTAATAAAAGGGGTTCCATCCTTTTATCCTGTCCCACCCACGCTCATGTTTCTAAAAGATGCCAAGTACCAGCCTGGATAAACCTTCCTGAGGCAGAAGGCAGTAACAGGTCCAGCAGAAATAGTCCATATCAGAAGAAAACAGAGAGAAAGCTGTCCTTGGTGTCCATCCTGCACCAAGTGAGAAGCCAGCCAGATAAACTTAACAAGCCTCTGTAAACTATCAAAGGTTTGGGACGAGTTCCTTCGAGAAAAGGATAGAAACATAGGGGGGGGCAAAGTTCATTCTGACGATTTCAAGTTCTGGCACAAAGTACATAGGCGAAGCCTGTCAGAGGTGACAAGTGATTCCAGGTGCTCAATCTGAGACACGTGAGGAACCTGATTTTCAGAAAGTGCTGAGCCCGCCCTCTGCAAATTGGGCTGGGCACCAAAATCTAGAGACATCCAAAATCAGTAGTCACTTTTATAAATTCTTGGCCATAGGCAGTTTTAGCCACTGTTTTAGTTCTGTGATGAGTTTCTTAGTGAAATTCACAGGGTTAAGGGTGGTTATATTCTCCTGCTCCCCTACTTCCCCAAATTCAGGCAGAGAGAGAGGCACAGATTAGCTGCTTAATCCATTCAAAAGGGTTGTTAGAATGACAGCACTGCTCTTATAACACATTCATGTGCTTCTGGAAAATACTTAGACTGATGCAATCTACTTGAGAGGTTTCTGAGGTAAACACACTTTAAACATTTGTAAACATTTTAAAAAAACAGGAATATATTTATTTTTCTTTAAAAGAAGGGATACACTGCTATGCCACACGCATGAGCATAATCCAGTTTCTCTCTTACAGGACAAAATGACCATCTTAATTCTGAATTTTCACTCTGGGTTTGACCTGTGCAGCATTCCCAATTCTAGATTTACAGATTTTAAGACTAGAAGAGACCACTATGATCATCTAGTCTGACTTCTTACGTAATACCAGCCAATAAATTTAATACAGTAATTCCTACATGAAGTCCAATAATTTGTGATTAAACTAAAGCATATCTTTCATTTAAAGATTCCAAGTGATGGAGAATGTCTCTCTTCCCTGGGTAATCTATTCTAATGGTTAATCAACTGGTTAGTAATGTCAGTTAACACAGGTCATTTTAAACATTGTTTTAGACCATTTATTGCCTGTGATAAAAACTTAAAATGAAATGCAACCACCTGCAGGATTCTCCTAAATGGACTAAACAATAAGATTTGTATTGCAGAGAGGCAGCATAACTCCAACTATTGGGAATAATTTATGTATGACAGCTAAGGAAAGCTGGCAATTTATATGTAAACTTTCAATGCACAACTTCTGAGGTATAAGCAGCCAGCACCCTTCTCATGCTTCCAGTAACCAGAAGTGATTGCTGACTCATTTCATTGAAGGTCTCTCTACAGATCCAGGACTGGTGGTAAGAGCAGAGTGCTTTGCCCCTACACAGGATGTGCAAACGTGCACTAAACCAGAATACTATATTTCAGAATCCACATTTCAAAGGAACCATATCTCAAATAAAAACTAAACTCACCTCATGCCAAAAAAGAGAGATGTGGCTGCCAATTTTAAGCTAAGTTACTCAAACTGAATTGAGACCGGGAGGAAGCTCTTCTGCTTTACATATTTTTTACACAGCCTAATGGAAGGGCAGGAACAGAGCCAACTTGTTTCACTTTATTCTGCACTTGCTTTAAGTAATACAAATGTAATTTTTGTCAGCAGAGCAAGATTGCTTCAAAGCCTTCACAGTTGCCTAGGCCCTGGAGGGGAAATCACCTAGTGGTACTGACACTGGTGGAAAAGGCAGAGCAGCAGCTAATGTGAAGGGGGAAGAGATACATCCCAGTGTTTACAAATGCAAGGTAATGCACAATGGAAGCTACTGCTCATGAACACTGCTAGTCCTACATTAACTGTAACCATCTGAGAGTCATTGTGGGTAACCCAGTGAAAATATCTGTTCCATATACAGCACAGGCAAACAGAAGCCCAAACTTAAGGCGTCTACAGAACTCACAGATTCATAGATTCCAAGACCAGAAGGAATGACTGTGATCAACTAGACTGACCTCCTGCATTACACAGGCCACAGAACTTCCCCAAAGTAATTCCTAGAGCAGATCTTTTACACAGGATAGGAAACAACATTGATAACATTATAATGCCATTATAACAAGTTATCTCCTATCCCTACCTGAAACCCTCTGTTCAGTTCTGATCCAATTAACAGAAGAGATCTACAGATGGCCAACGAAACGGATTAGAGGCCTAGAAAGACTTTCATGAGAACAGAGATTAAAATACACTTCTACCCCGATATAACGCTGTCCTCGGAAGCCAAAAAATCTTACTGCGTTATAGGTGAAACCACGTTATATCGAACTTGCTTTGATCCGCTGGAGCATGCAGCCCCGCCCCCCGAGCACTGCTTTTCCACGTTATATCCGAATTCATGTTATATCGGGTCGTGTTATATCAGGGTAGAGATGTATAAAGAGTCCCATTATTTTTTTAAAAAAAGGAGTGAACATGATACAGGAATAGAAAATTATGAATTGTACAGAGAACATAAAATCAGGTGCTTGTATTTACCCTCTCCTAAACAACAGCAAAGAACAGTCAATGAAATCGAATGAAAGGCAACTGATGGAAAGAAATGACTTTTTTGCAACACATAATTAACCTGTGGAATTTATGGCCACAAGATAACAATGAAGCCCAAAACTTGCAAAGACAAAAGCATTAGACATTTATATGGATAATGAGAACATCCATACTAAAAAAACAGAAAGGGCAGGGGGTATAAACCTTCATGTCTGTGGGCACACATCACCCACCAACTGATAGGGTTAGGAATAAATTTCTGCTATGGGTAGGTTATTCCATGATTGTTCTGCCATGAGTGCAAGGGACTGGCTTAGATGACCTCTCAAGGGTTCCTTCCAGTTCTATGATTAGAAGGATTAACAGATCTCTTAATGAAGCATCTTGCCATTATCTGGCAGAGATGAAGCACCAGGGGTGGTGGTGGTGGAGGGGGGGGGAAATGAGGTTCAGGCTCAGGCTATCACTCATTGGGTCCCAGAGCCCAGGCTCCAGCCCGAGCCCAAACATTTATATCGCAATTAAACAGCCCTGACCCTGAGACCGCTGATACTGGCCAGCCATGCGTTTTTAATTGCAGTGTAGACAGACCCTCAGAGACAGAATGGGCCACTAGTTTAAGAAGGTTCCAGTCCAGCAATTCCTCTATAGGTGTCAGGATGAAGGAAGGGAAACAGTCCGAAACAGCAACCAAAGCTTCGCGTCTCAGTGTCAAATTCTGCTCAGTCACAGCCACTGAAATCCAGAGCAGCTCCACTGCTGAGTAGAATGGGCCATCGAGCCCTCTGGTAAATTGGAGGCATCTCCATAGGCTCTGTCGAGACGCTAAAGAGTGGCTGCTTATTTTGGATGACTCCATGAAATAATATTTCTGAGAAGTAATTCATCCTAGCATTCCAAGGTTTTCATTTGGCCTTTGAATGCTACACCAATGCTAACATAAGCTACCTCATGCTTCATTTACACAAAGTAGGGGTGTGTTAGAGCCACACAATCCTTCTACAATACTGTCTTTCTAGTCCATGCTCAGCAAAGAGTCATAGTTTCTTCTTGACCTTGGAAAGAGTTAACGTAAAAAGGGAGACGGGGCATTCAGCAGGCATGCTTTGCCTTCAGAACCCAGGACTCACTGCCAGCACAAATCTCAAGAGCTACAGACTCAAGCAGCAATCTGATTAACAGCATTTTAAAACCAAGTCCCCTCAGCGCTGCCTATTGATTCTGTTTCATTTTTTAAAAGTAAACATAGATGAGGCAAACCCAAGGTTAAAGCCTAAGACACAAAGGTGTTCCTATTGGCCAGCCACAATGCATTGATAAAGGATGCTGCTGGGTTTACTGCTGATTTAGCTGGCTGGATCGCTCCTTGGGCAAATTTTAGAGTTGACTTAGGATGCAGGAAGCAGGTTTTGGGCAGCGGGTTAAGTTTCTCTTTACACAGCCTTTAAGATGTGTAATCCCAGCCGTCGCTAGCGGGACAGAGAAATACCTCCATGCCTGAGAAGTTACGTTTCAGACTTTCATACCAATGTTTGCAAACTGAAGATGTGTGTCCAGTTTAGTTACATAAATGCTCATAAAAAGGCAGCTGTTCTGAATGCTCCTACTCATCATTCTTCTCTCTCCAGTGACTCAGGGGCTGAAAGCTTTGGGGAGCTCCACCTTATTTGAAAATCGGTCTTACTACAAATAGCGATTGTGACAATCCTGCATGATGCTTACAGCTCCCAAAATGCTTCCTTCCATGCCTCTGAATTGGAAGTTCTCTGCACAGCCCTCTGACTTGTAATATTACTGCCATCCCCAGGGTCAAAAGTCAGGCCTCTCAAAATCACGAGTGGCTCAAACAAATGAGATTTCTTTAAATAAATAAATTAATTACTTTTGGTTTCTTTTTATTTGCCTTCTGGATTTTAGCTTTTAGGGTGCATTCAGGTCATATCTTCCAGCATTTCTCTGCAATCACGCAGGCTAGAGATTTGCTTTAATAAGAGCTGAGGTTCTCCTAACTCCTGGAGTTTGGGCTTTAAGTAGAACCACCACATTATCATGAGGCTCACCATAAAAGCACAAGAGCTGGCAGCACTGGAACTGGCGTTCCGTCAGTAACACTTTAAACCACCCTGTAAATGACAGCCGATTGCTGAAAGCAAAAAGAACAGGCATGCTGGAGCAATGACTTACAGGTAGAAGGAGACGATGTAGGAAGGAGATCTCAGGGATGGAATTGCTGTCAGCTCATTGTTACTCAGGCGTCTGGAACAAACAGAAATTAAATTGTTTAAACAAGCAGCTCACAATGAAGTATGTACTAGCTTGATCTGGTCTGAGTTGGGTGTTTTGTATGAATGTCCAGCTAATTATCTGTCATCAGGAGTGTAACTTGCCTACAAGTCTGATCATTTGGCAAATGTTTCCACGTTCAGGTGTTTGCTGTATTTGCCGTTCCTATCTCAAAGTCACTACCAAAAGCACGTCAGGTTAAACCCCCTTCTACACACTCGAGAGCCACCACGCTGAAAAGCATTAGTCGAACACCATACCAACCTGTGAGCACTTAATGGCACAACCCCCACTCCGGCTCAGCTTCCACAGAAGCTAATGGGAGCTGAGCTTGAGGGAGGATAATTATATGTGCACCTTTTGTGCTAGGCGGTGCACAACCACAGCACAGGCAAAATTAAACCTTGTGACACCTCGGGTGAGTTATGCATCATTAGCTGCACTTTACAATGGGAAACCAGTGGCACGGAGAGATGGAGTCTGTGGCACAGCTGGGAACAGAAGCCTGACCTCATAACAATCAGCAGCATTTCACAGAGCCACAGAATATCAGGGTTGGAAGGGACCTCAGGAGGTCATCTATTCCAACCCCCAGCTCAAAGCAGGATCAATCCCCAGGCAGATTTTTGCCCCAAATCCCTACATGGCCCCTCAAGGATTGAATTCACAACCCTGGGTTTAGCAGGCCAATGCTCAAACCACTGAGCTATCCTTCCCCCTATTCGTCCTGCAGAATCGCCCATAGGACTCAGTTGCGATCAGCATCCACATGATACACACACACAGTAGGAGAAGCCCCTACCCCCAAAGAGCTCATCTACACACAATTTTTATACTATTTAAACTATACTGGTTCAAAACTAGTATAAGCACAGCCCGCTAGTGTGGGTGCAGTTATATTGATGATTATACTGGTGAAACTCATTCCTGTACATTTAGGGGAATGAACTATAGTATAAGGCACTTTTATGCCAGTAGGACTGTGACCGCACCAGCGGCTGTACCACATTAACCATTTCGATAAAAAAAATTAGTTTGGTTAAATTCATAAAAACTTTGTGTGGACCAGGTGTAAGCACCAGAGCCTCCTCGAGATTAAGTGGGAGAAGCTCCATCCAAGATGAGGAACAGAGAGAGAAAGAGTCAGACTACAGTCCTATGAACACATATACCCAGTAAGTAATAATGTGTTCATGTTCACACAGGAAGTCCAGGGCACAGCCAGGAATTAATCCTAGATCTCCCAGCTCCCAGGCCAGCTCTCCAACCACACCTGTAGGCTTCATCTCTGCTGCGAAAACTGAGTTCCTCCCCACACTGACGTGCCACCTTGATTCTTACTCTCAGGCAAGAAGCAGGATACTGGCTACTTGGCTCAACTGTTTTAGAAACTGAAGAAACTAGCTCTTATCTGGCACTTTTCATCCATAGAACTCACAGCGCTTTCCAAGGGGGGTCAGTATCATTATTCTGATTTCACAGATGAGGTCTTGGAGGTACAGGAAGGGGGAGGTCTAAGGTCTCCCAGAAAGTCAGTACCAGAGCTGGGAATAAAAGTCAGGTCTCCTGAAACCTAGTGCTCAGTGCTCTGTCCACTAGGCTTCTCTGCAGGGACACACCAGGATGGTATGTTAAAAGTGTCGTGCAAGTAGCTCAAAAAAGGTCCACCAGCCACCACTTTGTTGCCTTAATCCCATTAATTAAAAAACGTTGAACATAATAACTTTAAATAATTCAAAATGGGTAACTAACTCTATTTACACATCTGTCACATGTCTAGCGAACATTTGCTCTGATCAGGATACCTGCAATCTTTCTGAAGAAAATTACTCATCAGCTACTGTTCTGCAGAGCCAACAACAATTGAGGAGGAGGTTTTGCTATTACTGAGCTATTACTGAGCTATCAGATACAGAAATGTCTCTTCCATAGCCTAATATCTGAAGCATTTCTCTGAGTGAAAGCAGATCCGTGTCATGTGACCAGCTCTTCCTCAGTTTAAAGAGCCCTTGTTTGTATGGTGAATTAGTCAATTAATTACTATAACAGCCGCTTGTCTGGCTGCTGCAAAATTACCTAATTTCTTGGCCATTTTGTTTGCTTCCCCCTGACCATGCTGAAGCAATTACAGCCATGCCACTGCCAAGACAGAGCAAGGGGTAGCACTCACTGCAAGACTAACACCCCCTAGGGGTCCAGGAGCCCCCTCCATGATGCAGAATTTCACAGGGTCTCTTGTTACAATCTTTCTAGATTCCTGTTTACACAATCCCACCCTGCCCCTCCTAAAACTATTCCTCTGCACGGACTGAAGGACTCTACTATAAATGTGAAGTTAAAAGGCCAATGCATGGCTGCACTTAGCAAAAAAATCCTTTCTGAAAACCTGCAGAAGGGTCCTTATGATGGCTGCTGAAAATTAATAATAATGCAACACAAATACCTGACACTCCCACACACACTCCACTAGGCAAAAGGTGGACCCCCCCTCCAAAGGAATGAGAGGAGCAATCTTTCCTGCAGCTGCTTCTAAACTACACCTGACCTAGACTCAAATATCAGAAGTCTACCACAAGGAGCAAAGCAACTCGTAATGAACAGAGGGTATAGAAGAGAAGTGGACCAGTGCCATCCTTTGTGCAGGATGGGAAGAGATAAGGGCAATTTAAATTAATCCTGTTTTGTAAACAATTTTTTTTTGCAAGGGGGGGGGAATTCCACAGTTAATGTACCACAGAACTTCCTTTTGGCTTCTCATATACTATGCAAGGTATTTGCTTTCACATGGGCTTGCAGGTAATGCCAACAGCATATTAACATGAGAAGCAGGAGGAGGAAAGATTATTATTCCCATTTTACAGATGGAGAATTGAGGCACAGAGCAAGAACTCACACAAAGGTAGATAGGAAGTCTGTGGCATAGCCAAATCAATGTATAGTGAAGTCATTTCCTATAAACACCCTTCCACAGCCCAATGGATGTTACCCGTTTCAAAATGCACTGTAAGTAGGGTCCACTTTGTTTGACCATTAAACAAAAGACACGTTAACACTCTCCTAAAATTTTCAAAAGTACAGGGTGGGGGGGAGGAGGTAATACAGTAGTCACCATGCCACTATAAAAATCACACTGGGGAGTTCAGGTTGGTGTGTTTGTGTGTATTGAAAAGGACAAACCCAACTAGAAATCCGTTCACCTACGAAGAGTTACAGGAAGTTTTCAGGTACTTCACCTGCCTCCTGAGTTCCCCCTTTCAATCTGTGTGGTTTTGCAATGTTTTGTTTTGTTTTTTAAAATAGAGAAAAAGTTAAGTCTCTCTCCCCTGTGACTGTGAGCAAAGCTGGCAAAACACAAAAGGGGAAAGTAATTGACCAACTCTACAGTGGCTAGATGCAAAGTGCAGTCAAATACACAAAGTAAACTGGAAATAATGTTTATATTGTGTGCGCACAGGCACACACATGAATATATTTTACGTAATTTGGGCTTAATTCCCATTTACATACATTGTAGGATCCCTTTAAATTGCCAGAGGGTGTAAAGGAGCTTTAATGTAATTGAGACTCTCGCCCATTTTCCTCCGATGTGTTTCAAATGTTGCCATCCTGCTGTAGCACTGACTGACTTGTAACAACAATATGCAAACAGTTCTCTCACTTCAGTGTGATTTTTAATTTGGCAACACTTCTTTATGTCTATCCCAGCAAAGTGGCTCAATGAGAGATAACGCTCCCAGATCTCAGTTCTTGTCTTGATTCACTGAGAGACCACTGAGAGATGGGCTGAGGCATGAGAAGGGTCTTCTTCCACTTTGCTTGTGCTGCATCCCTTCCCCCGTTCTAGGTGGGGAAGTCTTCAGGGCAGAGACTCTCTTACTCTGTATTGGTACAGTGCCTAGCGCAATGGAGCCCCATCCTCAATGGGTGCAATATAAGCAGTAAGAATTGAGGTACCAAGCTTCCAATCTTCACACCTCCAGCTAGCCCCTGAAGTCATATGTCTTCAGGTACTTTCATATATAAACCCATCACCAAGCCACTATCATGTTAGGATAACATTCAGTGACACAAAACCAGTGGGACTGGCTCTGTGGCTCTATTCTCTACACCCTGAGCAATTTAAGCCTTTCCAGAGTTTAATTAACTTGGAACGTGTAATTATATAGAAACCATTACTGCTCGTCTACATCTCTCTCTTTTTCTCATTGTTGCTCTTATAAATAATCACGCTTGTTTTAGAACACTCCAGCTCCTCTTGCTGCATATTCCTCACCTAAAATCACGAACCTGTTACTTAATAACTAACTGACTGCTCTGTAATCAGGAGGGCCACAGAAGATTAGGCAGGAGGAGAAGTAGCAGGTTCATCTGTAGGATCCAATCCTGCAGGCATCAGTCAGACAAGACTCTAGGTGATGTAAATTGTTTTGGCTGTCTGAGGATATCAGGATCAGGCATAAGAGCTAATGCTCAATGAAAAGGGATGAAGGACAAGAAGAAACACATAATACCTACAGTGCACAGTGATATTTCTAAAAAGAAATGTTTCCCCTGCTTCCCAAGGGGCATCAGTAGCTTTTCCAACAGAAACCAAACCTCAAGCATGCCAGTAATTTAACATTCTAATGAAAGACCATTACCTCAACCCACCACTGAAGACACTGAGTCACCTTCATTTTTCACTACCCCAGGTCAGAGCCCATGGAAGTGCTAATAACATCTGACAATCAGAGCAGCAATGTGGGCATTAATCAGTGAATGTTTACAGAGATCGGAGTTACAAGAGCTTGCAAGTCCAGGGTCGAAATTCCTTCTGATGATATTATCTGTGATGAGGGGATCTCTTTTACTAGTACTCTGTCCTTCACCAGTCCCTCCCCTCCCCCCCCAAAACATGAAACAAAACTCATCATTTTAGGTTCTCAAAGCAGACTGCAAACAAAATTTGTACTGGTTCCAAAAGCAATACAAACTCCAGAGGCAGAAAGAGACAGAGTTAAGTGCTTTCTTGTCCATTACACTACACCTTTGTTTCCTGGGAGATTTGGGTTAGGCTGGCATCAGATGTCACGGCTCAGTCTGTTCTGCCTTGCTGCAGGGATAGTCTTTCAGCAGAGTCGTGTGTGCGCTCAGGTGCGTTAACTGAATTACTCCCACAGAGCCATGCATGAAGTAGAGAGTGAGGCAAACACCAATGATTTCCAATAGCTGCATGCCAGTTTAATTGAGATGTTGCATTCTACTAATTGACTGATTTACAGAAAAAGTAGCACACAGGTACAGTATGAAAAATACTGATCTGCTGATGCAAGTCAACTAAGGGGTGTCTTGGGAAATTGCATACAGTTTCCTATTGCTCCATGAGCCATCCTGGCAAAAATGCAATTAAAGCCTTGGAAAAAATACTTACATTTCCCGTAAGTTCGGCAGCTCTGCAAAGGCAGAAGGATCGATCTCCGTCAACTTGTTGTAGCTCAGGTTTCTGTTAAAATAAGAGACAGTGGGATCAGCAAACTACAGTCACTGTGCTCAGCAAAACCAGGTCATCTTAATTATTCTGGACTGCATTGTGAGATGATCTGCTGTTTTACAAGAGCACTTAAGAAATCAGGTGGAGGGGGAAGGGAAACTTTCTGCTGAGTAATTGAGCCAAATATTTTGTTTCTACTAGCAGAACATACACAGGTATTCCCTAGGTTTTCCTCCATTCATATTAATATATGCAGTTAATTTGTCTTAATAGGATACATTTAAGTTTATTGTTTTCTTACTGGTTATTCATAACCAAGCTACTTATCATAGATAAACAGAACATTTCCCTGTGCATTATATTAGTGAATCATCGTCTCAGTACGTACAACACATTTTCTAACAAGGCTACATCCATCAATATGTCTGAATGGTTCCTTTTTACCATAGACTTCGGCCTGGAACTCACTACATGGTGCTGCATGTACTTCATCCACAACTGTGCCAAATTATTGGGAACATGGTTGCGCAAACACTCACCACCATTGCAGTGAATAACCCTTGGGCAGACTAGAACAATTAATGAACAAAATCGTGTGAGAGAACAAATACATGGCACCAGTTCTAAAGAACTACGCTTTGCTATAGCTTTGTGAATCTCTCAACTCCCCAAGTTCCATTCCCACATCAGCATGATCAGCAAACCCCACATTGCAGGTAAGGAGGATAGAATTCAGGTAAGGAGGACTTACTGGTAGAGTAAATGCTGATTAAAACCCAGTCAACTAACAATGTGCAAGACTCAAATGGCGGCTAATTAATATGATGCAGGTGGTGTTGGTAAATTGTTACAAGCATAACACACAAAAGGAAGAGGCATATAGGTGGGGTTTTAGCAGGAAAAAAAGCAAGTGCCCAGAGATATAAGATAAATATGAGGGGGCCTGTTTTAGTTTTACATCATTCAACAGCCTGCTTTAGGCTATTACTCCTGCTATAACCCAGGCCTTTTGCCTCCTCTGCATGGAGGTTACATCCTTTCGCTGATCTGGAGTTTGTACTGTCCATATCCCGCCTCTGAATCTGACCCAAAAAGGTTGATGCCTCAGGTTTAGATAAACCCCCCAAAATTCAGCTGCTCAGGATGCTCAATTGCTCACTGGGAACTGTGTAATTTTCCCCTCACACATGGAAAAGTTGCACTACTTCGAAAGTCTTCTTTGGCTAGCATGACACATGCAATCTTCTGCAAATACCTGCTGTGAAAGAGGACAATGCCCATCAACAGCACAGCGTAGACCCTTAATAGCTACACTAGTATCTAGGTCTGAAATATCATATAAGCATCTATTTTAAAAATATGCTGTCCTGTACGCTCCTACCATCTTTTAAAACACTCAGGAGACCTTTAAATCAATACTAGCCTAGTGCAGATATCCATTTCACTATGAACTCAATGACGTTTATCTAAATAAAAGTCAAACTACAGTTTAAACTAAGAGTAACATTTGAAAGCCAAGTCCATATTCATAGCACAACTACAATTAAAGTGCAATTTGTCCAGAGATTATATTACAGCCTTTTTTTTAAAAAAAAACACAAGGCAAAAATCAGGTTTGAGCTTGTCTGTGCCCTGAATACAGACCAAAAAGGAGTGTTCAACAGAGAACATCCTACAGGCCTGACACAGAAAAAGAAAGCCATCTGAGGTGTGTTCTTTTGGGGAAACGTTCCTATTGGCGGTTATACCTGCCCCTGGAAATTTCCACTACATGCAACTGACGAAGTGGGTATTCACCCACAAAAGCTCATGCTCCAATACATCTCTTAGTCTATAAGGTGCCACAGGACTCTTTGCTGCTTTTACAGATCCAGACTAACATGGCTACCTCTCTGATACTATTCCTATTGGTGCTACCACTGGGTTAGCAGAAACACAGTCTAAGGGAAAACCTTCTTTGGGTGGATGGCAATGTACATTAAGGCCACTTTACCCTCTCCTGACAGAATAAAGGGCTTGGTATAAATGAGGATGTATCTTTCTGGCTTAGGTATTTATATGCCCCCCACCATTGCTTGTATTATCTGAACACCTCACAATATAGTATATTTATCCTTACAACCCCCGGGAGGTAGGGACATGCCATTAGCCCCGATGTACAGATGGCAAACTGAGGGACCGAGAGGCTAAGTGACATGCCCAAGGTCACACCAGAAATCTGTGGCAGAGTAAGGAATTAAACCCAGGTTGCCCACTGGCTAGTGCTCCAGCTACTGGATCATCCTTCCTCTGTAGCCAGTATCAGGACCTTGTGTAGATGAAGATCTGACATTGCAGAGCTAGAGACTGATACAGATACAAAAGGTGTATGGGACTTTGTCAATTCTTCAGAAGCCAAGGGTTGAAATAGACTCATCGTAAAGCATTTCTTTCTAAGGGCGTGTCTTCACTGCAGAGGTAGCCTGCATAATCAGCATCCAGGTCTGCACGCCGGGGTTAGCCTAGAACAGGGGTGAGCATCCACCCTGTCAAGCCACAGTTAAGTTACCACATCCTCACTGGCGGTGCTAGGGCTTCTGGGGGCATACTCCAAGGTTCTCTGCTTTGCAATAAGCTGAGCTTCTCTCTGATTCCTTCCCAGTGAGTTGCGAAATAACGTGTCTGCCCTTTGGGGCATACGGAAGGGGGGCAGGAGGATAGTAGGAAGGCACTGGAAGATTATCAGCACTGGAGTTATTTAGCCTGCATCCTCATTCCAGTTGGTGAGTTACCAGCTCATCTGAAAGTACCACTAAGCTCAGGTGGGAGTGATATGTGTGGATGGGTGGGCTAGAAGCAACACCTGAGTAACAGGCTGGGCTAATTTTGCAGTCAAGACATACACTAAACCTCAATCCTGAAAGCTGCCCCATGCAAGCAGATCTCTGCATCCCTACCCAAGCAGCAAATAGATTCGGGGACAAAGCCTGCAATCCTCCTAATTCCTATGAACTTGTTTTTGCAGCTAAGCAGTTTCTAAATTCATGAATGCAGCCAGCCAGCATAGTTTCATTCTATAACCATTATTAGTGTGCTGTGTATTACAAAAATCACATTCCGCAAAGAGACCAAATCATAAAAATCAATGTTATAATACTTTCTACTTATAATGTACCTTCTGTGCAAGGATCTCAAAGCTCTCTGCAAACATGAAACCACCCCTCTGTCACAAGAAAGTATCATCTCCATGTTATAGATGGGGAAAGCAGGCAGAAAACATTACCGAGGAATATCACGTGGAAAAGGCAGAGGGTTTCTTGTTTAGCTGAAGCATCATCTTCACTATGTGACATGTTTTGTTTTCCTAACAGCAGTTGAAGAGTAATTCTGAAGTACGTGATCGCAATATTTTAGTCTTTAGTCGTGAATGCAAAAATATCTCCTCCCTGTGGGTGTACCTGGCCTTTAAAAACTCGGATACTCAGCACACCTGGGAACGGAAAGGAGCTTCTGCTGTGTCTATCAATGCTTCAAACACTTAATCATGATGACATGAAAGCAAAGATCTCAGAAGGTTAAAACTTCTGAGGCTCACAGGTTAAGGTGACTATGGGTAATCTTTTATTAGGGAACCGCAACCTTTCCAATGTGGCCCACCAGGGTAAGCCCTGTGGTAGGCCGAGTTGGTTTGTTTGCCTGCCACAGGTTCGGCCGATCGTAGCTCCCACTGGCCGCGGATCGCTGCTCCGGGCCAGTGGGGGCTGCGGGAGGCGGCGTGGGCCAAGGGACGTACTGGCCACCGCTTCCTGCAGCTCCCATTGGCCTGGAGCAGCAAACTGTGGCCAGTGGGAGCTGCAATCGGCCAAACCTGCAGACGCAACAGGTGAACAAACCGGCCCGGCCTGCCAGGGGCCTTACCCTGGCGGGCTGCATGCCAAAGGTTGCTGATCCCTGTTTTACATTGTTGTTATGCTTCCAGAGATCTGAAGACTTTCAGAGCCATCACACAGGTTTCCGGCTATTCTTGTGTCATAACAGTATTTTGCTTATTACAACCAGAGCCATGGAATTTACCAACTCTACCCCACACTGCAGAATTAGGCACCAATATCTAAATTTGTTGTTTGTTTGGTTTTCACAGGCTATGAAATACAATCTGAAAAACAGGAACCAAGGGTAAATCAATGCAGTGCTATCTTCTTGAGTCTCCAGACAACCTGAAACAACACACGTGAACTATCCATGTTCATTACTTTGAACTGCCAATTTTAAAATCTGCAGGACTATTTAAATGTCAACTTTGCTAACTATTTTACTGCTGGACACTAACAGAAACATTCAGTTAATGGTAATGTCTGATTATCCCACCTTTGCATGCCTCCCTAGGTGCCCAAGACTCAATTCACTCTACCCCACCTACTCAAACCTCCATCTTCCTGCTGACCCCATCTATATGATGCAGTTCTGCATTATCGATACAGAAATCTGAAGCCCATTAAACACTGAAAATATGGGGTCAGCGTAAAATAAATGGAATATATCAAACTAAATAGCACAGGAGCTCCTGCTCCAATTGTACTACTCATTTTCATATGCTGTATTCCAGCAAGATCATCATTGTTTTAATTTATGTTAAGATACTGCAGACTTTCTACTCTGCAGCATCAATAGCCCAAGAGGGCTTTGTTCCCAAATTCAGCTCCTTGATACAGAGTATACGGCACCTCGGTCAGAACATGCAAATGTTAAAGAGACGTAGTGTGATTCAGGAGGCAGGGGTATTACATTAGGAGTCAGGACACCTGGGTTCTGTTCTTGGCTCTGTCCTGCTGTGTAACCAAGCCGTTTCGCCTCTCTGCTTCTGTTCCCTCTGCCACCCTTTGCTTGTCTTGCCTATTCAGATTGTAAATAAAAATCGAGGTAGGGACGGTGCCTAGCGCAATTAGGCTCCAATCTTGGTAGCGAGCTTCTAGGTGCTACTGGAATGCAAATAAAGGAAGGGAAGACAATGTTCCCTGCAGTCTAAAGATCAGTTTAAATGCAAAAAACAAACAAAACAAACAAACAAACAAACGAAGGCCAAGGCTACTGTTTGTTAATTCACCATTAGCTTTGATCCCCTTCAAATCAACTTCACACAGAGCAGCAGGAGAATATGAGTGGCATAGGGTGCCAGGAACAGAAACACTGGTCGTAAGTGCCAGAGAAACAGTTCTCCAATTGGTATAAATTATCAAGTTTCTAATATACCACAGCTGAGAGCAAGCAAGCAGGGTTTTTTCCCCGTAAGGAATTCCTTTGTCTAATGCAGTGCCTGAACTATGCAATTGCTAAATGGCTTTTGTGTTGGGCAAATACTTCTGCCTTATGTTTTAAGATTTCTTATTACTAAAACAATCTGCCCCCAGCATGCCCCTAAAGTAATAGCCAAGTTACCTGTCAGCTCTGGATCAAGCAGCTGCAACACAGTAGCCTTATGTGAATATCATCTACAGCTACACTGTTTCATGTATCCCCAAGAAGGCAGAACCCGGTGGCCACAAACTCCAGAATACTATCTGGAGAATGAGTTCAACCACTGTGATTAGTCAGTGGGTTGCTACTAAAATTCAGCTTGTTGATGACAGTCTCCTGTTGGAATCGAAACAGGATTCTTAGCAACTGAACTAAGAAAAGCTAGCTTGGCTTTACGCCTTGTGCACTGTTTTATGCTTTAGATTTAATTATTACAATTTCTTCATTTCTTCCTTTTATCGGCTAAACCAGCAATGTGCTGGTATGTAAACTTTGTCCATACCTGTCACTAAAGGAGGCATGATCAAGAATTGAGACTATGTTCAACTGACGCAGGAGGGCCTTCTGTGTGTAGCGTTAGCCTTTATTTGGGACTGTAAAATAGCACTGCGGGCCACTGAACTTTGTAAACATGACTAAAAAGACGGCAGTGTCTATTTGAGCTGGGGTGCGGAATCCTGGCTAAATAATGAGGTACACATCCTGATTCTCAACTTCCTCCCATGCTCTTTAAGTGCCATGATAACATGCATCTGACGAAGTGGGTATTCACCCACGAAAACTCAGGTTCCAAAACGTCTGTTAGTCTATAAGGTGCCACAGGATTCTCTGCTATAACAACATTGCACATTCCAAAGTCAGTTTTACCAATGAAGGCCTCCTTTAAAGGAGACCAAATTCCATGGAGCTGCATGACTTTGCTCAGTTGGAGAATGCTATACAAATTCTCTTTCCACACATCCCAAGGGGCAATCAAGGTGCTAATGCAGCAGCATTCATAGTGTGCTTTGTTCACACTGCTTACATGTAAAAAACAAACAAACAAAAAAAAAAACCCTTCCTTTCAAAATAGGAATTATTGGCTTGTTTGCTGAACAAATTAATAAACACAAAAATGATTCCCTGCATGTGCAATCCACAGCAGCAGCAGAATTTTGCTCAGTGCGGTTTGAGCTTCAGATTCTTAAGTCAAAACCATTTATCTGTCAGTGAAGTAGACTGGGTCCAAACTATATCTGCACCTTGCAGAGACAGGCAGGAGAGAAAGGGAGAATGTCTGGGAATTCTGTTACTGCCAGCTGCAGCTTTCATTAAACATTTGGTCAACCGTTGTCATAACACAACTTTTCACTGTTCACGCACAAAAGGAGTGGAGAGCCTTGAACAATTGAGCCCTGCAATAGAAATTCCTCTTACTAATCTGTTGAAAGATAGCTGCCTAGCCCATAGTATATTGAACAGACAGCCCTCCCCGCCATTCCCAAATGTTTGTAGATGCTTTACCGCACAGCACACAATTGGTTGGATATGAAAAGCAAAAGGAGCAGATTTACTGGGGACAGGCTGGGGAAGGGGAGGGGAAACATGTTCCTGTTTCTGAAGACAAGCAACTGTGGAACAGAGCCTGCTTGAATTTAAACCAGTTCACAAATTCCAGGAAAGGCTGTAGAATCCCCTTCACTGGAGAAACTCAAAGTTCAACTTACTACCCACCTAGCCAGGATAATGAGGAGTAATAATACTTTTTCCAGCCCCCCCAAAATGTCAATAGCTGATATGGCCTAGGAGCATCCAGGGGGTGTTCTGGGGGTGGAGGATATTTCAAATGTAGCTTTAGAAGACCACTTTTGTGCTCCCCCAGCCCAGGCAAGCCAAGCATCCAGTTCGCTCCCGTAATAAATTAAAGCAGCCTAGAGGCTGTTGTAACTCATGCAGATCCTGACAGCAGCATTGCATGGGAGAATTTGCAACTGAGCCAGATTGACCAATCTGCCTCTAGAGATAGTGGTAACTCAAGGGAGCCACTTAAGCCATCCTCCAGGGCTGGGAAGAACTTTTTGCCACTGGGCAGGTTATTCCTTAACCGCTTTCTGCAGCAGAGATTGAGGCAAGAAATGAAGCGTCTTGTATTGTCAGAACCAGGATATTGGAACATATGGACCACTGATCCAACCCATTCTGGAAATTCCTATCTTCTAAACTTTTTTAGATAATCATTACATTACAAACTTAGGCATCCTCAATTCCAGGGATAAAATAAGTCAAGCTCCTTAAAAAGTTGTAACTGACACATGTGTATATATAGCAGTTTTTCTTTATTGACTTTTCAATGGTAACTAAGTTTTTCAATCTTCCAAATGGCTTCTGTCAAGTTAAGTCCCAGACCCATGTATTAAAATAAAATACACTGTGTAGATGAACTGTATCACTCCCAAGGGTCTATAGTCTACTGTGTTCATATAAATAAGCATCACTATACAAAGCATGTCATGTTGATATCTTTTGATCCACATCTAAGCACTCTGTAAGCCAGGGAAGCACAGACAAGTCACTGTTCTAAAACTCGGGCTTGTCCCATAATAGTCTTTAAACTCTATTCAGGAAGGAAAAATACTAAGGGTTTGTCTTTGCTGCAGCGTTAACTCAACTGACCTGCACTCAAGTTATTTCCCTCATGTTAGCCTTCCTAGAGTGAGAACAGCCACAATGCAAAACAACACTCGAGCTGACACCCTTACCCTGGTTCATAGCACTGCAGTAAACTGAATTATTTTGCAGTCTCTTATGGGGGAAATTATTAATAACTGTATGAAGGTAGAGCCTCGGAGCCCTAGTCAAACATCAAGACCCCACTGCGATGGGCACTGTAGAAACACATAAAAAACTAGTCCCTGCCCCAAAGAGCTTCCAGTCAAAGTTTGCCTGCCCTTTCTGGGTACGTGCCTGGAAGTGGGGTTAGTCTGGCAACTCTCCATTCAAACTGGTCTGTGCCAAATGCTGGCATTAGCACAATCCATGTGACCCTCATTTTGGAAAAAAAGGAGGCTGATACAGAGCAGGTGAAGCAGGGACACGTATTTCAGCAGAGGCTTGTTGCCATGACAAGCACACTATGCTTTGCTAAGAGCAGGGCAGCTGTACCTAGAGATGGAGGAGTGGCAACAGCTGGGGAATTGTGGGAAGACATTGAAAGTCTAGCAGCATCTGAGTGGCATTAACCTGCATCCACAATTAAGAGCATTTGGAATAGCAGCTGACAAGTTGTGCTCACTTGAGCGTTAGCCTATACCTCCCTGCCCCCCATGATGGCCAACTTGACTAAATAGCAGCACCACACTTGAATGAAAGTTTTTGTGAATCAACTTAAAGGCAATGCTTGAGTTATAATCACAAGTTAACCTTGCAGTGAAGACAAAGAAGCCATCCAGCTACCAAACAAGTGCACTGTGAATCCTTCTGAGCAATGACTAACAATAATACTGATTAAATGGAAATTAATGTAGAATGATTCCCAAAGAAGCAATACCTGTTGCAGTTATATTCAGTTACTAATCAAAATCTTCAAATGCAAATTATTATAATTTAAAAAAACACAGCTGGAATCCAATGTACTGTATTACAATTTAACTTAACACAGTTGATATTCACAATTTAAGAAATTATGAAATATCTTCAGCATATTTAAGCAACTTTAGCGGACAAGTCTTGGCCTGAGCTTTTCCCTTGCCACTTTGCAAGTGCAACTGTTTTCACCCACAAGAGAAGGAAGGACAGCACATATTTGGCTTGCAAAGACATTGGTGCATGCAAATCCGGTAAACAATCACCAGCACTGTGCGATCCACTTGCACAATGCTTGAGGCGGCTGGAAATTTTAAAGAATCTACAAGCTATCAATTCTCCCACAGAGAAGGGGAAAATAAAATTTTCAGTGACTTACAAAGACAAAAAACCACCTTTTGTTAAAGAATATCAAACTACATTTGTATAGAACTCAAGGTCTCGAAATTCATTCAGTTTTAAGTATCAGGGGTAGTCGTGTTAGTCTGGATCTGTCAAAAGCAAGAAAGAGTCCTGTGGCACCTTATAGACTAACAGACGTATTAGAGCATAAGCTTTCATGTCGGTGGACCATATAATGGAAAATTTCCGAAGGCAGATCTATCAAATATGCAGTGCTCCAGAATCAGTCTGGAGTAATAAGGTTATTCAATCAGGAGGATGGAGCCCCTCTATTAGCAGTAAGATGTGAACACCAAGGAGAGGAGAAACTGCTTTTGTAGTTTGCTAGCCAGTTCAAGTCTTTGTTCTGATCCTGAGCTGTGGTTGCAAATTATTTTTACGTCTTGAGCAAACTAGTATGGATTTGTTTTCATGGATTAGATTTTTAGGTGTCCCATTAAGTAATTCCCCAAGTATTTTAAGGAAAATTCTTTTAAAAGAATTAGACTAACATAAAATAAGCTTCAATTATGTGCAAGTTTCTGAGGATCTCTGAGTTATAAACAGCTACACTATAGATTTAGGTTTGCTACTCTCGAAACTCCAAAGCGCTTTGAAGTGCGGTGTTCGCAGCACCGTTGGGAGGCTTCTCCAGCGCTGTCGGTACTCACCATCCCTGTGGATGGTAGCTTACAGTGCTTAGAGCCGCACTCCCATGTCTGGGCAGGGCCGTCCTTAGGATTTATGGTGCCCTAGGCAGAATATTAAACTGGTGCCCGCTGAGCCTGTCTTGCTCTTAGCAACACAAACATAAGATTACACTATTGGAAAATTGCCAGTGCATTTATTACCAATTTACTTAATAAAGCACTGTACGCTCTGATGGACTAACAAAAAGAAGCGACATATAGAAAAATTCTGATTGACAGAATGATGCAATAATATAATTTTTTAATTTGTACATTTTTTGGAATTTCTATGAGAGGTATTGAAACAAGGATTTGTTTTAATTAAGCGATCTTCTGCTTTTTGTCTGCAAAAATCAGGAAGAATGTCATTGTACGACAAAGTGATGTCTTGTTTGATTGCAAGATAGCAAGACCAGTCAAGTGTTCCTGACTCCATGTAGAGTGAGGATGTTTTAATGGCTTTATTCTGAAATCCGTTTCCTGATGCTACTGTTACAGGAATTGTCAGTAGATCTCGCAATGTACACACTTGTGAATATATGTCAAAAATTTGCTGTATGAGAAACTGTACATGTCATTATCGATTTTGCTGTGGCCAACATTGGGGACAGTACTCATTCTTCATACAGTTCAAGTCCATTTAAATCAAAACAATCGCCGTGCTTCAGGGGGCTCTCTAGGTCAGGGTCCCAACGCGGTGCCCGCAGGTGCCATGGCACCGTAGGGGCCTCTCAGTGTCACCTGCGTACTGGCAGCAGAAGCATCGCCGAAATGCCACTGGAATTTCGGCGTATTTGGAGGCAAACGCTCGTATGCACGCTTGCTGCCGATAAGCAGCGTCATCCAGAGCGTCGCGCCTGAAATGCCGCAGAATTTCGGCGGCATTATCGCGCGGATGCTCGTCCACTTGCCACCGTCCTTCGTCTGGACGTGCCGCAGGCGAAAACGTTCCGAGACAAACTCTAGGTTCTTGCACTTTGGTCATTAGTTGCTTTGTTTTCCTATTCATTGAATTAGTCCCTGCTCACGCACTACCTAGCCTAGAGTGTGATGGCTCCCGGCTGACAGTGGTTGAGTGGCTCAGCAGGGTATCAGTCACCGGCCTGCTCAGCCTGCTGCCAGCTGGGGTTCCTTGGGGGTCCCCAGGCCGCAGTGGGCTTGGTGGGTGGTCCGGACCCTCGTGTGCAATGGGCAGCAACCGAACCCCAGAGCAGTGGCAGGCTGAGCCGCTCAGCCACGCTGCATGCCATCAAAATCAGTCTACGTGCCACCTTTGGACAATGTGCTGTAGGCTGCCGACCCCTCTATACATTTAAGGAGGTGAGCATATTACAGTTGTTGGAGGACTCTATTTAGCAGTTACAAGGCTATAAGAAAATCAGTCAACATTTTTTGTTTCTTGATATGAAAACTGGGCCCACTCCCTTCCCCATACCAACTTCCCAAAAAATTGTCAACAACTTAATTTTTGGTTTTGGCTAGAGATGATTTTTTAAAAAAAATATTGCATTGAATTCTGCAAGATGTTTAGGAGCAAAGCATTATTACCCGCGAACAATATTGCTTAAACATGACATCTAAATGTGCTTCACGCTGAGTACCAATGCTCTCATCGACTACGGTGCCACCCCTAGCATGCACACTGATGCGTATGAGGAGAGATAGGTGGAACAACTGCAGGACCCAAAATCCACCTCTTGGGGCAGCGTGCAACAAGCAGCGAACCCTCAGGTCCAATGACAACCAATGGGCACCACCGCCAGGTCCCACAGACCCTGGTGGAGTAGACGCATTTATTTCAGTGACAGGGCAGCATGTAGCCACAGGGCTCATCCTGACCTTGCACAGTCCCTGATGACGCATGGTGTCCAGAGCCAGAAGAGACCGCTCCACCAGTAAGCGAGAGTGAACCAAGATCTCAGATTCCGATTTTATAGGGCCTAGTCCGTCCTGATATTTGGGCGTTTGCTTTATACTGGTCTACCTTTACCGCCACCTAGGTGCGACAGACAAGATTTGAAAATCGAGAACGGTGGTGGGCGATAGTGAGATAATATAAGAAAAGACCACAAGATCGGGACTCCCCCTATTAAAATAGGACATCTGGTCACCCTGCAGGTGATTCCTTCCCCCACCCCTTCCCAGAGACCCCAGCAGCCAATCCCCTCCCTCAGACTGTGCTGCATTCATCTTTCTGTAGGACCCAGCAGCCCTGCTCTTACATGCTCCACTGCTTCCCATCTGTCCGGGCTCCCAGCAGAGCGGTGCCCCGAGACCTAGTGGTGCCCTAGGCGGCTGCCTGTTCTGCCTATGGTTAAGGACGGCCCTGGTGCTGGGGCACTATTTACACTGGCGCTTTGCAGCGCTGTAACTTGCTGAGCTTGGGGGGAGGGGTGTTTTTTCACACCCCTGAGCAAGAAAGTTGCAGTGCTGTAAAGCGCCAGAGTAGCCAAGGCCTTAGGTTGGCTTAATTAACATTGCTCAGGGCTGTGAAAAATTTCACATCCTGTGTGAAGTAATTAAGCTGACCTAAGCCCCAGTGTAACCCTGCTAGGTGGGCAGAAGAATTCTTCCGCTGACCTAACTACTGTCTCTCGGATTTGCTAGGGCAACAGAAAAACAATTTCCATCACTGTAGTAAGTGTCTCTGTTATAGCTGTGGTGAGTTTAGACATACCCTGAATTTCAAGTTTCCAATGAGAGAGGTGAATATTTTCTACTTATTTCACAAAGGCTTGATCCTATTCCATTGAAATCAATGGGAGTTTTGTCATTCATTTCGAGTGGGAGCAGAATCAAGCGCCAAATGAGAAAACTGAGGCCTGGTCTTCACTAAAAAGTTAGGTCGACTCAGCTATCGCTTAGGACTGTGAAAAATCCACCCCTGAGTGGTGCAGTTAAACTAACCTAACCCCCAGCACAGACAGCACTTAATTCTTCCACTGACCTGGCTACCACCTCTCATGGGGAGGTGAAGTACCTACACTAACGGTAGAATCCCTCCTGGGGCACAGGCAGCGTCTACACTACAGTGCTACAGCAGAGTCACTGTAGCATGTCAAGTACGGACAAACCCTGAGGTATAGAGATGTTAAGTCTCTATACCTGAAAGGGAATCAACTACCTGAAAGGGGGTTCCACAGAGGATGGCTCTAGACTGTTCTCAGTGATACCAGATGACAGAACAAGGAGTAATGGTCTCAAGTTGCAGTGGGGGAGGTTTAGGTGGGATATTAGGAAAAACAATTTCACTAGGAAGGTGGTGAAGCACTGGAATGGGTTACCTAGGGAGGTGGTGGAATCTCCTTCCTTAGAGGTTTTTAAGGTCAGGCCTGACAAAGCCCTGGCTGGGATGATTTAGTTGGCGTTGGTCCTGCTTTGAACAGGGGTTGGACTAGATGACCTCCTGAGGTCCCTTCCAACCCTGATATTCTATGATTCTAAGTGATTTGACAATGAGACAGTAGATCAGTGGCAGAGCCAGGAACAGAAGTCTGGTTACCTTCTATAACCATTAGACTACACTGTCCTGCCAAAACCCAGGAATTTTACCTTCTGGTTATATGAGTGGCCTTTCCCTGTAAGTCCAGCAGGGATCTTGGTCTATAGCAGAAGTGAAGGAAAAGACTACAGAGAGCGAAGGAGGTGTGACAATGTATTCAGCAAAGTTTTCTCCACTTCTGACAAAATAACAGCAGCCTCTGCAGTTACTGCAGCTATAAAACATCCTATGATGAATGCACGCTCCTCCATTCCACAAATGACAGTGTAGTCCAAGGCAACTTTGTACAGCACAGGGAGAAAACGCCCCCCTGGCAATACCAGGCAATTGCTTACCTGTACCAAATAAAGTGAACAATTGCTAGTTCTATTAATCTGCACTGCGCAATCTGCACTGCGTCAACAGAGAGTCTATCACTTTCCAAGAATACACTGAGCCACCACTGGCAAGAACTGAACCAAAAGCAAACTACTTTAAAAAGGGGAAGAACACTGAAATAAAATCATTTATATTTAGCTGTATCATAGAATCACAGAATATCAGGGTTGGAAGGGACCTCAGGAGGTATCTAGTCCAACCCCTGCTCAAAGCAGGACCAACCCCCAACTAAATCATCTCAGCCAGGGCTTTGTCAAGCTGGGCCTTAAAATCCTCTAAGGAAGGAGATTCCACCACCTCCCTAGGTAACCCATTCCAGTGCTTCACCACCCTCCGAGTGAAAAAGTGTTTCCTAATATCCAACCTAGACCTCCCCCACTGCAACTTGGGACCATTACTCCTTGTTCTGTCATCTGGTACCACTGAGAATAGTCTAGATCCATCCTCTCTGGAATCCCCTTTCAGGTAGTTGAAAGCAGCTATCAAATACCCCCTCAGTCTTCTCTTCTGTACCCTTAGAAGCTGCCAGTTTTGCCACGCGTGACTAGCTGGGAGATGGAGAACAGAATTAGGACGAGGAAGATTTTTTAATTCACAAATGAACTTGAAATTCCATCTTTCATCTACCTTCTGTACCTACATGGAATGCTCTATGTTTGTTGTTTTGTGACATTAAGTGGCATTTTAATTAGCAAAAAAGGCATGTCCTAAAACCATAACGTGCTTACTATATACAAACAAACTTGTCATGTTGATCAGACAGCTTTTTTTCCTCTTCACAGAGATTTCTAAAAGAATATTCTATCTCTAGAAGGCAAAAAGTGCAGTTTGGTTGGTGGTTGTTTTTTAATTATATTACATAAATTAGTCCTAGTTCCACTGGCACGTTTCTTATGTGGATCAATGTGAGGGAAGACTTGTCTAGCAATATTTTCAATTAAGGACCCCAACTGTGTATTTAACATACTAACTCAATTTACTGAGGATTAAAAACTATGTAATATATGTACTTGTCTGTCTTTGAGCATAATTGCTAACCCTTCATTAGCCAATATATAATACACAAGGCCCTGATAAATCAACATTAAATATGATTTACTGGACTACAGGTTAAAACTCTGCGCTCCAGCAAAGCACGTATTTTCATCTGTAAAACTGTACAACTCCATGGCTGTTCATTGAAGATAAATGATGTTAAACCTTTTGCTTTTTTTAAGATGTGCAGGGCGTTGGAGGAATCAATAATGATTAAGTTCAATTGCAGAGATCCGAAAGCTTGTATCATAACCTTTCCAAAATCCAGCTGCAGGATTATTGGTCGAGTGCAGATGGAGAGAGTTCAGCACTCCCTGAACACTGTTCTGAACTTAAGTGTTCATGGTTTAAGATAACATCCCAGGTCAGCAGCCCTGCACTAACATCCAACAGACATATTCTAAAATAAGCCTTCTGCTAGAAAATGATGTGTCCTGCACTTCCCAGAGATTCAAATGCTTTCATAATGTCAATAAAGCCCAAGCATTTCTGTTAACTTTGGAATGTTTAAACTAAATTTTCCCCCTCATTCCACACCTCCATTTATTTCTTGGAAACATGCATTTAATAAATGGGTCACAGGGTCCAACTTCCAGAATGCAGTTAATAAGTGCCACCACTGGTGCATACACAGTCTCCCAGCATGTAGGAAGCTGCGGAAATGATTTATAATATTCACTGCTCACTCCAGATGCTTTTCAGTTGGCCAAAACCAAAAAAAGAGCAAGTTTGCAACATTAAATCAATCAAGCAAATGACAAATTCTCAGTATGCTTTTCTGATCCCACATTCCAATAAAGATGGGGGAAAACTGGTCATCACAAGCACTGTGTGACGCTCTCATGGGTTCCTTAGGAAGGAGACTGCACCAACCTGAGATGTTGGTTATCAACAGGAGCTGTAAAAATATGCCCCTTTCACTTTGGGAGGGCTGCCCCATAAGCAGTATCTAGACTGCAAACTACTACTTCAGGGCATAAATAGCCACTGATGAAATTCAAGTGAGGACGAGGCATTCAACATAGTAGTTTAAAGATACTGTTCTCTATGCTAAACAGGACCTCTCACCCCAAGAGCCATTAATATTGTAACTAAATCTACAATCTAGTAGAGCCTCAATTACTCCTGAGCAACATTACTCTTCTACTCACTTCGGCCAAGCAGAGCTGAGGCTACTACCTACCGGCTCAGTGAGCGCCTGTGGGACACAACTGTGCGTTAGTCAATCCCTTTTCCAGTCACCGAGTCTGAAAGGCTCTGTCTGGTTCTGTGAAAGCCAGTCCAATCAATCATTAATTCTTTGGAGAAGGCAGAGAACTTGTTAAGAAGGTGTTTACTCATCCTTTCATTCTCTCTCTGTTCTTATTAATAGTTAATCTGCTTCCCAAAACACATGCGACTTTGAAAGAGCACAAAGGGATATGTATGCACTGGTTAAAACTAGTCAGGCAAAAACAAATCTTATAAAAACAGCAGGCAGATATTTCTACTACAACTTCAGAATACAAGTGCTGCCAGTTTGCTGAGCCTCTCCTGCGCTTCCCACTTGCTTTTTTAAAATAGCAGACTAGTTCTACATCACCTCCTGTCCTCCTAAAGCTGAAGGGAATAAAACATAATGGGTCACCATGTCCCAGAGCCAGCCATTACTCGCTTTCAGCACCAACCAAGGCCAGACATGCCAAGTTATTTAGCAAATTAATGCTCTCTCATGCACGCTTCCAACGCTCAGCTAAGAATGTCAGACACCCATCTCAATGTGAATTAGTTTTCATTTTTAGTTGCACCACCATCTCAGTGGCTCCTCTACAACAACTGGTTTTAAGAGATCAGACAAAACAGCCATCTCTGCAAATATCTCCCGATGCAGAAATTTGCTTAATCAGACCCTCAAGCTCATCCTGGTGCTCCTGAAAAAGGTGACCGGAGTGGGGAAATAATACAAGTCTCGAAATGTGCCTGGCTAATTGTACAACTATGTCTGTGGAGGACAAATCCATTCCTTACTCCAGGAGGGATCGGCTTATACCCAGAAACGTAAGTTTTAGTTACCCCTCAACATTAGCTCGCATCTTACAACTACCCATCTTAAAATCAAGCTAGATAGCTGGACTTTCCGCAGTAGTCCACTGTACACAGCCTGTCAGAAAGACTTCTGAGGAATGTGAAGAACTTGCTGGCTGATTTGAGAAAGACTGTGTCTATATTCTTAAGCAATGAGGGTGAAGGACTAATATGCATCGCATAAATCACAAGTCAAGAGCATTGCAGGGCACAAAATCTGGTTCTAACCCTCTAGACAGTCCCCAAACTGTGGCGCGCGAAGGAACATTCAGGTGCATGGCGGGGCCTGGGCTAGCCCCCACAGGGGGGCAGGGAGGGACCGCCACCGAGCTCCTCCCCCATCCCCAGCTCTGCTCCAGTCCCACCCCCAGCTGCATCCCTTGCACCTGGTCCTGGCCCCAGCCTTGGCGCAGCATTGTCCCCAACCCACAGCATTGGCCCCTGGCCGCAGCCTCACTACCAGCCCCAGACCCATCCCCAATGTCAGCCCTCTTACTCCTGGCCGCGTTCCCCCCGCCCCCGGAGCCATGGCCCCATTCCTGACCCCTGGGGGGCGGGGGGGAAAGGCACAAACAGGGGCAAGGGGGAGCATGACCCGCAAAAGTTTGGGGATCACTGCCCTAAACGTATGAAATCTACAGCAGACAGTCCTCCATGTTTGGTTTTTAAATTATACTTTTTTTAAATTTTGCAACAACAAACTATTTTACAGGTGAAACATGCACATTTTGTGCTAAAAAAATTGTAAACTGGCAACCTTCAGTAAAGGTATGTGATTTATGTAGGCACACACCCTCTCTTCTTTTGAGTAATCGATGTCTGATCGTAATGCACTTTCATTTCAAGCAGTTTTATATTAGCAATAAAGCACCAGGCAATTTAATGGATTTCTAACCCCAAATTGGTAGCTGTCATGCGTCCAACTGATTCAATCTGTTCATTTTTAGAGGAAGCTCGGGAACAGAATGCTAGAAATAAAACCAACAGCACTACAGAAATAGACAGAGAGAATCAAATGCTCTGCCCCTTTATTTTAAACTGACCTTCGATGGGTTTTAATTGACCTTCACTATGGAGCGGTTGCTTTATAAAGAAAATGCTTCCATACAGATCACGAGAGAGAAAAATAAAAGCCAGATACGTTAGTTTATCTTCCAGCACAAGCAGAACAAACCTATCACGAAGTTATCTTTAGCAAGACATGGAAAAAAGCAGCCTTTTAGAGTCAGCTGAAACTAAAACGAATACATATTATACTTTAGGTTCCAAGCAAAACTTTCCTATTAGATAAAAGTACTTTCCTTGCAAGTGCACCAGTACAATAGTTTTAACTTCTCCCATGCTTTCCAACATCACAAACTATAACTGCAGCCTATAGTGCCTGGTAACAGATAACTATAATGCACTTCAGGCAATCAAGAGGCAATGGCTTGGATCACATAAGCTCAAGGATGCACTGCAGAGGTTTCCAAAGGGTGGTCCACAGAGCACTTGCTGATGGCCAGAGAGGCCTACCTTGTCATACATTGCTTGACACATATTAAAATACTTCCCGTCCATTTCTTTTCATGCAAACAATTGCTCTAGTTACCACAGATGTGATATGAAACCGTAAATGGAGAGGACATTCATCCATCAAACAATTTCTACACTAAGATGTGCCCCTCGCCCACCTCTGTGCCAGCTGGTGTCCTCGATACTCTGAATGAAGTCTGCAGTAAGACTGACAAAACACTGGAAAATTATATCGCCTGTTATCCAAAAACAGTGCACCTGATGAATGCCAGCAACAGTGCAAGCACTAATATTGATAGGGCTCAGCTGTCTTCTGCAGCTTGGCAGAGCAGATCTGAGTGACGTCTCTGACCCTCTTTTGCGCTGGTGATAGTACACCACTCATAGTACCAAAAACACCTGCACCGCGGCTGGAAGACTGGTACAAAGATTTCTAATGCAGAGGCAGCCAGAGTCCAAGCATATGACATACAAAAGCCACAGAAGGTTTAAATCTACTGCTGATTTCCAGTCCTCCTAGCACTGCCAGAAACTAGGATTGAACAACTGGAGATGGATCACTTGACAAATTGCCCTGTTCTGTTGATTCCTTCTGAAGCAACTGACACCAGCCACAGCCAGAACACAGGATACTAAGCTAGACGGACACTGGATCTGACACAGTATGGCTGTTCTTATATTCTTGCTCTCATTTAACTTACACGCACACGTGTCTGTGAGAGAGAGTTATAGATCCAAGGTGAATAAAGCAGCATAGATATAATTATAAAAAAAAACAATGAGTACAATCACGAGATGGTAGAGAGGTTTTATCACCTGAGTTTGGGACACCTGTATTGCTCATGATCGGGTTATGTAGATGATCTCAGAAGAGTGCCAATAAAAACCTTTATAACATTATATCATTGCATAATGCCACATACTTTACAGAAGAACTATTTTAGAAATGTTTGAGAATTTTAAAGTTTTTACTGGTACTATTTTTAACTCCTTTCTCTTATAAAGCCAGGCTCCTTTAGTAGTGTGAGTCAAACTGTAATGGACTCAGGAGGAGAGAAAAAAATATAGCTAATAACATTTTAGAAAATTTGTAGAATGTGCTTTTCTATTTCTATTACGATCTAGTATCTCAGGGGTCCCAGGACTAGAAGCAAGAGCTGTATGCATCTGTTTCCAATGGCACAAATCTGCAACTTCTAGCTCTCATGTGTCACAACCTCCTACCCTGAAGCAGTTCAGACATTTGGATTGTTAGGAGGAGGTAGACATGGATTAGTGGGGCAGGATAAAGTTAGAATTATAGTGTTTAAGGCCAGAAGAGACCACCAGATCAGAGTCTGACCTCCTGTACACCAAAGGCCACCAACACCCACACACTAAACCCAACAACCAAAACGAGACCAAAATATTACAGCCCACAGGAGACTGAACTATTGTGTGCCCTGGGCAAAGAACAGGAGGAACCAAGGTGCACCAGTGTCAGGGAAATGATTAGTGAGATAACACTGGCAAGTGACCCACACCCACACACTGCAGAGGAAGGCAAAAAAAGACCGAAGTTCACCGCTATTGTAACCTGGGGAGAATCCCTTCCCGACCCCACATATGACCATCAGTTAGACACTATGTGAGCAAGAACCAGCCAGCCACGCTGAGCAGCTGAAGTGCTCAAAGATTCATGGTGGATGCACTTTATCAAAAGGTTATCCTCACAACAGGTACTTACAATCTAGATCCCCATACTGCAGAGCACTTAAGCATGTGCTTAACTTTAAATAGCCGGGTGAATATCACCGCAGAATCTAAGGCACTTCAGGGGATGGGGAGAGGGTAATAAGAAATGAGATGTAAGGGGGGCAACATTATGAAGAGACTTGACATGGACGAGGAACGTGAAAGGAAGCAGAGGAAAAGAGGAATTGGAGCCCATGCCCACAGTACTATGAATGGTCAGACATCTAGGAGGAAGGGAAGGGAAAGTCCTGTGGTTCTATTCACAGCTCTTCCATGGACACCTTTCTGTGTGACCTCAAGCAAGTCAATTAAAGCAAAACCGTTCCCTAATTTTAGCCATCCTAGTCCTGATTTTCACAGGTGCTGAGCATCCGCAGCTCTCACTACTTTCAGCTGAAGCTGTGAGTGCTCAGCACTTCTGGAAAAAAATAGTCCCAAAGTGTGTAAATGAGGACATTCAAAAACTGAGGAAGCCAAAATTCAAAGGTCACTTTTGAAAACATAAGCTTTAACCTTTACATATTTAAATTTTCACATCTGTCAAATGGGGAAGATCTTTTTCAGAGGCATCATGAGACTCAAGACATTAATATTTGTGAAGCACCTTGATTGGCTGCAGTACAGAAGCGTAAAGTAAAAAAGAACCACCTATGGAACTCGTTGCCACATGATATCATTGAGAGCACAAACTTAAGAGGACTTAAAAACAAAGATTAGACATATTTATAGAAAACAAAAGAAAAAAAAACACCCACATACTTTAGGGCATAACCAACCAATAACCTCCTGGGGTAAAAACAAAACGTTTCTACAGGCAAGATATTACACAGTCATCCCTTATAGGGTTTTCTTCGACCTTTCTTTGAAGCTTTTGATACCAACCACTGTCAGAAACAGGGTACTGGGCTAGATGGGCCACCGGCTCAGCTGCATATGGCAATTTGCACGTTCCATTATATTTTACATCTAATTTCCAAGCCTGTTTCATAGTGCAGCAAAGTCTGATTAAAAACATTATTTTTTCAATCTGTCACTGTGAGTGGCATATCAGATGAAAAGTTTCCAGGATACTCTGAATAATCAGTGGTTCTCAAACTTCTGTACTGGTGACCCCTTTCACATAGCAAGCCTCTGAGTATGACCCTCATTCCAAATTAAAAACACTTTTTTATATATTTAACACCATTATAAATGCTGGAGGCAAAGCAGGGTTTGGGGTGCAGGCTGACAGCTCGCGATCCCCCATGTAATAACCTCATGACCCCCAGTTTGAGAACCCCTGGAATAGATGAACTCTCACTACAAAGCGTTTTGTGACCCAATGTGTGAAAGAAGCTGTGTAAAAATAAACTGCATTGCATTTTAGGGGGTATGGGGGCGAGGGGGGAACAGACTGCAAAGGGACCGTATAATACAGCATTTCTCTAACAAAATCTACAACAAATGACTCTTTAAAACTAACTAAGTGACACTGAACTTTCTCCAGAGTGTTGTATAGGAAACAACACTACAGAAATGACTGCTTAATTTAACCTTTTGTCCACATTATAGTAAGAAACAATACTACAGAAGTATTTGGCTGATGTTAACAATTCTCCAGTGTATTCTGCAATAGAACTGAAGGAGGGAGATCAGCTAATGTACAGCTTCTCGCAAGTGCTTTTGGAGAAATAGTTGCCACAGTGGCAAACCTAACTGATGTAACTAGTCTCTATCATTCATCTGACGAAGTGGGTATTCACCCACGAAAGCTCATGATCCAAAACGTCTGTTAGTCTATAAGGTGCCACAGGACTCTCTGCTGCTTTTACAGATTCAGACTAACACGGCTACCCCTCTGATACTTGACACTTTACAATAGTTTGCCTCTCTGCTCCCAGACATGTAGCAAGTTAAGAGGCCACATCTCAGCAGTATGTCAGATTGGTACCAGCCTATGCACTTAGCTATAACGATGACTTCTTTTACCAACAGAACATTATCACTGAAGGAAAGAAAAATACCCAGGCTCTACGCTAGAAAGTGCTGTGTCATGCAAGGGTGACTGTGAAACTACCCTGTGGCACCTGTATTGTTTCAAGCATCACATTCAAAACATCATTAACAGGCTAGTTGTATTTTAACAGTATTGCTGTGTGCAACACCTGTACTAACTTGTTAGGGGGGTTGCATAAATGCAGTGTGTGGCAATGAAAAGATCTTTTATTCCCAGGGGCATTTTACAAAAGGCAAACCTGCCAAGATCTCTAGTGTCAATATTTGTCTGGGGCTGTGCAATCATGATTGCATAAACTGAGGCAGGTTCTTCCCCCCTCTTTCTCCTGTTTGGGTAACTTGTCATTGCAAAGCCCTGAAACAGATTTATCTGCAGCCTGAATGTCTTTCCTTCTGTTATATCCAGAGGGAGCGGTCTACTATATTATCTGCATACTTTGGCATCAGGAATCCAAATATCTCAATCTTAATAGGGCTCAATGCATTTCACTCTATCCTATGTCAAACAGGTAAAGCCAGGAAATGAAAGTTCCTTAATCCTCAGTTTCCCCTTAAAGCTAAACTCTAAGTAAATAACCTAAAACTTAGAATCATTCACAAGCATTATCAAATATCCCATATGTGTGATCTGATTAACCCAGGCTCATGAATCTCGACAGGGAGACGGGTAGAAATACACCCCAAGAAATGTGTTGCATATCTGGCACATCCACATTAGATTTTTAATGAAAAAACAAAGAGACAAGCCCTAAAAATCATCTGTCCCAGAGCAACAAATCTATTGCTTATGTAAACCGGAGGCCAAAATAAAATATTACTACTCTTCAGATGACCCTGAAATATTTTGATTTAAATATGCTGAGCGAGAGACTGAGATGCAACGTCAGCACAAGTGACGCTGTCACAATCAACCTTGTTAATCCAAACAGGTATTTTGCTATTTCTTCATTTAACTTAGATCATGCTAACATAGTTCAATGAACTGCAGCTTTCCCGCAAATAACCAAACCCTGATAAAGGCTTCCTTTTTACTATAAACAGACAGCGTACTGGGCATGTTTATGCGTTTTAATTGCTATGAGAACACATAAAAGTGTCCAAACAGGGCGGCCTATTTACATGGTTACACATTAACTATCATACACACCGGCTCAATGCAAACCTTATAACCAACCTTATAAAGCTGTTGCTTAAAAATGCGCCATTCCCAATCATCAATTACTGTATGCAATTAATTACAAAGCCCTACGTAAACAAAGGTTTTCTGTGTAGTTTCTGTAGCTTTTTAGCATGTAGTCTTTTAATTTTCAGATCTTTATTTTCTCTCTACCCCTTGTTAATAATTGGACACCTGCCCATACGGTAATGCAAAAGTGGTGCAATGCCACACCGGAGAAGATAGATACACGCTTTTCCTTAGCCAATGAGAAAGAGTGAGAAAGAAAGAAACAGGGAGAGGAGAGATGTAAGTAAATGTTGATAGGACATTTTGGTGAATCAGTCTTTATGAAGATGGTGGGAGGAAATTTTAGCAAGGTTCACAGGGAATTGTGTGTGCACAAAACCCTTAACAACAGGATTTCCATGTACAATTCTCAGTGTACGCCCACTGTGAACCCACTCCTCTGATAGTCACCAGAAACAGAGCCCTTCTCACACCACAAGGGACTTTTATTACCTCTCAGATACAAAACAGGAATTAAAAATAGGCTTGCTTGACATGAACATGAGATATTGGCACTGGACCGATACGCAGAAGACTGGCTCACTACATTACTGTGGACAATCCCTTCAACTCTGCCCCCAAGTTTCCCCATCTGCAAAATGTGGCTTTGTAAAGTGCTTTGAGACCTATTGATGAAAGAGTGACACAAGAGCTGGTATTATGTATTATATTATTATTACTCTTAAAAACAAGCAGAACTTGTCTGTAAATTGCACTTAAAAATAACAACTAGGACAGCTTAATGTGCAGAACATTAGATATTCCACACATCATGAAGGGAAAGGCAGGGGTGGGGAGGGAGAGAACAATCTACTATCCGGTACCCAAAGGTAACTGACATGACATGACTCTGTTTTACTGACATTACCATAATGCACTAAAGAGACTGCTACATTTTTTTCTCATCTACTTATAGATGCTCATTTTTCCCAGCTGTTGATCCTGTATTGGTTCATAAAGAAGCAGTACATGCATGGGTGGAGAGGAAAGAAAGATGTACAAACAGAAATGCTGTCCAGCACGCGTAGGGAGATGCAGGGGGAGAAGTTAAACTGAAGGCCAAAGAATCTAAGAATAGTTAAGAGTTGATCAAATCCAACTATTTCATAAAGTTTCTGATATGTCAAACTAGCTTAAACAGTCTCTGTTCTTTGCTCTGAAATCCCTACATTCATGGTAAAGTTACAAATTAAAAACAAAACTAACAAAAAACCCACCACTGAAATTCTCTGAAAGAGGCACCAGGATTTCAGTCCTCAAATGAGGAAGCTCAGATTAATTTTTTTCATGCATGCACTAAACTGGATGCACAAATATGTTCAGAAGTGTGCAAATGTAGGGCCCGATTCTGCAACTGCTCATCACCCTACTAGGGTGCCGTCACAAGGAGTCTCAAGCACTTTTAAGTGCTAGACGGTGTCCGTGAAGGCTGCAGAATCAGACCCCTTGTGACTTGTGTCCTCCTGGAGGAGACAGATAATACTGTCGCTTTATGCTCTGCCATAAAGTCTCTCCTGAAAGAGATTTCCCTCTTCCACACTCACTTCCTCACAGCATGGACCAGTTTCAAAAAAGGCTTGAAAATCCATTCACAGAGCTTTTGACCCATAACCTCTGCTTCCCTTCTCATTATGTCACACAGGAACAAACAGCTTTCAATTAGTTACCTCAGACCAGCACTCCCTGCCCATGTTTAACAACCCCTTTCCCCTGCCCTCTACCCATCCCCCCACCTCCTTTTCCTGCCTCCACACAGTTCAGACAGACAGCAGGCCCTTCACACCTCCCTACTGTAAACCTGTCCAGAGCAATTACCCTGTCTCAGTTCAGAGAGGCCTGAGAACACATTTCTGCCTAATTTATAGCTGCACAGCCGTAACAGCAACAGCAGGCTGGCCTTGGGGCTGGGAAGGGAAAAAGCTGGGGCTATAGCGGAACAACATAGGAAGCACAAGCGACACATGTACAGCTACTTACTGGGCTGAAGAGCTATAGCCAAAATTCCCCCACAGCCCTTAAATACATAGAGATATGCGCTGTAAAAGGCTGGGCACAGCAAATACCACAAGTCAACTAAACGGGGAGGGCTGAGAGGACTATATTTCCTTGGAAATCTATATAAATCGTGAATTGCTTTACTGCTTTGAGGGAGAAAGATTATAAAGTCCATTAAAAAAACAACATTCCCTTTTTCAACCACATCAGCCAAACTCCCATGTGTTTATCTGTCCCCCGTGTGCAAAACCATTCTGCACTCTTCACTGTTTCCCAATCTGCTCGCTCTGACCCTTACCCTATGTGAGGAATCAGAAATCATTGCTTTTTTTTTTTTTTTTTTTTAAGCAAGGTTTTAAAGTTCAAATCTTTGCTTGGCCTGGGAGGAACCAGGTGCAGCCCACTGAGCAGTGGGTGTTGTGTCCCCTCTGACTCCTATCCAGTCTTGATGTGAGCCTTACAACACCCAAGCTCGAAAGCCTGCCTCTTGATATAGCTCTGAAGCTGTGCAGTTGCAAACCCGACGGCAACCATCGTACAGGCTGCTAAAACGTATTGCTGAGAGATAGAATTGTCTGTCTTTATCCAGTGGAGGATCAACAAAAACTGCTCAGGGGCAGGAGGAATTGGGGGGTGGAAAGGGGTAAGGAGTGTTTCATCTTGACGAATCCTGTGGCATTTCTGTCACTGGGACATTGTCCAACTCAGGAGAGGGAAAAGAACATGTAAGGACGCATGAAAACATTTGGCCTAAAATGTTCAAAATAAACCAAAACAAAAATCAACCTTCCTGCTCGTCATCTTTTTAAAAAACAACAACAACCACCCCAAAACACTTTCTCATTACACATTCAGATCTTGTCGGCTGCGGAAGACACTGCAGTGACTGCAGAGGTAGCTTATATCATGCTATCATTTCACTAAGAGAGTGAAAGCTGAACAACTGAGAGAGACTTTTAGTCAGATATACCTCCTCCCCTCTTCTTTTTTGGCTATGCCTGTTTTATTGCAATGACTAGTTAACATTATGGATAACCAAAGCTTTTCTTAATCTGCACACCATTAGTGAAGGTTTGAAACATATTAAAAACACATCTTGAATTCCCCAAGAGATTCTTCAGCAAAGCCAGGGTTAACCAGACTTCACATCAGACATTTTTAAAGGGGGAAGCATACTTTTCAAAGCACTGGATACATAATAAAGAAACAAAAGCCTAATTTCTGAAAATTATTTGCAGGTCACCTGTAACAGCTTTTCCAGGTGAAGAATCCATTGCTGCAGGCCTGACACAGACCCCCATGCTAGATCATGCACATTTCAGGAAGGAGCTCCAAAGCAAAAAGAGCTAATTGAATCATCCATTGGCCACAGCAGTGACCTCCTAGGTGCTTCTGAAAGTGCCCCATTTCAAATTATGGCCAAGTGACGCCAGTTCAGGGTGCCTGGCACTACGCTGCCACCCAAAATTCGAGTTAGCATATCCTTCACGCGAGGAGTGTTAGAAAACAAAACATAGTCTATTCACATGCTGACAATTTCAGACTCTGAAATGAGACCACGGTGGGAAGTTAACAGGAACTAGCCCTAATTCACTCCAAGCTGATGCGAATCTTTGTAAAATCATTATGCTATAGGTGCTTAATAAGGCCCATATAAAAACCACGCAAACAAATAGCCAAGAGCTGAGAAACTGAAGTGCAGTCATAGACTAGGAAAAGGGGACCATTCCGGGTAGCAGGCCATGCTGTTATATTAATTAATGGCTCTACACTAAACTATTTCGTAGATTTTCCAGCCTGATTTTGGTCTATGGGATATATCTGGACAGGCCTCTAAAGGCGAAAAGGGTCAGAGCAGAAAATTACAGCTCTGTTATAAAATTTGCTTAAGGTGATCCAAACCAGATGTTGAAGGTAAGTACATACACTCTAAAAGTGGCTTTGTATGCTAGGAATGTGCTCAGGGAGCACCAGGAATAGAGAAGACGTCAGGATGTAACCCGGTCAGCACAGAACTGGTTAACTGGAAAGTCCTATGTTCTACTAGCTGATTATTCTTTGGTTTGGTTTACGAGGGAAGAAATTCAGGCATCAAAGAGGGCCGCGGTGTTCCTCTTGTGCAATAAACTCCTTTCACCAACATCACTTCACACTTTCCAGAGTGCAAAGTTCACACTGATATTGCTGGCTTTCTCACTTGCTGCTTTTTGGCAATGACCCTCCTGCTTGGCTCTTTATTGATATACAATCAGTACATTAAAGGCTTTGGTCCACCTTTCTAGCTATGTTACAGGCAGTCCATCCAGCTAGTGCGGTTCTTCTGGGTGAGACAGGAGAATACTCAAAAAACGCTCTTAGCACAGAAGGGACGGAGGGGTTAAGAAACTAACACCAATCTACACTGGCATTATAAGTGCCTTTGAACTTGGAAGGAAGTTCTTATTCGAGTTCCGACCCATCTCTGCATTAAACACAACACAGCCCAGGAAAATGTTTACATCCGTGTTTCTCACGGAAGCTCTGTTCTGTCCTCAGCATGCGAGGCATTTCCATCTCACGCTCAGCAGTGAGATTACATGAAATCAGCCAAACATGCACATGCTGGAAGACAGAGACTGGGGATCAAACACCACTTGAAAAACCCAAGAATATTTTACTTTTATAAATAGCTCACATTTTGGGCTCCAGCTGTGGACAACACACTCAGTCTGTGCCGAAACCAAAGAAACAACATGTGTGAGTACTAACCACAGTGTAACAGAAATAACAAACAACAGACAGTGAGCCATATGTTAAGGGGCTTGGTAGGGGAGGCAGAGGAAAACAAAAAGAAAACAAAACTGATTGCTATGATGAATTTATTCAGCTACCATCAGGCATCCAGTTGGACTGGATGGACCAGTAGGATTTTAGGAACCCCATCCTGCAAACGTTGACGCACATGGGTAACTTTATACAGGAGAGCTGTCATATTGAACTGAACTGCTTACAACACTCTTTTTGAGGCACTCACTTGGTTCCACCCCTGTAGTACATGAGCACCTCAGTCTTTAATGCATTGATCCTTACCATGTCCCTGTGAGGGACAGCAGTGCAATTAACCCCACTGCACAGAGAACTTAGGCACAGAGAAGTTAAGTGATTTGCTCAAGGTCACATAGAAAGTCTGCGACAGAACAGGGAATTCAGCCTGGCTCCCCGACTCCTTAGCTAGCACCCTAACCACGGACGGCCAACCTGAGCCTGAGAAGGAGTCAGAATTTACCAATGTACAATGCCAAAGAGCCACAGTAATAGATCAGCAGCCCCCACATCACCTCCCCTCTCTCCAACCTGCAGTGTCTCCTGCACACCAGCAGCCCCACCAGTCAGGGCTTCCCACTACCTTCACACACCTCCCACCCGCAGCAATCAGCTGTTACACGGTATGCAGGAGGCTCTGGTGGGTGGGGGGGAAGAATGAGGGCATGACAGGCTCGGGGGAAGGGGTGGAGTGGGGGCAGGGGCTGGTGTGGAGCAGGGGGTTGAGCACTGAGCACTCCCCGGCACATTGGAAAGTTAGCATCTGTAGTTCCAGCCCCAGAGTCAGTGCCTGTGCAAGGAGCTGCATATTAACCTATGAAGAGCCGCATGCGGCTCTGGAACCATAGGTTGGCTACCCCTGCACCAGACCATCCTTCCTTCTCCTACTTACTTACCGGGGCCTACATTCTTAACCAATGCTTTACAGCTGCATATCCTCCGAAGGGGTCTATCCACCACTGCTCATAGTTGAGGATAGCTGCTGAAGTTTATTCAAGTTGGCCCTAAAATCCAGCAGGAGACTAGAGTTCTGATCCCCTAAGTTACATCACCACTGCAAAAAAAAAAAACAAAACAAAAAACAAACAAAAAAAAAGTGTGTTCTTAACTGGTTTAGCTAACCCATGTTAGCTAACTCGAGCTAAAATAGTAAAGAGACACGGCAACTCTGCTTTTAATTCAGTTTAGCAGCTCAAGTTCAACCCCAGGCTATCCTGTGGACTTTAGTTTGAGCTTCTAACACTCATTAAAAACTGACTTGCCATATCTTCATAGTTATTTTAATCTGAGTTAACATGGGTTATATACAGTAATCCATGTTAGCTAAGAATATACCTTTTTTAGCACCGTAGATATATCCTTAGTGACAGAATTGAAATCATCTAATTTATGCATGGGAAACAGCTGTTAGAAGTGCTTAGTTAGCATCTACAGGTTCTCAAAGCACTTTATATTTAAGTGCCACACCCCTTTACGCTATTTCTCCTGCCCCAGGAGATAGGTTCATAGTATCAACTGTACAAAAGGGGAAACAGAGGCACAAAGAGCCAAAGCAATGTATGTGAGGTAAACCTCTTTGAAAAGTCAGTGGCTTGCCCAACAGCCAAGAACACAACAAAATAGGTCCGTCTCCCTACCCTCCAAAACTGTTTATAACACATATCAAAACAAAAGCTAAAATGAACGCTGACATCAAAATCACACTTGATTTGACTTATGTTTTAGACATTATGATATTATGTCAAACAATATCCAATGTCAAAGGGAAAAGAAAAATCTTAAAAGAAAAGCAACTAGGATCACCCAGAGTTTGCCAAAGAAAAAGTCCAACTTTAGGGCTCTGAGCATCTCTACTCAAATTATTCTGCCAGCTTCAATTTGATCTGTTTTATTACCGAAAAGAATTCTGAAAATATGCTTGTAACTTTAAGCTTCATTGTACACGGGAAGGAGGGAGTCTTTAAACCTTTTAAAATATGCAATTTCTAGATTTGCAAACAGTTACCAGATGTAAAAGAATTCACAGAGGATTCCTTCTGCCAGGACAAGTGTGTAGACATTGAACCTGGAGGAAAACGATCTGAGAAATCATCTTTCTCTTGAGGAAAAGCTTAGCCAGATATGCTCTGTCGAACAAAGGTTTGTTTTCAATTATATTTCAGCTTTTTCTAACAATAACTGTGTGGCGTCTGGCACCAACACATCTGAGCCTTTGAAGTGGTTCTAAACTTAAGGGTGGGGGGAGGGAAGAAAAAAAACAATCAGCACTTTTAGTTTAAGTCAGACTATCTCTCTGCAAAGAAAACAGCCCAGCGTTTCTGACTTTCCATCTTAATTTTTATACCTAAAATTTAAAAAAAAAAAAAAAAAAAAAAAACTTTGAAGTTCTGTCCAGACTGCAGCTGGGCCACAATGCAAAGTTCTGTCTATTTGGTTCTGCCCATTGCAGAGATAGGGACTGGCTGAAAAGTTGATATCCAATTCCCTGGTTATTCAGATTCAAAATTGCACTGGGTTTGGGTTGATTTTTAACTATTTTCAATCAAAATATGTTTACTATAAACAGATGGACTGACAGTCAGGCCGTCCTTAGGATTTATGGTGCCCTATGCAGAATTATTAAACGTGCCCGGAGCCTGTCTTCCTCTTAGCAAGACAAACATAAGCTTACACTATTGGAAAACTTGCCACATGCATGTTATTAAAACCAGTTAACTTAATAAGCCACTGTAACGCTGATGGACTAGCACAAAAGAAGCAGCACATAGAAAAAATTCTGATTTGACAGAATAATGCAAATAATATAAATTTTTTAATTTGTCAACATTTTATTGGAAATTTCTATGAAGAGGTATTGAAACAAGGATTTGTTTTTAATTAAAAGCAATCGTTCTGGCTTTTTGTCTGCAAAAATCAGGAAGAATGTCATTGTATGACAAAGACAAAGTGATGTCTGTTTGATTGCAAGAATAGCAAGACCAGTCAAGGTTCCTGACTCCATGTAGAGTGAAGATAGTTTAATGAGCTTTAGTTCTGAGAAACTCCGTTCTCCTGATGCTACTGTTACAGGAATTGTCAGTAGAATACGAGTGCAATGTACACATTAGGATATATGTTAACAATTTGCTGTATGAGAAAACTGTACAATGTTCATTATCGATTTTGCATGTGCAACATTGGGGACAGTACTCAATTCTTCATACAGTTCAAGTCCATTTAAATCAAAACAATCGCCGTGCTTCAGGAGGCTCTCTAGGTCAGGGTCCCCAACGCGGTGCCCGCAGGTGCCATGGCACCCGTAGGGCCTCTCAGTGCACCTGCGTACTGGCCAGCAGACAAGCATCCGCCGAAATGCCACTGAAATTCGGCGGCATTTCGGCAGCAACGCCTCTGGATGACACCGCTTGCCGCCGATAAGCAGCGTCATCCAGAGGCATCGCCGTGAAATGCCGCAGAATTTCGGCGGCATTTCGCGGATGCTCGTCCACTGCCACGGTCCTTCGTCTGGTGACCGCCAGACAAAAAAAGTTCAGGACCACAACTCTAGGTTCTTGCACTTTGTCATTAGTTGCTTTTTTTTCCTATTTCATGAATTTAGTCCTGCTCAGCCCACCTACCAGCTGAGTGAATGGAACTCCAGGCTGACAGGGTTGAGTGGCTCAGCCAGGGTATCAGTCACCGGCCTGCTCAGCCTGCTGCAGCCTGGGTTCCTTGGGGTCCCCAGGCCAGCAGTAGGTGCTGAGTGGGGCTGGTGCCGGGACCCTGGGTGCAATGGGGCAGCAACCGGAACCCCAGAGCAGTGGCAGGCTGAGCGCTCAGCCCACCGCTGCATGCCATCAAAAATCAGCTCACGTGCCACCTTTGGCACATTTGCTGTAGGCTGCTGACCCCTGCTCTATACATTAGTAAGGAGATGAGCATATTACAGTGTTGGAGGACTCTATTTGCAGTAACAGGGCTATAAGAAAGTCAGTCAACATTTTTTTGTTCTCTGATGAAAACTGGCCCACTCCTTCCCCATACCAAACTTACCACAAAAATTGTCAAAACTAATTTTCTGGTTTTGGCTAAGAGATTGATTTTTTTAAAAAAATATTGAAATTGAATTCAGGATTGCTAGCAAGCATTTTACGAACAAATTTGTTAAATGACAATCTAAATGGCAACGCAGTACTGCCTTCATGCTTGGCTCACCCCCCAGCCTACTGGTCCAACACGTGAAGTAGAGGAGGAGATAGGTGGAAAACTGCAGGACCCCAAAATCCACCTCTTGGGTGCAGAGTGCAACAGCAGCAGCAAACCCTCAGGTCCAATCACACACCAATGGGCACCACCGCCAGCCCAACAGACCCTGGTGAAGTTAGCACAGCATTAATCTCAGTGACAGGCACCCATGTAGCCACAGCAGCTCATCCTGCCCTGTGCAACTCCCCCGGATTAGATGGATCGCTGCCAGCCCAGGAGAGAACGCGCTCCCCAGCTAGGGTGACCAGATCCAGATGTCCTGATTTTATAGGCCAGTCCTGATATTTGGGGCTTTGTCTTATATAGGTACAATTACCCCACCTAGGGTGACCAGACAGCAAATTTGAAAAATCGGGACGGGGTGGGGGATAGAAGCCTATATAAGAAAAGACCAAAAATCGGACTGCCCCTAATAAAATCAGGACATCTTGTCACCCTGCAGCGGTGAGTTCCTTCCCCCACCCCTTCCCAGAGACCCCAGCAGCCAATCCCCTCCCTCAGACTGTGCTGCATTCATCTTTCTGTAGGACCCAGCAGCCCTGCTCTTACATGCTCCACTGCTTCCCATCTGTCCGGGCTCCCAGCAGAGCGGTGCCCCGAGACCTAGTGGTGCCCTAGGCGGCTGCCTGTTCTGCCTATGGTTAAGGACGGCCCTGCTGACAGTCTTGGACACCAGAACCTATTTCCTGAACACTTTACAGCATGTGTAGCAACACTGTAGGTACCTCCACATCACTGTCACCATGTAGTTCAACCATGACTTCCTTCAGTGCAAGACAATACTTCATTTTCCAGTCTCAGTCACTCTTGGGTCTCTTTGTCTGTGGTTATTAAATACATGTCTAATAATACCCCAAACCCCTTGCAATTAACACACATAAACCACAGGTACAAACAGGCCTAAGTAGACACATCATATAAGCAGTAAGTAGAGCTGCTCACAATTTTTTAAGGGGTGTGGTGTACGTGTGTGCGCGCGTGTGCTTTTTTGAAAAATGGCTTTTTTGTCAAAATGGAAATTTCCATGGGAAATATGCAAATTTGATTACATTTTGGAGGTTTCATTGAAAAAGATTAAAAAAATGTAAATTCTGGGCCAAAAATACAAAAACCGTTAAAGAAACATTTGTATGAGAACAAAGCCTTTGTTACTAAATGTTTCCACAGGAACAGTACATCTTTCTCAACCAGCAACTGGGTTGTAAAGCTTTATGTCCCATCCATCATTATGGTGTCAGAACATCTGCACAGAGATCTGAGAGTAAGCTGTCTATGGGAGCTGTCTTTTTATCTCCAGGTATTCTCTTTATCTTAAACTTCATCGCATGCCTTCTGACTGTGAGAAGTTAAGCAGACTCTTGCACTTGGTAAAAACCACCTCCATTTTTGCATGCAGCGTTGTTGGGGCCATGTCTCTCCCCAACAGAAGTTGGTCCAATAAAAGACATTACCTCAATCACCTTGTCTCTCTACCCTCTACTGGTGGCAAGTTCTCCACCAGTGGGAAAATTCAGGTCTACCTGTTCAGTTCACACCTGAAAAGGTTCCCACAGTATTTCTCAGCAGATGAAGCTAGTATGTGACAAACATTTCAGTTAGGCTACCAAAGTCCTTTTGCTTGTTGTCTTTGTCCATACAGACATGCTTTGTTATCATTTTTACAGTATTTATGTACTTGGATCTCCCAAAGCATTAATCTTACTTTTTAAAATAAAGATTTCCACCCAAGTGGTTGACTCCCTCCTGGACAATTCAGCTGTAATCCGTATCCTCTCTTAGGTACTTACATGGCCCTAATTATGACAGTATCTCAGCACCTAATCATATGTAATATATATATCCTCACAATACTCTCTGGAGATAGCACATCCCTATTATTTTCATTTTGCAAATGGGAAACTGAGGCATAGAACAACTAAGAGACTTGTCCAAGGTCATACAGGAAGTCAGTAGCAGAGCAAGAAGTTGAACCTGGGTCTTCTGAGCCCTGGCTAGCACTCTAACCACTGGGTCATCCTTCCTCTCCTCTTCCTTCATCTATATAATCTGTTTGCATCAATATATTTGTGTCTTACCACTAATAGTATATGAGGACACAACTGTGCCAAGGGTCAAGCAAATAAGACAGGGGTTTAATTCAGACTCCTCTCCCCTTTTGCAAAGGTTCTGGATGTTCTGTTTATAACAGAGTTGGCACAAGTCCAATACAAAGCTATTTCAAATCTGTAAGGTACTTATTAAAATAAAGGTCTTCTTCATTCTTCTTGTGCTATGGACAACTTGTACCAACAACTTTTGTTGTGTCGGGCAGTTTCTGGAAGCATCTCATGGCTTGAGACATCTACAGAATTTCAAGAATTTGCTTGACATTTCTAGTCTCTCACTATTTTATTATGGAATGTTCAGAATCTGGGCAAAAGAAAACCAAACATTTTCCTTGAACACAGCAGAAAACTTGACTATTTTCATCTGGACAGGCTTTAAAGACAAGATGCGAAAGAAGTTAGGCTTTTCTGTTTAATAAGATAGCTTCACAAGTAGCTAGGACCTCAAATATCACCCAAAACGTACTTTTCCAGCTGGGGTTTGGTTACGGGGTTTTTTGTTTTGTTTTGCGCCAGACCAGGAAAGTCTGTGTTCCTATCAAGGCTGGTGGGCTTGGATGTTCCCTTCAGGGAAGAGCTAGGAAAAAAATGAATAAAATATACTTGCAGCTCCAATTTTCTTGGCTTTTAAGACGGATATCAATGGTGCTCTGAAAGTGCTTACTCGCCAAACCTTTAAGAAGAGCACTCGTCTCTCAGTTGGGGTACAGCCCTCTCAGTGGCCAAAACTCCTCTTTAAGCTCTCTGGGGTAGGGTCTGTCTTTGTACAATAGATCCTGGTTCAGGCCTGGGACTCCTAGGTTCTACTGCAAAGCAAATAATACATAGGTCTTTGAGAGGTGCATGAGTTTTCCCCACACCGCTCAAACCCTTCACAAGCACCAGCTGGCTTGCATGACTAACTTTTTAAGCTACTTAAACACTCCAGATATAGGTATACTATCATTGCACCCGGACCCTTTTGACAAATGGATAGAAAAGAAGGAACGTTCCCTTTACTTTTTGTGTTTCAATCATACTAATATTCAACATTTACCTACAGTTTTGCTATAGTGGATAGGGATTATTATCCCTGCTTTACAGGTGGGGAAACTGAGGAAGGGAAAGGTTAACCTCTGCGTCCACTTGGTTTCTGTGCTTCTGTTTGTGGGTGCCCCACTTGAGGTAGCTGGGATCTTATCTTCAAAAGTTGCTTAGCATCCTCAATTCCAGTTAAGATGAATGGGATCCACCAGCGTTCAGCACTTCCGAAAAGTCAGATTTTGGTGTCTCAAGTTGGCCCAAAACCAGTAGATTGTTTTTTTAAAGTGTAGACTTAAGTGACTTGCACCTAACAGGCAGTTAGTGGCAGGGCCAAAAACAGAACCTAGGCCTGACTCCTAGTCTTCTGCCAGATGCAACTAGTAGCCCCTGTTGTCATGTTATTTTGTAACTTATTACAAGCACTCTTCAGTGAATCACAGGTGGATTCTACATGAACAGCACAGGAGAGAAACTGTTTCCTTCCTGCTCTCCTGGAACATACATCACACAAAACTCAGCTAAATAAAGGCATTGGATGGAAACCAATAGATTCTGCAGTTAAAACACATGGCATAAGTATTCAGGTATTGGACCAAAAAAATCCGTCTCTCTGCATGTTTCTTCCCTTCCGCACAAAAAGTTGACACGGTTCACTCACCTTGAATTATAAGGCCTAAATTCAGCCTGCAGCTCAGATCAGGAAATGCAGAAAATTATGGCATGTGAATAACAAAAAAGGGACAAAGAATTAAATGGTATAGCAATTTAGGGCAGTGCCCCTACCAATATGGAGTGCTTACTCATTTCCTCTTCTCAGTCTTTGTTCTCAACGGACCAAGAACTAACAAGGAATCTTATATAACACACTTCCAAAACAAATGAGCTGCATGCAAAGTAATAACTTTCCTCCTCTTCAGTGGAGGAAATAAGTGGAAGCAGAAGAATCTTGTATTAGAAAACAACCCCTCCACCCCCTAAAAGAGAGTTAGGAAGAATTTCAGATGCCGCTGACCATAACATTTAAAAAACATTTCAGAGCACATTTTCCAATTAAAAAAAAACAATCTAACACGCACTGCTGTTTTTTCTGGCTAGAATACCAATTTCCTAGAGAGGACAATCGCTTTTTGCTGTTGACAAACGTTGCAATCAGGCTCTGAAAGAGGAGGCCTGATCTAAGAGCGACAAGTAGCCCATTTTGGGAAGGATGGGAATATTTTGGGATGGGGGGTGAGGAAGAGGAAAAAATCTGATGGAGACGGTGTTTGTTCTTATGCTGTAAAGGAGACAGTTTTATAACCCTTGGCCGGAATTATTCAGGAAACCCATAGAGGAAGTAATTGGAAATTGTTGGACAGGGAAACTTCCACATTGTGTTTCCAAACATCTAGGATTGCAGTCTGTGCTGAATTCCTCTTTTTATTTTAACTGTGGGTCTCACTCAGAAACCAATAGACTTGTGGTTTAATTAACACGCAGCCTTGAAAAGTTCAACAGCTGTCAAAAAAAAATAATTTTTTTTTGGACATTTACGACAAGTCTAAATGGCTTAATCAAGCACAGTCTGTTCCCGGGTAAGCCTTGGTCCCGACGTTAGCCGATACGCACGCAGGGTGCCTTCCAGACAGCTCAAGTGTTCACAGCTGGAGGGTGAACCAAACAAGGTAAACAATGGTAACCAGATTCAGTCTGCGAGCCTGCTACAAACCATGGGCTAATTATCAGCCCAATGATTTTGTTAGGGGAAAAAAATACCTGAGGCGAAAGAGAAATGGACTGGGGTGTAATTGTGGGGTTGGGGGTATTTTTGTTTGTTCTGTTGCACACTTTGGGGGGAAGGTGTAAAATAACCCAAATACCTTAAAATACTAATGCTGCAATAGGAAGAGTAAATCTGTTATTTAGCATCTGCTTATAGTGACACTGTGCCCCTGAAAAAGACATGGACCGTGCCCCAACAGCTTCGAAATTAAGGCCCCCACCCAGCAAAAGACTAGAGCGGAACCTGCAAGGAACTCCATTAACCTGGGTCTGCCCACATCTCTTGCCGGAGGGAGCCACTATGAATCCACAGAGGGTTGTGGGGTTGCCTGAAGGCATGCACTGGGTTAGCAGGAAATCCCTTATCTAACCTCTGCCCATACAGATAAAGTTTAAGGGCCCATGTCCCTGCTCTCCTCACTGTGCCAAGTGCTTACTCCTCAAACTCTCTGCTGAGAAATGAGCACCTCAACGTGGGGATGGGATATTTAATAATGGGAGTGGAGAGGGAGAAATTACCCACAGATTCACATGCAACAGGTCCCTTATGTACATGGATCTCCCTATCTCGCACCTAGGATTTGGTGGGATGGGATAGTGAAGCCTCTCCACAACATCGTCCTCTCTGGACTGGCCCTTGGTTCCACTCACATCCAGAGGTGAGTTAGCAGAGCACAGTTCCCAGGGCACATGCATCATTCCCCACTCCTTGCCCCACATGGAAACAAAAGCTTGGACAAAAGGTGAAACCACCCCCAGCTGAATTATTGCAGAACCTTCTTCCCCTTCCCAGGATTTCCAGGGGCATTCGCCTGTCTGAGATTCCCTGGCACAGTGGCATCCATGGCAATATGCTTCTAGAGAGCTGGAAGAGAGAGAACAAGACAAACAGAACTTGATCTGGTGCCCACGATGTAGACCACCTTCTGTCTGCAGCAGATCACCCAAGATCCACAGGACTTTGAAGTATGATCCACTGTTTCTTGCAGGCCCCTCTCCCAAATGGGAAAAAGCTGGAGGAATCAGTGGCAGGTCCCCCAGAACCGCCCCCATGGGTGAATATGATCTAAGAAGATCATAATAATCAGCACTTACTCTACAATGAAGTGCTATACAAACTAACCATCTCAATGCTCCTACAAGATAAGCAGCATCATTAGCCCTATTTTATGGATGAAGCAATGGAAGCAGACAGAATTCATCTGGGGTCCCAGATGGAGTCAATATTTGGGATGCGGACGCCTTGTCCCATAATCTAAAAGACTCCAAAAACTTGCAGCCCCTTCCATGCAAATGCTGATGGTGCAACAACATGCCTTTACACTGACAACACATGAAGCACTGAATCCCATTCTGCTGTTACTAATATTATTGGTATTGGAAGTAGCAAAAAGCCCAATTCTACAGTGCTAGGTGCTGTACACACAGAACAAATAAGTAGGCCATGTCCTAAAGAGCTTAGCATACCAATAGGTACCATTACAAAACCTATGAGAAAACCAATTACTACAATCTGTTTAAAGTCTATTATCTGATCAGACTCTAACAAATCCATATAATCTTTTGTCCCAGGCAGCAAAATCACAAACTAGTACAAAATATGGTTTGTAACCTATCAGGCAAGAATGATATCAGATCCACTTGAACGGGGCCTGATCCAATTCCCAGTGAAATCAATGGAACATCTCCCAGTGATTTCACTGGGATCAAATCATGTCTCTCAGAGATAAACATATGTGATCTCCAAAACACCAGATGAGATTGGTCCAGTACAGGTCTCTGCTCGCTGAAAAGACAGCTTGTCAGTTTCTTGTTAAATAGGACACAAAGTGCTAACACTTGAGATACAAGTGCTGGGAAACTAGGAGTGATGATTCTCAGCTTTAGAGCAACTTTGCAGCCCACCTCCCGAATCAGAAAATGCTTTTCCCTCTCCCCACTCGCATAGAAGAGAGGAAGTTCCCATGGGTTCGGCTTTATCAGCCTAATGTAATGTTTTTAACCTAGCAGAGCAAAGAGAAAAACAACAGGCATTCATTCCCCACTGGAACACAAGGTCTGGTCGAAAGCCCACTGAAGTCAATGGAAGGTCTTCACCTGGGTTTTCAATTGCACAGAGTAAAAGATGAGATACTGTTTTTCTGGGGTTGTGCTTTTCTACAGCTTGCAGGGTTGCATGAATCAAACCAAACATCTTGAGCCAAACTGCTGGAAAGGGGGATGGTTGGATGGAAAAAGAATCTTTACATCACTGTAAAATTAAAAAAAAAAAAAACATGCAACTCCTGGTACACAATATTCCCAAACCTCAGGGCGTCCAACCAATTTATTTTTCTTCTTTATTGTTTAGTTCATGGGTTCACTCTTTGCAATAGATATGATCTAAAAGATCATAAAAACCAACTGCATTTTACAGAAAGGTTTAAACCCGCTCGTGTGGTTAATTTCTGCCTGTGCAAGAGACAGTGAACACCCCAGCACTATTTACAGATTATACAGATAGGAACAGCACTAAAATATGCTTAGCACAAAAAAATATGGCACATATTTCAAAGTGAAATATCATGTGGTTTGTTTAAATCCTCTGAAATGGGCCAAATCTTCCCGTTTTGCTAAAACAAACGAAACACAAGGCTGATCTGAATCTGCATCCTGGTTCATAAGGAGAGAAAGGTTTATTGTGACTTACATGCATAAACATAGCATTCTGGACAATGTACAAACTTCACCAGTTATGTCAGGCAATAAGCAATAGAGACAAGCACAATCCAACTCGTTCACGTAAGTAGAGGTCAAAATTCATGCTCTGGACCATGCCCATGAAACTACCTTCACAAAACAGGTGCAAGAATGATAAAGTGCATGTGGGAGGAGGGGAAGAAAAGGAGCAAGATGAGAATTTTTCAGGACACATAACGCTGCTCTGTTCCTCTTCTAGTGACATCCTTCCTTGTGCAAACAACAAGCAATACGTTCATGCCAGCTGTCGCAGCATCCACTTGGGAACTTACTGTGTAGCAAGCAGGTGCACTACAGACTCACCCCTGGACTTGCGGGTGCAGTAACTCAATGTGTGCACAAGTGCATTTGCTCCCCTATGCTTCAAAACATGTTACTTCTTTAGGCTGATGAACCTAAAGGAGCTAGGCACCCAGGAGCCACTGAAACCGTCTGCAAGTAGACACCCAGCTGCCTTGGGCTCTTTTACTCCAGTGCCAATGCAGCCCTTAACTAAGCATCCTGAGGCTTAGGAGAATCACACCCTGGCATCAGCTTACAACGCCTGTTACCCAACATCTGCACCCTGGGAAAGAGTTACCTGTGTTCTTTCACGGCTCCCAAAGTCTGAACAGACTGCAGCCCGGCTAAGGCAGTTTAAATGAAACCATGGAAAATACAGCAACCCCACAGGTCCATGGCTTCTCTGCTACTGAGGGGCTGCGAGCGAACTTCTACTTAAACCAGTTTTCTCCTGTATCTCTTACTAACCAAACTAGCTCCATGCACACACAGAAAAGGAGGAAGAGTCAGCAATGTTTGGACAACTGGAATAGATTTAAGGGACCATTTTTCACAGGTCTTCCAGCCATGCAGTTTCCTCTGCTTTCCATTTTTTTAACCATGACAGAATTCACAGACCAGCAGTCCTCTAATCCATTACCTCTTCTGAGGAGGAGGTGCGTGAGCACAGGAGCAAAGCCTTCAGTCAGTAATGTGACCTCTATCTCCCTCCTCCCCCCACCCCCGTCAACTCTTAAACGTCACACACGCAGAAAAAAGTAATCCGTCACCAGCAGACAGAAACGGTTAGCATGTTTCAGACATGACCCAGCTAACACAGCCTTCCTGCTCCGTGGCCAGACACAACCTGAATAACTTTTACTAACTTCTGGTCAAGTGCAATTTATCACAAGAGTTCTCGACCTCTCTGCCATTACTGCTCTCGGAGGAAGTATACAGTTTCATTTTAGATATCTGTCTGGGCTACAGATCTAACTGCATCAGCTGAACTGGTTTTAAATATTGTATAAATACAGTCTAATTGGCCAAGCATAAAACTTTTTAGATCTATATTCTAGACAACCTAAAACATGATATTTTAACCGTCTTTATAAAATGGCCTAATCTACACTGCCTGGGCAAAACATGTTCAGAATTGCAGGAGCTGTATTGAAATACAGGTTCAGTAAGAGTTTTATTTCTAGTGTTGATGGTAAACTCTCTAGGGCAGATGTGTACATACAATGTCTAACACAATGGGCTCCAATCTCATTTGGTAACTACAAAACAAATACAAACAGATGGCAGACCCAAATTATTTGCCCAGTACTTGATTTGGGCCCAACTAGAACACTGGATCTAAGGCACTTTGAATCTGGGGGAAGCGTAGATCTGGATTTCATGTTTTAAGATAAGTTTGCACTCCCTTTTCCTACCCACCTGGAAGACCTTCTTCAACAATTCTTCTCTGAACAAAACTGCACTGGAGGAGTGGGGTCTCAAGAGGTGTCGTGGGGTCTCAGAGATGATGTGATGTTTGTTTTGACATTTGAAACACAATTTCCACTTGAACTCAAAACATGGGATATGCTCTAAATTTTAGACAAGATTTACATTTTCTAATCTGAAATAATTAATCTAAAAATACATTCTTTCATTTAAAGTGAAGCCTTTACTACAAACTGATTATATTTAACAAAAGATTGTTTATAACAGCTCGGAGGCAGCCTTCCAAACTTAGTTTTATTACATCAATGGAGCACAAAATATTTTTGATTTGTAGATTAAACAAATCATAATCTCTTTACAAATAGCAACGGTAAACTAACCACCCAAAAACTGAGACACGAAGAACCTAACTGCTAAAACGCTGGCTCAGATTTTCAGCCAGCCACTACAAGTAGCACAGCATTTTATAAATGCAACCAATGCATGGCACTAAAGAGTGCTTTATAAAACCTGGGCCTCAGTGTAAAAGCTGTTCAGTACATAAAGAATATCTTTGAAACTTTTCTACTGAAATTTTCATTGAGCAGTCTCAGCTAACCACCAACATATATGGAGTGAAAAGCAGCTCATGGCACAAGTGCAAATAACCAGTAATTTCACTCTAGAGTCCAATTTGATTAACACTTTAAAAAAATCAAATAGACAGATGACGACAGTTCAAAGGGCACATTCTCAAATTCCTCCTCAAATTGAGAATACAACCATACAAATGCACTCATAATACCTGGATTAATTAGGATATATTCACCAGAACCAAGGAAGGGACCATGAAAATATTAAAGCACACTTGTATACTTCTCAAAAATTACAGAGTGATGGGCTGACAATATACTGAAAAAATATTTAAAAAAAGAGAACATAATGTGCTCATATTCTTCAGTGATATTATTATATGATTGACATAATTATAATATTTTATTCAAAATAGGCCACATGAGGTGTCATTGGAAAGGTTATGAATTGATGAATGATTATCCTATTTCCATGCATGTATCATTTTTGTATCTGAGGTTATGACTATTGACTATGTATCTATTTCAAATGTACTTACACCTGGGTAACACCCACTAGACAAGATGCTTTCATTCTAGATCAGTGATTCTCAAACTGTCGCTTGGGACCTCACTTTAATGGGGTCGCCAGAGCTAGCTAAGTCTTGCTGAAGCCCAAGTCTCAGCACCCACAGCTGAAGCCGAAGCCCGAGGGGGCAGGGCTCAGGTCACAGCCCCCTTGCCTGGGGCTGAAGCTCTTGGGCTTCAGCTTTGGCCCCTCCCCCAACCCAGAGCGGGCACCCGAGTTCAGATTTGGGCAGGCTCAGGCTTCTGTCCTCCTTCCTGGGGTCATGTAGTAATTTTTTGTCAGAAGGCGGGTTGAGATGCAATGAAGTTTGAGATGCCCTGATGAGCAAAGTGGGTGGGGAAGGGCCTATTCACAGCAACGGGTCGTTAGGACCTTAGGAGAAGACCTTAGGAGAAGCTTATCTCCCACTTGAGAAGCCTTCCTGTACCTCCGACTAACGGCTGCTGTGAGTCTACAAGGACATGTGAGGAGACGACGAGTCTCTAGACTCCATCTTGGGACATCAGTACTTTTCCACAAACTGGTCTGGGAACCAAGTTGTGGGAACAAAGGGTTCCTGTCCTACGCAAAAGCTATATATTTGCTTCTGGTGTAAATACTTATTGCCTGATCTTGCATTCCTTTTGCACCCAAACCTCCCACTGACCTCAGTAGGGGATCTGGATGCATAAAGAATGCACAATCCAGTCTACAGAGCTGCATTCAGGAGCAAACTCTGCCCTTTCACCCACAGCTGGATTGTGCAGTATTGCTGGTTAAGGAGAGAGGGCAAGGTAGGCTATGAAGGGGGAGTGCAACCCCAACTGTGCATGTACCGGGGATCCCTGTGCAAATGTACACTCCAGAGGAGGGAAGCAGAAGCCACCGTTACAAGAGTCTGGAGAAGCAGCAAGGCTGCAAAGTCCTTAGGCTGAAGTAAAACAACTACACAGCAGCTGCATCTTTAAAGGCAGGGAGAAATCTTGCCCCTTTCCAAAGCATATTTCTCCAACCCCCAGTTACCTGAAACATTTTGGCACAATAGAAGCAGTTTGCCCCTGGATACATGAGGCCTCAGTGCATTTCATTGATCAGGATGGATCTCCAAGATCTGAGCCATTCATGAAATGTTTCTTCCTTGTTTTATATGTAATCACATATAAAACAATTATATGTAAGTAATTATATGTAATCACAAGCAGGACACTGACTATTTTACTTCCCCACTTCTCTTCCGCCTCCCCCACCCCCCGCCCCGAACTGATTTGGAGAGAAGCCTTTCATATAGATACATTTTGTGTAACAGTTGGATTTTAAGGCGAGAAAGAGTGCAGGTATGGGAGAAAGAAAATGATGTCATCACTAAGGCCACAGCGTATCCCAGATGCTGCATCCAATTATGGTGTGAAACCAAAATCCATGAAAACTGAGTAGCATTCGGTGTATTTACAGTTCAGTCTCACTTTAAAAGTGACACTAAAGGTACATCTACACTGGGAGTTACAGTGCCGGCAGTTACAGCGCCACTCAGAGAGCACTGAAGGGAAACCGCTGTTGTGTGTTCACACTGTCAGCTGCCTGCGCAATAGCATGTTCACACTTGCAGCAGTTTTCGGAGTGGTGCACTCTGGGCAGCTATCCCACAGAGCATCTCTTCCTCTTCTGTCGCTAAGGGTTCTGGGAAGGCGGAGGGGTTCGCGGGGCATCCTGTCCCAAATTCCCCATGATGCATTGCTTTGCATCTCAGCAATCCCTGTACTTCTGTCCACATTTGGCACCATCTTTCAACGGTTTGTGTAGTGTGCGCTCTGCCTCTTCAGTCTGCAGGAATGGATCCCGCACCGCTGACCAATATACTGCTCGATCTCAGTAACACGTCACGAGTGGCAGTGGAGTTATTCCTTAAATTGCACAGGCAAGAGGAGTGCGACATTGATCTCGCCACGCATACTAGCTATGACAAGACTGCCTGTGGCATTCACAGAGGTGCTCACCACAGCGGAACGCCACTTGTGGGCTTGGGACACAGGCATTGAGTGGTGGGATCACATCGTCACGCACGTCTGGGAAGATAAGCAGTGGCTGCAGAACTTTCGGATGAGGAAGCCCACATTCATGGGACTGTGTGATGAGCTACCTCAGCCCTGCAGTGCAAGGACACGAGAATGAGAGCTGCCCTGCTGCTGGAGAAGTGCATGGCGATTGCGCTGTGGAAGCTGGCGACTCCAGACTGTTACCGATCAGTTGCCAACCACATCAGAGTTGGAAAGTCGAACACTGAACTCGTGTTGACAGATGTGTGGAAGGTCATTAATTGCATTCTGCTCCGAAAGACCGTGACTCTGGGCAATGTGCATGACATTGGGGATGGCTCTGCACAAATGGGCTTCCCTAACTGCAGAGGGGCGATAGAAGGCATGCATACCACAATTCTGGCACCAGACCACCTAGTGACCGAGTACATTAATCGCCTGGGCTATTTCTCAATGGTTCTCCAGGCACTTGCGGATCATTGTGGGCGTTTCACAGACATTAACACAGGCTGGTCTGGAAAGGTGCATGATTCTCACATCTTTCGGAACACTGGCCTGTTCAAGAAGCTGCAAGCAGGGACTTTCTTCTTGGACCAGAAGATCACCTTCAGGGATGTCGAAATGCCAGTTATGATCCTGGGAGATCCCACGTACCCCTCAACACCATGGCTCATAAAGCCATACATGGAGCACCTTGACAGCAGCAAGGAGCAGGTCAACCACAGGCTGAGCAAGTGCAGAATGACTGTTGAATGTGCTTTTGGCCATTTAAAGGCCCGCTGGTGCTGCCTATATGGGAAGTTGGACCTGGCCAATGACAACATTCCTATGCTTATAGGTGTGTGCTGTATACTCTATAATATTTGTGAAGGGAAGGGTACAAGCTTCACTCAGGGCTGGACCGCTGAGGTTCAGTGCCTGGAGGCTGAATTGGAACAGTCAGAGACCAGGGCTATTAGAGGGGTGCAGCGCAGGGCCATAAAGATCAGGGATGCCGTGAGGCAGCAATTTGAAGATGAAAGCCACTAATATTTGTTGCTATGCTCAGGAGTGCAATGCTTGTAATATTAGGAGATGATTATGACTGATGCAGACGATGCAATATCTGGTTTAAGAAAATTGCCTATTGCTTTAAAGGGCTCTGTTTGTTTTCAGTTAATAGAATAAAGATTGCTTTCAAACCAACACAATTATTTTATTAAAAAAAGAACAACCGGAGGAGAGAGACAAACAAACAAACAAACAAATAAAAACACATCAATGCTGAGGGGAACAGGGGAAGCGAGGGGGTCCCAAGACAGTTAAAGATTTGGGTATGTCCAGGTATCATATCCAACCTTCTCCTCTGGAGTACAGTACCCGCTGTACTGTACTTCAGCAAAGCAAAACTGCAGAGGGACAGGAGTTGAGTGCAGTGGGTACTGGGAGTCCACAGTGCTGGATTGTGATGGGGCAGGAGTGAAATGCAGTGGATACAGACTGGAGCCAGGAGGTTGATAAGAGCATGTTGGTGGCATCGGGGGCGGGGGGGCGCATGGGAAAGAGTTTTGCGATATCAGCTACAGGGGAGGGCGGGCGCGAAGCTGCTTGGTTTGCAGTGCTAGTATCGCAGGGAACGTGTCCGCTTGGTGCTCCATAATGTTTAAAAGCCGCTCCGTGACTTTGTTCTGGTGCACCGCGTTCGCCTTCTGGTCCCTCTTCTCGCTGTCCCACCACTCCTTCAATTCCTGTTTTTCGGCCGCGGAGTGCATCATGACCTCACACAGAAAGTCCTCTTTAGTACTTCATGGTCACTTTCTAATTCTGCACAGCCATTCAGCTGGTGATAACAAAGAGGGAGGCTGGGCTCCCAAGGTCATATCTGTGAAGCCAAAATGCAAAATTTTACAAAAGCAATATTGTTGGCAACACACAGACCACTGATTCAGTGATTTAAAACACAGTCACTATTCACATACCTGTCACTAACTGGCTGATTCCAGGCAAGCACATGTGCCACAAAACCCCCAAAATGGTGAGTAACTGCAGGGGCAGGGGAAAATCAGTGTTCCAAGACCACACTGTACACTGGGCACGTGGCTCCTGGGGAAAGGCAGCACTGTAGGAGGTGGCCTTATAATCATTCCTGTCCCCACATTTTCCAGAGGCCGTGTTTTCTCCAAGACTGATGCTTCCGCCCTGCCCTTATGCAACTCGCTTGTGTGCAGCAATGGGTCCCCCCGGCCACCACCACCAGTGACAGCAGAGTGGTGCAGGGAAGTTACCCCTAATGGGACAAGAAACAAAGCAGCTCTGCCAAAGAACCTATGGCAGCAGATTGCCCAGTATCTCCATGAGAGTTTTGTGGAGATCTCTCGGCTAGATTCGCATGAAGTGAGGGTGTGATTAACACCCTGTTCTACCACTCAGACTAGACATTTGGTGGTAAACGCATCATACATACACAAGCCTCCTTTCTACAACCCTCCTGCCCCTCCCAACAACTCACTTCAGCGATTCCCAAAATCAAAGCCACTTACCAGGGGCCTCCTCTCCTGTTTGCGCTTCGCCAAGATTCGACAGCTGTGACTGGCTAGCCTTCTCCATAGAGAAGAGCTCCTGGCTGCATGCAGCTCTGACCTCCAAGTACGTCCTCTGCCTCTGGGTCCCCCTCCTTCTCCACATCCTCGTCCAAGATTTCCTGCTCCTGGCTTGGTCCAGTCTCAACTGGTATGCAAGCCACCGAAGTAACCACAGTGGCCTTCGCAGTGGAGGTGGGGTCACCACCGAGTATCGCATCCAGCTCTTTGTAGAACCAGCAGCTCGTGCGCACAGCACCAGATTCCCTCCCATGCCTTGTGGTAGGCATTCCGCAGCTCCTTCACTTTGACCCTGCACTGCACTATGTCCTGGTTATGGCCCCTTTCTGTCACATATCGTGAAATCTGTCCATAGGTATCATAATTCCTATGGCTGGAGCACAGCTGGGACTGGACAACCTCCTGTCCCCAAATGCTGATGAGGTCCAGCAGCTCGGCATTGCTCCAAGTGGATCGCCTGGTGCATGAAACAGGTATGGCCACCTGGAAAGATGCACTCAGACCACTCCATGCATCACTGAGCAAACAGGAAAGGGACTTTCAAGATTCCCAAGGAATGTAAGGGGTGGGGATGACAGTTGGTCGCTTATGGGTAGGACAGTAGAGTTCAAACCGATGACCAGAGAAGTGAGACCAGGCATCGTAGGACACCTCCCGGAAGCCAATCACATCACTGTAAATCGACTAAGGTGTCTACACTGGCACCGCAGCACTGTAGTCATGGCGCAGACAGCTGTATGCCTCTCATCGGGGTGGGTTTTTTTACAGCGCTGCAACTGCACAGTTTCTGCACACTAAGTGGCTTGGCAGAGTGTACACCTCAGGAGTTACAACAAAAAAAGGAGCTTTCCTGTGCAGAAACTTGCCAGTGTAGACAAGGCCTAAGTGAAATCCCTCCTCTTATTCCCAGCCAGATGCTAATAGTCTTCTCTACTCCATTCCTATCAGGTTGATAAATAAGAAGAGTGAACTTCCCTCAGGTTAGGGCTTCATTCTTGCATTGGCCTCATGTGAGTGCGGCCATGCTGTGAAACAGCACTAGCGCTGCAGAGCAATTGCGTAAGCAGCTGACCAGTTGTGCTAGCTCACATTGCAGTTTATATCCCCCAATAGGTCACCTAATTCATGTTAAAAGCACCAGCGCGCTGGAATTAAGAGGTTTGGTGGTGAACCTGACCCAAGTTTCAGGAACCACTCAAATTATATCTCAAGTCAACTCTGCAGCGAAGACAGGAAGACATCCAGGAAATGAACTAGGTCCAAACTGAGACATCTATAAAGATTATCTACCCCACCTGGAGGTACCAAGCAGCTGGAAACCAAATTAATCTGCTACCAGGGACTGTGGCATATTGGGGGGCAGGGGAGGCATGGTCCAGGGAAAAGGGCATGGCTGCACTCAGAAATCCACAGCTGCCATAAATGCCTCCTATGGGATTTAAGCATGTGCTTAAATGCCTTCCGGAATAGGGATGGGATTTTACTCACTTCCTTACAGCTAAACATGTGCTGAAGTGCTTTGCTGAATTGGTGCCCAAGATCCCAATCAATACAATTCACGGGGGCATATGGTTTTCCCCTCTTGTTTCCATGAGGCTGAGAGACAGCAACATACCTCCAGATTTGCTCCCTGTTCAGTCATTTTAGCAGTAACTCATCTGAGATTAAGCAGTTTTCCCAATGCAGAACCTTAGAACAGTTTGCCAAGCTAAGAAAATAATATATTTTTTCTGAGAACAACTGACACCGTTTTCACTTCTCCAGTGCCCACTGGGATGCTTGTTTCCCTGCTCTGGGGATTTTTCCTTAGTCCCTCTTCCTCTCATCTCCCAAACCATTCATTCTCCCCCTTTCAAACTGCACCCATTGTAAATGGCACTGAATATTAACAAAGCCATTGAGCTCTGGCTCCCTTTGTATGGGACTCTTGCTTTTTGAATTGCAGTGGCTGTGGAAAGGGAAAGTCCAGAGTGATTAAAGGCCATGAAGTTTCTCAGAAAGAGGGAGGAGTACTCTGGGCATTTCTCACAGGGTCCTAAAGTCCTCTGACTTGTAACAGATTTAAAAGAGCATTTCTTAGTATATCAAGGTTAGGCCAGACCTCAGTAGGTCATTTAGTCCAAACCCCCTGCTCAAAGCAGGACCCATGCCCAGACACATTTTTACTCCAGTTTCCTAAATGGCCCTCTTAAGGATTGAACTCACAACCCTGTGTTCAGCAGGCCAATGCTCAAACCACTGAGCTAGAAAACATCTTCAATAGCTGGCATTAGAATTGCCCTTTAATAGCTGTGTTCCAGTCATTAGGCTTTGTTCCTAGCCTCATATAAAAAATTTTACATCCCTTCCCACGCACATCCAGTCCTAGAATGACTGAGTTTAAACTGCTTCGTATCCCATTTATTGGTGCAGGGTAGGCATTAAGACCTTGGGGAAAGCTCCACAGGACCAGCAGCAGGCTCATGCTAAGCATGGTCTCTCAGTAACAGCAAAATCTGTCCAAAGCATGCTTAGTGCGGTCAGTGAAGCCCAAAAGACGACACACACATTCAAATGAACTAAGACTGGTAATTAAAACAAAAATGATTACAGAGTACTCTAATCACACTAGTCTGAATACAGTTAAGTTCATGAAAGGGTTTCAACTGCAAACCCCAACTTTCAAGGGGATTAGAGCTATAATTTAGAAATGTGTTTCCTTGCTGTGCATCAGAAGTATCCACCTACCAGGCGGGAGAGGAGGAATTGTTTTGAAAGTCTGGTTAAGATAGTCATTCCATTATTCTAGTGGGCCTGTAACACCAAAGCAGCAGTGACATCTATAAAACAAAGTCTGTAGGACACTGATCGACAGAATGGATTAGGCTAGAGGCATTCCACAACACAGGGATTGTCATGAAAACTGCAAACACGCAGATCTCATCTACAATAGTCTTAACATCCCACACACAAAATGGCTAGTCAGTGGAGAACATCGTCCTTCAGGTGTTAAATTTCTGAGTAAACTATTTCAAGGGAACTAGATGCTTTATTCAAATCAGAGTATGTATAGTCTTAATGCATGTCTCATCAACTGGAGTTTGTATTTCTGTTAATAAAAGTCAATCAAGATTTTCTCGTAAGATCTATTCATGACAAACCCATGCTGTATATTGATTACAGTTCCTTCATTCTCCGGAAAGGTGAGGACCATACCTGTGGAATTTAGCCACCGGCCTGCACTGGGGTCAGTGAACACGACCCAGCCTGGAATATTCTGCCTCAGGCAATTTGTTAAGGGATGCACATACTCCCTACTGGTTTATATTATAGGTGCCCCTACTCCCCATCCCCCTCTGCTCCCAAAAGATAGTTATTTCCACACACCCCAAAGCTGCAATTCTGGATGAGTTACACAAATGAAGGGAGGAGAGGGAAGACAGAGTTTCTTACTGCCTACCCTGACCCCATACAGCTGCATAAGGGCTGAGCACAAATGAGCTGTCAGATTTTCTTAATTGTTGCTCCATTATTTCAGCAAGGAAAGGAGTTAGGCATAGGAGGCAAGAATTGCCAGGATCTCTCTCTTTTCCCTTGGTCAAATCAGCAGCACAAACTCTTCCCCTCATCCCCACCTCTCCTGACATTTCCAAAGGAGACAGAATTTTAGTTGAGAGCAACTGAAGTCCAGAAAGCAAGTAACCCACTGGCAATGGCAGAGCAGTTTTCCACACCCAGCACCTTTCTCCGAGGACTTCAAAAAGGTAGCTCAGGATCCACGCATATCAAGGCCCAATTCAACAAGGACTACATGTGCTTAAGTGCCTATTGACTTGAACAGGATCACTCCATGCTGGAAGATATGCAAATGCTTGAGCACATTTGATTTCAGGCAGCCGGGCATTTTTGAAAATCCCACTAAGCACTTATCTGCATCCTTAGGAACCTAATACCTAAAAATCTGGCCCTAAGTGACCCAGCCATTTAGGCACCTAAGTCCCACTGATTTTCAATGAGATTTAGGCTCCTAGGCTCCTATATCACTTTTGTTACTATCATCCTTGGCTGATAAATAGCTATGAGATAAAAGGCTCCAAAATGAGCCATACAGTTCCTTTGAAAACTAGGCACATCGTTACACGACTGATCAAAATATACTTGCCTCAGTAGAGCTGGTCAAAATATGAACGTTTTAAAACCTGTGAAAATATGAACCTGAATAAAAATATGCAGTTATGTAATCTGCGTTTTTAAACTCCCGAAATTCATAGGCGGTAGATCTTCAACTAGTGTAAACGGTCATAGCTCCACGGATGGCAATAGAACTAACACTCCCTAATACTCTGCCCTTGCTATCCATGTAACATTCATGCACACCTGGATACGCAGGCAGAAGTGCACAATTGTAAAGCTGAATTTCATTCTTTGCACCACAACCATAATGTTACACTGACACATTTAAGACAGAAGAGATAAAAACTAGGTGGTGTTTCTTTAAACACTCAAGAAACTGCATACTAGATAACGTACCTATTGATACAGTTATAATGGCTCAATAAACTACAAAGTCTGGGCTATTATATTCTGCCCTTTAAACTACCCCTGGGGAAGTCTGTGCCACTGTGCAGCTGCAGAATTAATGTCCCCCGGAGATTTTTTTCCCCCACCACAAAAAATACATTCTGCCGGAGAGGCACTGCAGTTACACCTTTTGCCCACCAGGGGCTGCTGTGTAAGGTGAGCTGGTGCCAGAACAGCCAGCTCATCTTAGCAGTGAGCAGCTGACAGGGAGAGAGCAGAGGCTGCTCTTCTCACAGGGACATGCCTGCAGGTCAGATGGAGGGGACAGACAGAGCAGGGCACACTGGGCTGTGGGGGAGGGCGGGTTGGTCACACAAACTGGGGCTCAGAAGGGCTAATGGGGGGCAGACAGGGGGAGGGGCTGAATGGGAATGGGGTGCAGAACAACATGGGGACAGGCAGCTGAGGGTGGCTGAGTGGGGGTGCAGAGACACATGGGACAAGGCAGATGTGCCTGACTGAATGGGAGAAGCTAGGGGTCAGCCAGGGTCTGCATGGGGGAGGCTCCCCAACTCCTTAACAATCCCTTCCCCCCAAAAGAACCTGTTCCATACTTCTCCCACCCCCAACCAACAACCCTCCAGGTTCACTTCCAGGCTTCTTCCCAGCAATGACTTCCCTCAGCTCCTCCGTTACCCTGACTCCCCCAAAGCCCTTGCACTGCTTCTGAGGGCTGCAGGAAATACAGTTCTGTATTGTAGTTTAAATGAATTATTACTCAAAGTTATGTACTGATATTCCCAATACGGAATCTATTTGTCAAAAACATTTCCTGAATTTTTTTTAGTGTCTGTCTATATTGTTACAGACATACTTGCTGACAGGTATTATGCAATAAATTACCAAAATAATGGAAACTGGAATAATCATGTTGTGTTATTTTGACAAATAAAATAAGTAGAATTTTAAAATATTGTGCACAGAATGTTTAATATTTTGGTGAAGAATTCACCCAGGAGTAATAAACCAAAGGACCAAATTCTGCTTCCATGTAACCCAGTGGAACTATGGAGGAAATTCACTGGAATTATTGGAGTTACTCCATATTCAACTGGGAAAAGAACTGTGGGTGTCTCTGGGCAGGGCAGTAACTAACCAGGGAATTAAGAAAACAAAGTTATTAAAAGTAGTTTCCTTTCCTGGCTTCTTATGACTGTTATCATTGATGTTTGTCATAAATGTGCCAATATTTCAACTTAAATAGACAGATTTTCATTTACACTCAGGACCCCTTTAAACTAATCTGGCAGCAAATTACACACACACACACACACACTAAAAGGCACCTTTACATTCTCAGAGCCTTACTGTAAATAAGAACCAGGACCAAAACATCACCCCTCAATTGGAGAAAAAGTATCTTTTACTCATCTATGAAAAAAAAATTAATCAACTTCTTTACTATTCTTTATGAAAAAGGGAGAGCACTTTGTTTTAATGGCCATAACGCTTTGCTTCATCTCCAAAGTCATTCTGATGTTCTCAGAGCTCTGCACCTGGCATTTCTGAGCACGAAGCATTTTGTTCCTAAGCTTGGCACTGAACTTTGTGCCACGGATAATATTCTAATGTAAATCAGACTTCAGACTTATTTTGCGTCTTTTGATGTCTAACCAGCTCGAGGGGCTTCAAAGCAAGACCACTGGTAAGCAGAGATATCAATCCATCACCCAGTGGATTTAGATTTTTTTCAGCTCCTTCCAGAGATGCTGAAATTTTCAGAGCTGCAACTGGTTAACTGCAAGATTTGCATGGTGGCTCAGTGATGTGGTTTATTAAACAGACTTCAGAGGTTATGCTGAACTGTTTCAACTTACTCTTGGGCTCAATTGCTGTTCCCAGTTAGAAGCTCAAAACTGTGGTGAGAAAGAACATGGTCTTTTCATATGCACGAGTGTACAAAATGTCACTGACCATTTTTTAAACACTTAACTGTAAGTGGCCACTGTTTATTACTCTTCTTCAAATCAGTTATCGCTTTTGAATAAAAAAGCCTCTTAATACTATGGTAGCTAAAGGATGCCAATGCATTTTTCCAATACTGACAGTCCTGTTAAGCAAATATACAACTTAATCAAGTTGGTTTCAAAACTATCACAAGCCAACCCTGACAGGTTATTTGTTTAAACTGTTATAAATCTATCTGTAATGCAGTGGAAATGAACTCCAAGGATTGCTTAGCCACAAGGGCACTAATTAAAGAGTAAGCTTTTAGGAGGATATCTCCAAAGGTACCTACATGGATTTAAGAGCCCAAGCCCCTTTGAAAGTCCATAGGATTTGTGCTCCTAAATCTCTTAGATGCTTTTTAAAATCTTTTCTCCCTTAATGCTTTTTTTAAGTGTTAAAATGAAATGAGGTATTGCATTTGTATATAATACAATCACTGTTTCCAACATTCAGTGCTATTTTAAAGAAGAAATCAAATATGGATTAAATGCCAGTTGATAATTAACTAGCACTTTAGAACCAAGCTTTCATTACTGTTTATTTGTATTATGGTAGTAGCACCTATCATAGAAATCATAAAAGAAAAGAAAGGTGGCTTTGTTTTGTTACAAATCTAGGTAAGTAAATAAATGTAATTCTTTTAGTTAGAAACCACATAACTTTTAGAGCAAAGCACTTAAGTTTCTCAGCTTCTTTGGCTACTTTTTCATATTTTACAGGGACAGCAAAAAAGAAAAAATGATATATTATTAAGTACAAAAATCATTGCTAAATCCTACTTTATAAATTCTAAATTAACCAACGAATTAGTTGAACTGACAAATCAGATTTAGTGTAAATTGTTAAAAGGTCAACAACCCACAGATCTGTAACAGTAGATTTATGTAGGTGATTACTTCACCGATAAAATTTAAACTGAACTCAAAAAACACACAAAAATCTGTTCCATATGAATGACACTCCTGGGCATTAGCATGTCTGTAAAAACAGACTAGTAAATTCAATTAAACTGAGTTATTAATACACTTTTTATGTGGACAAGTCACTGTCTTGTTTAAAAAGAAACGTGGATTCTGAAATTACGCTCAGCAGATTAGAAGCCATCGTAAGCACTTTTGGCTGAATTGAGAACTCTTTACCATACAAATGTACAACTAATAACAGGTGTACACGAGGAGTTATTTTCCTTTTGAAAATAAAGGGCCAAATTCTGCACTCAGTAAGACCAAGATAACTGAGAATAACTCCCAATAATCTCATCTAAAACAAGTACTTTGACTATAGTCAAAAGTGCATAATGATAACAAACCTCTAACAAAATAATTCTACTTCAGAACAAATTGAATGATCTCCACAAAAACGTCAATAACCATTTTCTTTCCTGGTAGATGTACAGTATATCTACATAACCAGAAGTATTATATAGTCAACCAATTATACATCTCTTCAGATTCTAAAAGCCCCAATGACAGAAGCATCAAGGTTCTCTTTTTCCCACTCCTCCCTAGTCTTCATTTCTGAAGGGTTAGGTAACAGTTAAGGACACTTATTTATGTACGTATACACACATACACTTTAGGTTCTTCTGCATTCTGATAGCCAAATGAAATTAATAAATTGTCAAAGTTGACCCCAATTTTCCCCTTAGGTTTCCTGAATCTTTTAATCATTTCAGATTTAAGATAGTCTACCAAGTTAAATTATAGTTAATGATGTTGCTGAAATTACAAAATAAGCTGCAAAGAAATGGCACCTATTCGAATTTGAAATATTCTTCACTCATTTTTTACTTTCAAGTACTATTTCAGTAAAAACTCAGACACACCATATTATCTATTCTCTCTTCCACTGTAAATGTGGTTGATATGCCAATTTCTCATTATCTGAAGCATTAACCTTCTAGATTGATTTGAGAGAGAGAAGCAGAATTCTGATTTCAAGTTGTACTTGAAATCAAACATATAAAACAGCTACTCTAGAACTCTAGTAAAGCAATGTATCCACCCCCCACCCCCAACAATACAGGATATAAAAATCACTTTTGTGTAACTTTGTTTCCAATTAAAAATATCTAATGGTTGAGTGTTAAAGTGTAACAGCTTCAGCCAAAATTTCCTAATCTGAATACTTGAACTCAAGCACATGGATCCATGTATGGACTGATTTTCAGAAACAGTGAGGTGAGCTGGAGGTGTTCAGCACTTCTGAAAATCAGGCCATTCGTTGAGGTGCCTAAATACGGATTCAGGGCCCTAAGTTTAGCACCCAAGTTAGAAAATTTCTCCTTCATCTACACCAGGTCATAGTGTTTAAAAAAATTCCTCTCACCTCCTTTTCCATCCAGTTTTAAAACTATAGCTACAAAAACATGAAGAGGGAGCAGTTCAGATTGAGAAGAATTTTACTTATCCAGGCACACTGTAAAACAGAGAACTACACAGCAACTTCTTCTTTGTCTCCATCTCTCTCTTCAATGTTCAATTTGAATTAGGGAGAAACATGAGATCTGTATAGTAACTTCACACTGTGCAGCAAAAAAGCACAAAAGCCAATTTTAAATGTGTATGGTAGGAAGAGGCCTGTGTCATTAAACTGGAAGAAAAAGATTTTTTTTTTTTTGTTATTAAGAATCCAGCATACCAACCAACAGTTACAAAAAAATTCAATGAGTTCAAGACCATATGGCCTACTCAGATTATTGTACACCTTTCATACAGTGCAAAGTCTTTAATAACTAAACTACCCTGTGCAAACCCTGTTCTACTTTGCCTTGATAGTGCTGTGTCATTTTTACAACAGTCATTCTTATCTTTAACACCTTCACACTCCTATGTGTAGGAAACACCGCTGACCAGTTTTTGAACACTCTCTGTAGAAACTCCGAAAGTTTTTAAATCAACACAAAGGGAGTACACAGTCTGTTTTTTTCACAAGCTGGTCCAGTGACAATGCAGCAAAAAAAAAAAAATAAGCACATCAACTAAAAGGAATAGTGTTAACTAAGGACGTTTTTTCCAGGCCTTACGCAACTGTAAGATCAGCAGTTGAAATGTTGCAGATTCTCAAAGTACAATACCTAAGAACTACAATTTATTGGACCAACTTGCGTGGGAGAGACACAAGCTTTGGAACCGCACACAGCTCTGTATCACCAACAGAAGTTGGTCCAATAAAAGATATTACCTCACCCACCTTGTCTCTAAACCATGGGACCTATATGGCTACAACTACTAGGCTGCATACAACAACTCCAGTGACTAGATGGGGAAAAGCGGCCACAGTCAATGGCTGACAGCAAACTCTAAGATTATTATTATTCATCACTGGCACAAAAACAGCACAGAGCACCAAACGAATACACTGATCCTGCAGAGAGGTATGTGCTTAACCTCAAGCCTAGACTTCAACAGACTCACAAAAAAATAAAGCACCTGTATAACTGTTTACAGGTTGAGTGCCTAAAGGATGGGGGAGGGGGAGGATATGAACTGGGACACAAAGGGCTCGATCCTGTGATTTGCTGAGGACCTACAGCCAGGTCCCCAAACCCTCAACTCCTATTGGGTTCTCGAGAGGGGCTCAGCATTTTGCAGGATCAGGACCGATCCTGCTTCCCGCTGAAGCCCATGGCAAGCGGGACCGTACCCTGAAGTAAAAGGAAGAGCCCATGAATTCATCACTTACTGAACAGGGAAAGGAGCAAGAACACAGGGGAGGGAGGAACCTCAGGCACCGCAGAAAGACAGCGAACATGATTTGACCCTCCCTTCCCTCTTCTCTCCCCCCCCCCCCCAAACACTAGAGGAACCAGGAAAACTTGAGGTGAGGCCAGCTCCCACCCCGGGGAGATCGATGGACTTACACATAGACGGGCCAGGTGGGGAGGTCCCTGGGGAGCTCAGTCAGCCCCCGATGGCTGCAGTCCAGCAGCTCCCCGGTGCAAGCGCAGCTCGAGGCGCAGCGCAGCTCGGACCCGGAGCCGGGGCGCATCAGGGCCAGCAAGAGGAAAGTCAAACAAGGAGCGGACTGCAGCAGCGGGGCCCCCACAACCGACCGCGCCATTTTGTTCCGCTGCCCCCGGGGGCCAAAGCGGAGAGAGCGGCACGAAACCAGGCCAGTCCTAAGCAGCGCTAAGCGGAGCGTGTCCAGCAACCGGTCCGGGATCGGCGGGCCCCTGCGCTAAGCTCCCCGCGCCACCAGTTGCGCCATTGCCGACTGGCTTCTCCGCTGCACAAGTCCTGCCGGAGGAGGGGAGGCGGCGTGACCGGGCCGCTGGGGCTCGCTGCTACGGCTGCTTCGGAAGGAAGGCGACTGGGCACGGGTGCATCCCCCGTGCGTGGAGTCACTGCAGCACACGGGTCGCTCCGGGACGGCGCCTATCAGCGCCCTGCTGCCCCCCGGGGCGTTTGCATGGCAGAGTCCGGCTCCGCTCCCGAGGCGGGGATGGGGAAATCAAGGCACCGACGTGCTCCCCGCTAAAGAGCCGCCAACAGCACAAGCCCCCCCACGGGTCCGCCAAAGCTCAGCTCAGTCCCCGCGGCCGGGCCACGTCCCGCTCCCTGCCGGTCTCTCGCTCGCTCCTCGCGCCCAGGGCGCGGGGCTCAGTCCCGCAGCCGCCCCGCCACCGCCGGGGGCTGCATCGCCGCCTGCCCTGCCCGCGTGGGCCGATGCCGCGCTCTCAGGCAGCTTCCCCGCACGGGCAGTGCCGCCTTCTCCACCCCGGCTGCAGCTCCCCCTGCTCGCGCTCCCGGGCCCCCTTCCTGCCGGCCCCGGGCCGGGGACGAGCCCTGCCACCCACAGCGGGCGCTGCCAGCCGCTCCGATCCCCGCGAGCCTCCCCCGGGGCACTGCCGCCCGAGTCCCCCGCAGCCGCGATCGCGTTCCTGGCCCCTGAGCGCAGCTCTTGTCTCAAGCCCACGTTGGACACATCGCAACATTCCCCCCTTCGCCACCTCCCCCACCCCTTTCGCTCCTCTCCCATTGGCCGCCCACCGTTCTAGAGCGTGCCCGCGCGCCGCTGGATTGGATAGCCGCCCCCCCGGTTTGGATACACAACGTTCCACTGATGTTGGCGGCCCGTCAATCAGAGGTGAGAGGCCCCGCCTCCCTTTCCCACCCAAGGTGTGAAAGCTGGGCTGCAGACTCCTAGCGCTAGCACCGCTTCTTAAAGGGGAAGCTGAGAGAAGGGGTGAGCCAGATTCTTTCTTTCTTTAAGGACACCTTTCTCACTACTCAATACTTCAGTATTGTACAGTGAAACGGAACCAGGCCCCCAACCAACTGTGGTTTTAAAGCCCACACTCAACTAACCAAGTTTGTCAAAAACCAACAGAGGGAATCCAGAGTTCAGCTCCAATATAGTATAATTAATATACATAATTACAATTAATTAATTATACTATATATTTTGCACATATATAGCACTTTTTTTTTTTGCATAGGTCTCAAAAGTGCCTTGCGAATATGGGTAAGTATTATAATCCCCATTCTACAGAGAAGAGCAGAGGAAAGAATTATCTTCTTCCTAAGCCAGTGCTGAACTCTAAAGCCAGTAATGGGAGAAGGAGGGCAGCTTTAACATTTTTATTTTTATTTTTTTGCTATGCCTACTATTTGCATGTGGGTAATAATAATAATTAATAACAAGAAGTGCTTGGTAGCCCTAGTCATACACTAGAAGAACCCCATTGTACAAGGGGCTATAAATACATAGACAAAAAAGATGATCCCTGCCCTAAGAGTTTATGATCGGGGTATAATACAAGAGACAACAGATGGATACAGACAGATAGTAGGGGAGTCCATGCCTAATGGATGATATGCTCCAAAGAGCCTGCATTCCAGAATTAGTCAAATCATGACCCATTAGACAGTTGTTACAAAAGTGTTACAGAAAAGTTGATAAAAGCAGCAATATGCTCCACACATGCTTTTAAGGCCTGACCAAAGCTCATTAAAGTCAACAGAAACACTCCAGTTGACTTTGGATCAGGCCCATACACTGTTGAGTTGGAAGGCAGAACTCGGCCATCTCAAAACACCAGGCTATGAGGGTACACTGTATAACCACTCACATGGGCCCTGATCCTGCAGCTAGATCTGTGTGAAGGGATGAGTTTATCTTTAGGAAGAGAAGCAACTAATATGGGACTGATTCTGCTTCCACTGACTCCAACAAAGTTTCCATGGCCCAGTCCTGCATGGGCAGCCCCTTCAACTTGCAGTCATTTGCAGCATTGCTGGAACAGAGCCCCATTGACTTAATGGAATTGGGCACTATACCTATATACAGTTTAAATGCTCTGTTTATCTTCTAAGAGACACCTGTTCTTGTTTTTTTAACTTAAAATAGTGGCAAAATTCTTTATTCAGATTTGTTCATAAAGGTTGCCCTGGACACACAAAAATGCTGCCACTTGAAATGTTGCTATTCTAGCTCCATCTTATTTTGAGGAAACAGCAGGTCTGTGGAAAAAGAATTTGTGTGTGATTGCAAATCTGCTAACAGCCTTATTCAACAAAATATCAGAACTTTGCGGCTTTGGCCACAAAGTCACCACAGATTTCTGTGGTTTGCTTGCCATGAAGTGCAAAGCATATGAGTCAAGATCTGAAAATCTCTCTCCACCGTGTCAGTAGAAAGGGGATTCAGTGTTTTGGCAATACCCCCAGTCTGGTAAGTAGCATGAAGTCATGTCTACTCTCCATACCCATTTATGGAAGTTTGCCCAAACTGACAACATCTTGCTGATTGGTCTGAGTGTACTTGGAAAGAACAGTGATGTCGACACTCAGGGGAGGATTATATGAGGCTAAATGACAGCATGCTAACAGCTGATAGACTCGAAAGGAAAACATACACTTTTCTCACTTAGATGTGTCTGTGCTTTGCTAGCAGAGGCTTGGATGGCTTATAGGTACAATATCAAGCAATTCCATTCTATGTCAAGATGTTGGCTACTAATCAAGCAATCTCTTTTTGGTACTGTTATTTTACCTGTGGCCCACACACATTCACAGATGCTTCCGGGCCAAAACTAACAGCAAATTCTCTGGTTTTGCCCTTGTGGAAAGGTACCACACTGTATTCCTGCCCTGTCAGAATTAGGAACATTTGGCAGCTAACCATACGGGATTCTTTTGTTTGTGGCTAAGGCTCCATCACCTTTGTCTGCCCTAGTTCTGCAGCCTACAGATACAGTTTCTCCAAGTGTCCCATTGAACTGAAATAATGAGGCATTGTGCAGTTGTCACATTTCTGCACAATAAGTTAGAAGATCCAGTAGAGAGCTTTAAACCATCACCTCTAGGAGTCAAGTCTACACAGAAATTCACTTTTTTTCAAACTTGTTCATTTGTTAGTATAGTTGCTGCATATTCAGACATGAAGGGTCTGATTTTCACAAGTGTTCAGCAACTGCAACTTTCACTGGCTTTAGCTGGAGCGGTGAGTACTCAACACTTCTGAAAATCAGGCCCTAAGAAAACATTCACACTGATTTGAGTGGGAGCAAGAAGAGGGACTTGGTATCATAATAATAAGAATAAAATGGTGGTAATTTTTCTTAATTTTCAAAATAATTTTTCCATTTTTCTTGTTTATTTTTCAGACATTAGAGAGGAAAACATGAACACGCCCTTCCATTAGCACTGGTGTTCACAAGGCATCATGAAAATGCACTTAATATTATCTACAAAGTTTAGACCCTGTGACAGCTGATATAGATCTTAGGGACTCTCAGTTTTCTTGGCATCTAATACTGCACCATTAAAGTCAACAAGCACTTTGTCATTTACTTCAATGGGTGCAGAATCATTCTTCTTGTTTTACCTACATTCATCTACGTGGAAGAGGGACACTTGGACCCAAAGGAATCTTTTCAGAGCTCAAGGGAAGAGATCATGGCACCTGTAGCCAGTTTGCTGCAGTACATATAAGGTGTAGTGGTGGTTAATGAGATTGCTGTTGCTGCTGCATGGATGAAAATCTGTTTTCTGCTCCTTGAAGGGGAACTGCTAACTGTATGTAGTGTGTTTGGGTCAGTTAACATTTGGTGCTATGCTGCAGAAGCAGCCTGAGGAGCAGAGTACTTTAAGGAAGTTTTTGCAGTGACTTTTAAAATAAAATACTGAGCATTTGGCCCCAAAGAGGTTTTATTTTCCCTTTCATGTACCACACAAGTGTCTCTTTTCCTCTGTGGAAAAAACTGTGGGGCTGGGATCTGCCCCAGGTCCACTTACCTGGTCAGGTAGGGCTAGGAATTATCACAGGTGGACTTCTGCTGTAATTTCTCTTTTGTATATTGGAGAAATGCTATAGTCCCTGCTGTTGAAGGCTGATATGTGAACATAACAGAGTCTGCCACTTTTAGTGGAAATACGAACTTAATGACAAACTTGGATTTTTTTTTTTACTATATTCTAGCAATATGGAATAGCAGTCTTAGAAGGGGGGAGGGCGTGTCACATGATTAGTATAAATCGCTACAGCAGGATGGAATTAGTGCCACAAATACTGTCCATTTTTATTTGTATCACAGTAGTTCCTAGAGATCCCTAGAGTTATTTGTATCACAGTGATCCCTAGAGTCCCGGTTAGCTCAGAGCCCTATTATGCTTGGTGCTATACAGACATGTAGTAAAAGATGATCCCTCCCTCAAATTTCTTAGAGATGAAGGATGGGGGGAGAGGAAGTATTATAATCTGTATTTCTCAGGAGAAGAACTGAGGTACTGAGGTTAAAGTCTAGGTGTTTTTTTCCCCCAGAGGTTCTGAGCACTGCAACTTCCATTAACTTTTGAACAAGATTCTTGCTTAGGACCCTACAGATCTTGGGAACTGAACACAGATCTCCTGAGTCCCAGCCCAATGCCTTGGCTACTAGAGCACTCTTATTCTCCATCATGGGACTTAGCGATGCTAGTCAATGCTACACATTGCTGGCGTGTGGGAAAGTGTTAGAGGGTGTCCTCTGGTATATGGAACATGAGGCCAGCTGGTAAGTCATTCTTCCTTTTCTCCTGCCTTTTCGTTTCCACTAATTTCTTTCAAATTTCTCCTTAATGTAGCCTAATTCCACCTGCTGCATTTCTCCACTTGTACAGGTGCATTTTATCTGACGCGATGCACTGAGCCACAGAGAGAAATGGACCGAAATTAGTAGTTCAGATATCTGCTGAAACCCTTGATCTTCTGGGAGAGATGCCCATTGTTCTGCCATACCGCTGTTACACCACTGATAAACCATCCTCTCCATTTTTGGCATCCAGTCTACACAAATGACCTTAGTTTTTGGAGTGGTTCCCCAAACAGAGGTGTACTTCAAAAGTATTACAATGGTGTAATCTTGTAGCAGCTTCTCCTCCAAACACCAGCTCACTACAACCATAAGCTGTCTGCCTAGCCCATTTCTTGGCAGGGGGCATAGGCACACAAATATACAATTAATGGCCCTAAACTCCAATCCAGAATGCTCTATGGAAGAGCTTCTCTTCGGATTCTGGAGGGGAGGTAGAATACAAGTGGAAATTCTTGCCCTCCTGCTGGCTGCATGCAGTAAACACACTTGTGTCCAGTATTCTGTAATCCTATGCTGTTTCTGACCACCCCTCTGGAGTCTATGCAGCTTCAAAGACTTAAATTTATATGCACCTGAAAATGGAAAGATACAGACCCTGAGTCCATCTGAGAGAAACCTGCATGTATTTTATCATGAAAGCATCAGGATTAGATAAATAGACTGTTCAGATGCTTATACCACACTCATTGCTATGGTACTCGAGCATGCTCTTACAGTGCATTAGAACGCATTTGGATGATGAGTTTTGTTTTTTACAAAACCCTAAGACTCTATAGAGCATTCAAGAATATCAGCTGACCCTTCTTGACATGTTTATCATCACTTGTGATTCAGTGAAACGCACTTGCGGTTAAAACTGAGCAATGAATACTTGCAGGCACTAATGTTAGTGTTACATGCTGCTAAAATAGCACCTTTCACAAACAGTGATCTAGTACTGCAGTGTCCTCCAGGGCAAGTGGGATGTAGAGCCCTCCAAATCCCGCCCCCCAAAAAAAGCCCAATCCTGTTTCACCTGTCGTATTTGTAAGGGATTGGAACCAGAAAAGAAGGAGTTAAGTGCCTGGGGTCAGCTGCACCTGGGGTAATTTAATCTACTGGCTTGGTACTGCTGGAAAAGGAGTAGCCAGTTTATAGAAAAGGTTGGACTTATCTCAGGAGGAGTCTTTGGGTCCAAGCAGGACAGTACTGGGAGGGTCTGTCTTATTACGGGACCTTGTGGAAGAAACCAAGCTTCTTGTTTTCTGATTTGGATGAAGGTTATTTGCCCCCAGGAGAGTGAAGAGCTCATCCACAGACTCTGTTGAAGTGGGTAACATGATCTCTTTATTGGGCCAATATCTCATTGACAGTAAACAAATGTTGGGGCTGGAAAGGACTGGTGTCACATATCCCTTGTCTACTTTGTTCTCGAAGATCAATGGGGTACTGAATGTCTACCTGCCAAAGGGACATCCAGAGAGAGAGGCATAACAGGGACCAGAAAATCTGAAGAGGAGAGCCCCAATTTCTTAAACTGTCGAATGCGACATTAGACAAAGTATAGCACTGTGGAAACTCCTCAGTGAGAGAAGAGCTCTTCCTTACTTCTAAGTCAATATCACAGTCAGGGACGGCTCTAGGTATTGTGCCGCCTCAAGCGCTGCAGGCAGGCTGCCTTCCGCAGCTTGCCTGTGGGAGGTCCCCAGTCCCGGGAATTCGGCGGCAGCCTGTGGGAGGTCTGTCGAAGCCATGGGACCAACGGACCCTACTCAGGCATGCCGCCGAAGGCAACCTGCCTGTCTCCCTCGCGGCGACCAGCAGAGCGCCCTCCGTGGCTTGCCGCCCCAGGCATGCGCTTGGCATGCTGGTGCCTGGAGCCGCCCCTGATCACAGTGGCTGTAGTACAGGGATGTACTAGTTGGTGATTCATTGGGAGCCTCTAGTTTAAAATTCTAAGACCAGACTGAAGCAAAATGTGTTGTCTGTTACTCAGCTGGAAATTCCCCTTTCTCTAGACCAGGGGTGGCTAACCTGAGCCAGAGAAGGAGCCAGAATTTACTAATGTACATTGCCAAAGAGCCGCAGTAATACGTCAGCAGCCCCACATCAGCTCCCCCCCACCTCACTCCCAGTGCCTCCTGCCCACTGGCAGCCCTGCCAATCGGCACCTCCCCCACCACACCTCTCGATCAGTTGTTTTGTGGTGTGCAGGAGGCTCGGGGGTGTGGGGGAGTGAGGGCATGGCAGGCTCAGGGGAGGGGGTGGAGTGGAGGCAGGGCCTGTGGCAGAGCCAGGGGTTGAGCGGTGAGCACCCCCCTGGCACCAGGGGTGGCTCTATGTTTTTTGCCACCCCAAGCATGGCAGTCAGGTGGCTTTCAGCGGCGTGCCTGCGGGAGGTCCGCTGGTAACGCGGATTCTGTGGCACGCTTGCGAGAGGTCCTGCAGTCCCGCGCCTTTGGCGTACCTGCCGCTGAATTACTGCCAAACCTGTGGGACTGGCGGACCTCCTGCAGGCATGCTGCCGAAGGCAGCCTGACTGCCGTCCTCATGGCAGCCGGCAGGTTGCCCCCCCCCAGTTTGCCGCCCCAGGCATACGCTTGCTGCGCTAGTGCCTGGAGCCGCCTTTGCCCAGCATGTTGGAAAGTTGGTGCCTGTAGCTCCAGCCCCGGAGTTGGTGCCTCTACAAGGAGCTGCATATTAATTTCTGAAGAGTTCCGGAGCCACAGGTTGGCCACCCTTGCTCTAGACTCCTCTCCCATCTCTGTCAGAGAGGAAATACCATTGCATCAAAAAGCTTCGGAAGAGCAAACCTTTGGCCTTTTGGAATGGACCCAGCGACACCAAATCACACTGATTTTTCAGAATGGAATCTACTGGGGAGATATCCCTCCAGGCTTTTGTCCCCACTTCGGAGTATATAAATTCTAGGCTAGGCTCTGAGTCCCAGAGTTTTCAGGTGCTCCGTAGCCACCACTGGAGCAGTGTTTTCGAAAAAGCTGAGCATGCAGGGCGCAGAACTGTCTTGAAGCCTGGCAACTTATTCAGTGCCTACGTAGGAACTGGGCCCTTTGGACGAACTGGCCCCAGCAGTGGGGGCTGAGTAATTGACAATTCTGGCCATTGTGTGTGCGTGCTAGGAACAAAGTATAAGTATTTTCAGCCCTGTGCATCTTGATATGGCTCCTGTTCTGCAACCAGATCACTGCAGCCAGATGCCTGTGAAACTCTGCGTGGGATCTGCCTTTGTGGACTGACTGCAGGATGAGATGGGCTCTATTTGCCAACTGAGGCGTTGCCCCCCGCCTGGGTTAAGACAGTGAGAACACTTTAACTGGGAGAACTAATGGCTAAATTTCTTTGGTTCCCCTTCCTTCCTCCTTAGAGGGCACTTCCAGCTGGGATATGGGAGGTGGGATTGGTCACTTAATTAAAATAGTGGCAGCACAACTGTTGGTTCATGTATCGCTCGTAGCTTCATTCTAAAAGCTATCCAAGGACAGCAGGAAAGGGGCTGTAGGTGGGATCCAAATGGTAACTTTTCCTCTCTCTCTTCAAAGAAACAATGGTGTTGAGGTGGAAGTGGCATGAATACTTACAATCCCCTGCACACCAGGCTGCCCACTGGGAGGGGGAAGATGGTTCCCAAGTCCCATGCACACAGCTATTTTTTGTAGCCCATGCTGTTGGACCGCAAACAAATCCTGCCCTGTAAGCAGGACTATAGTAACTCTTGGGCGGGATGGGTAGGATGGGTGAGCCTGAGAATGGGGCTACTAGCATACTGGGGTAAGGAGATATTTATTCCTTCGCATAACACAAGAACTTGGGGTCACCTAATGAAAGTAATAGGCAGCAGGTTTAAAATAAACCATAGGAAGTATTTCATCACACGGAAAGCACAGTCAACCTGTAGAACTCTTTGCCGGAGGATGTTGTGAAGGCCAAGACTATAACATGGTTCACTGAAGAATCAGATAAATTCATGGAGGATAGGTCCATCAGTGGCTATTAGCCAGCATGGGCAGGGATGGTGCCAGAAGCTTTAAACCATGATTTGAGGACATCAATAGCTCAGACATAGGTTAGAGGTTTGTTACAGGAGTGGGTGTGTGAGATTTTGCGGTCTCCATTGGGCAGGAGGTCAGACTACACGATCATAAGGGTCCCTTCTGACCTTAAAGTCTATGACTCTAAGCTGGGAATGGGCCACGGGGTGGATCACTTGATGATTACCTGTTCTGTTCATTCCCTCTGAAGCACCTGGCATTGTCCACTTCAGATGACAACATACTGGGTTATAAGGACCTTTGATCTGACCCAGTATGGCTGTTCTAATGTAGGGTGCTCATTGGTACACTAACTGCACAAAGCTTTGACTGCTAACATCTTTACAACCTGCCTGTGTGGAGGTCTGATCCCTGTTTTAGAGATGGAAACTGAGTCAGAGAGCAGTGAAGTGACTTGCCCTATGTCACACAGTCAGGGGAAGACCTCAAGAGTTTTTGGCTTCTAACTGTATTTTCTTGGACCAAGCTGTCTCTTGTCCTCCCACAAGGCAGCTTCACACACAACTCACTGCTGCAGAGTCTGGGGGTTTTTGTTTTCGGGCTTTGATGCCAAGCTGACCTTTCATTGCAGACACTGCATTTATTGTGTGGACTAGACCCTAAATCTCTCTAGGAGGAATCAATAGGCATTATTTCTAGACAGGGGCTTTTGTTTAGATAAAACCTTGTTGGCGAGGCTTTTGTTATGCAAACCAAAGCAGGGGTGGGTCTGGTTTCATGCAAAATGTGAGTGCTGGAGAAAAGGGGTGGGGGTAGAGATTGTGGTTTTAGAAATCTCTAATAATCTGCAGGTACTTTTCTTTGAATTAAAAGCAACCAGGGCATATCACACAGATCCTGCCAGAGAATCTGGAAAAGGGAGAGTTGAGTAGATTCATTACTATGAATACTGAGATTGTGCAAAAATACAGTCAAGATTTTAAAAAACAGGAGCGTAAAGTTAGGCTTCTGGGCCTGCGTTTTTAAGTGCCTTGTGGGTTTTTGTTACTTAAGGTGAGACTCTTTTTAAAGAAAGATAATGCTCAGAGGGTGGTTACTCAGCACTTTTGAAAATCAGGCTGTTTTAACATGCTGAGCACCCAAAATTACTCATCAGTTTGAAAATCTGGCTTTAAATTCCGATTTAGGGTACCTAATTTAGGACTTGTATAGAGGGCCCCGCAGTTCAGAGTGTAGGGGTTTACTGCCACGTGCACTAGCGTGCGGTGCAGTAACTCTCCCACATTGATGGTGTAGGTGTGAATTAAAAGGTGCCTAGTTCACATTAACTAAGACCTGGTCTACAATACAGAGTTAGGCTGACATAAAGCAGCTTACATGGCCCTAACTCTGTAAGGGCTTGTCAACTCTTACATTTTAAAGCGTTCTAACTTGCTGGCTCAAGGGGGTGAAAAATGCACCCCCCCCCCCAAGTGCAGCAAGTTTGAGCACTTTAAAGCGCTAGTGTGGACAGGTTCCCTGCGCTGGGAGCCACACTCGGAGCTATTCCTCTCTTGGAGGTGGATTACCAGGAAAGCTGGGCGAGCTCTCGCCCAGCGTTTGTGCTTGACCACACTCCTACGTCAAAACGTGGCTGTGGGAGTGCTCCCGCGGCAGCGCTTTGACGTTTCTAGTGTAGACATAGCCTAAGTGTTTACACTAAAATGCAGCTCCCGCAGATGTAACTCACCCACTACCCCGACTTAATAACTCCACCCCCATGAAAGGCATGAAGCTTAAATTGATGTAGTTAGGTTGATGCAGGGTCAGTGTAGACCGGGGTGGCCAACCCGTGGCTCCAGAGCCACATGCGGCTCTTCAGAAGTTAATATGAGGCTCCTTGTACAGGCACCGTCTCCGGCTGGAGCTATGGGCGCCAACTTTCTAATGTGCCAGGGGATGCTCACTGCTCAACCCCTGGCTCTGCCCCTGGCCCTGCCCCCATTCCGCCCCTTCCCCCCAAGCCTCACTGCCCCTTCCCCAAGCCTGCCATGCCCTCGCTTCTCCCCCACAGAGCCTGCTGCACATGCGAAACAGCTGATTGCGGTAGGCAGGAGGCGCTGACTGGCAGGGCTGCTGGTGGGTGGGAGGCGCTGGGGGCTGGCAGGCGGGAGCTGATCAGGAGCTGCTGACGTGTTACTGTGGCTCTCTGGCAATGTACTTTGGTAAATTCTGGCTCCTTCTCAGGCTCAGGTTGGCCCCTCCGGTATAGACACTGCATTGCTTACATTGACTGTTGCTGCCTGTCAGAAGCTGTTCCACCGTGCCCCACCCGGACAGTTAAATAGGGGCAAACGTTCCTGGTGAGGACGCACACTGCTGACACAAGCAGCGTAGTGCAGACGTGCAAAAGCAATTTAATTACTGTGGTGGCTGTATGTCGATGTAACCTAAGTCAACTTAATTTGGTAGTGTAGACTTGCCCTTAGTCCTTTTGAAAGAGGATAACGTTAACATGATCTAGTTACTTCCATGTGTCCACAGCATCCATATGGAGGAATTACAGCACCGTGAGTGGCGGGTGAACAACACGCTGTTGGGGGAGGCTAGTCCTTGCCCCTTCCCCTCTGCCTGAGGAACCGCCCCTCCCCTTCCATCCCCTGACCCCTGCCAGAGCCTGGAGCACACCTCCCATGGCCACCAGCCCCCCTGCACACCCAAGGCCACAACGTGCCTGGCAGGCGGCATAGCTGGAGCGCCCTAGCCCCAGCACTGGGTGGACGGCGCAGCCAGAGCACCCCCAGACCCAGCAGGCCAGGTGGGCGGCATGGCCAGAGCACCCCCAACAGGGCGGACAGCGCAACCGGGGCGCTAGGTGGGCGGCATGACCAAAGCACCCCCAGCCCTGGAGCACTGGGTGGACAGCTCACCTCCAATAGCCCAAAATCACATGAGCTTTTCTCTCCCACTGTTTGATGCAAGGAGTTTGCTAATGAGTGTATTAAATACAAAGGGTGTTTCTTCCTAAAACCTCATTAAACTTAATTACATCTTTGATCTTACAAAGCATTTGTTTAGAAAAGGCTTTAAAATGACCAAGCACGCCAGTTAGGAAGATATTGCTTATTATATCAGTGTCTTTTTATGGGTTTGGACTCCGTTCAGAAAATGCGTGCTTGAAAGATAATTGCTGACAGCATGCAGAATCCATCAAACTATAATTAGCACACTACAATTATTCTAATTGCCTCACTCAGGCATCTGTGTTTTCAATTGTAGAGCAATTTGCCAATAGAAAATTTAATTGTAATACATATTTTATATCGTTTGGGACAAAGCATCATTATTTCCACTTCAGCAAAGATGTGCCTCAAACCTTATAAGTTTTCTGATCCTTTCCTGGGCAGTTGTGCCCTAGTGAGGAATTTAATTGCAACCCCTTGTATATTCCAGCTTTATTGATTTCACAATACTGCAGAGGGAGCCCAATTTAGATCATGACCCCATTCTGCTCAGCACTGTACAAACATGTAGGAAGAGGTGAGCCTTGACTAGCTTAAAATCTAAACCGACAAGACCAAGTGTGTTTGCAGTGTTGTTGTAGCTGTGTTGGTCCCAGGATATTAGTGAGACAGGCTGGGTGAGGTAATACAGTATCTTTTATTGGACCAACTTCTGTTGGTGAAAGAGAGAAGCTTTCGAACTACACAGGCCTGCTCTTCCGTTCAAGAGAAAGTGAGGAGAGATTTGAGAATGGAAGTGTTACCCACCATGTACAGATGGTGACCTAAGTCACAGAGCTGAATGGCTCACACGGGGAATTGAACCAGGTCCTAGTCCCATGCCATAACCTTAATCTCATTTTAGCCCTGTTCTACACTGCGGGGGGTGGAAGGTGGGGAAATTGATCTAAGTTACGCAATTTCAACTACGTGAATAACGTGGCTGAAGTCGACGTACTTAGATCTACTCACCGTGGTGTTTTCACTGCGGTAAGTCGACTGCTGCTGCTCCCCCGTCGACTCTGCCTGCATCTCTCGCAGCGCTGGAGTACAGGAGTCGACGGGAGAGGGCTTGGGGGTCGATTTATCGTGTCTAGATTGGATGCGATAAATCAATCCCTGCTGGATCAATTGCTGCCCATCGATCCCATGGGTAGTGTAGAAATACCCTGAGGTGAAAGATCAATTATTTTCTTTCTACGGCTTGCTGCAGGCTCTGAAAATATGTACTAATATATATACATATTCCATAATTTCTAGGCTAACAATTGCAATTGCATTTAAATTGTTCAATGTATTTATAAAGGCAGCTATCTCTGTTAGGGAGCATATGTTGCAGTGGGAAAGCAGTTGTATTGATTTATCTGGAAAGGACTATAGCTGGGCAATTGTCATCAAAGAGGCCGTTTGCCTTAGTCCATCGTTTATATGGACGAGATCATTTAACTGAAAGGTTGCCAGAATGCGTTATAAATGATGCAGAGCAAAGTACCCAAATGACAGCCTCATTGCCTTGAAGAATTTATAAACTATCCCAGACAAACATGATACCCAAGGCAACTCTTCAGGCACAGGAGGATGTGGAGTTGCTGCCTGTTTGACACCTAAAACTTAGGTTGATCTAGCCTGGTTGCTCAGGGATGTGAAAAATTCAGCTGTATTCAGCTTCTACTGTAGCGCTTGTTGGGTAGGCATACCTGTAGCTGGTGAAATCAGCTTAGAGAGGCACTTCATGATGAAGTGCCTCTCGGGGGGTGGGGAGGAGGAGGAGAGAACTGTTTCTATATGATGAGGGACTGTGTTTCAATCATGGGTAGTGACATGCAGTGGTGGATTAGCCACTGGGCCAACAGGGCCTATGCCCCGGGACCTGGCCAACTGGGGGGTCCTGGAAAAATGGGTACCCCTGACCCTGTTCCGCCCACCTGGAGCTCCTACTGGGGAGCGGGGAAATCCCCGACCCCGCTTTCCGGTAGGAGTGCTGGAGGAGAGCAACTGCAGGTAGAAGGGATGAGGAGGGGCCCCCACTTGCTCTGGCCCATGGCCCCATAAATCTGTAATCCCCTCTAGTAGCATGGCTGCAGACATCAAGCTGAGGGTGTTAGAAAGGGCTAGAAGCAGTGCCATTTCTCTGCTAGGTAAGAGTCAGAGTAAAGAAATGCAGCGTCTAATTCTGCAAATCTTAACTCATGTTGAAATGATGGGGTCTAAATTAGCTGTTACCACTCAAGAAAAAGATCTTGGAGTCATTGTGAATAGTTCTTTGAAAACATCCACTCACTGGACAGCGGCAGTCAAAAAAGCAAACAGAATACTGTGAATAATTAAGAAAGGGATAGATAATAGGACAGAAAAATATCAAGTTACCTCTGTATAAATCCATGGTACACCCACATCTTGAATACTGTGTGCAGATGTGGTCGCCCCAACTTCCAAAAGATATATTGGAATTGGAAAAGGTTCAGAAAAGGGCAACAAAAATGATTAGAGGGTATGGAACAGCTGCTGTATGAGGAGAGATTGATAAGACTGGGATTTTTCAGCTTGGAAAAGAGACTCCTAAGGGGAGATGTGATTGAGATCTATAAAATCATGACTGGTGTAGAGAAAGTAGATAAGGAAGTGTTGTTTACTACTTCTCATAACACAAGAACTGGGGGTCACCAAATGAAATTAATAGGCAGCAGGTTTAAAACAAAAAAAAGAAGTATTTCTTCACACAACACACAGTCAACCTGTGGAACTCTTTTCCAGAGGATGTTGTGAAGGTCAAGACCATAACAGGATTAAAACCAGAACCAAAAAAATTCATGGAGGATAGGTCCATCAATGGCTATTAGCCAGAATGGGCAAGAATGGTGTCCCTAGCCTCTGTTTGCCAGAAGCTGGGAATGGGCGACAGGGGATGGATCACTTGATGATTATCTGTTCTGTTCATTCCCTCTGGGGCATCTGGCACTGGCCACTGTCGGAAGACAGGATACTGAGCTAGATGGATTTTTGGTCTGACCCAGTAAGGCCATTCTTATGTTCTTATTCTGATAATTCTTATTCATTTGAGGAGCTCTGTTGACTTCAGTGGGCCTGCTTACATGTAAGGCTTATAGAATCAGGTCAAGTCATTTACCCCATCAGCACTGCAGTTTATCCACCTTTTAAAAATGAGTGTAATGGCTCTTTAGCTCACGCAGATGACGTGGGAGCTCAATATTTGTAAAGTGCTTTGTGGTTCTTGGATGAAAGGGGCTATGTAAGTACAAGATGTGATCTCTATAGCTATCCTAGTGTGCCCATCATATTATGGTGATGCGTGCTCTAATAATGCCTACAAAAGGTAGCTCACATTGTACTTGTCTCTAGAAATGTCCACTGTGAATCAATGGGTGTTCACCCCAACAGAATGATGATATATGATGATGAAAACAAAAGGATTAAGAGTGAATGGAATCAATGTCCAAATTATATGGCAGGTACACGATACCTTAACTGTTTAAGAATTGATTTACGCTGGGAATTTACATCAGCATAGCTACATCTCTCAGTGTGAGAAAAATCCATACCCCGAAAGATGTAGCTATGCTGACCTAATCTCTGGTGCAGAAAGTGCTAACTAGATGGAAGAATTCTTCTGTCAACCTGGTGATGGAATGTTCACTCCACACAGGGTTAGAAGGAGTCAAAGTGACCAGGCAGACCAGTTAACTGCCCAGGTTACACCTGAAGGAGTAGCCAGGGAGCTGATTAAAAGAGGCTCAGAGGGGCAGGAATAGGTGGTCTATAAAGCCCAGGAGCTGAGAAGAGGAAAGGCTGCAGGAAGCAGACAGCAGTCACTCCCTGGGAAGAGGGAGTTGGTTTGGGGCTCTTACTCCAGAGGAGGGGGGGCGGGGGACCAGGAAAAGGAGGAAGCAGTCCAGGGAAGGCGCAGTGAGGGCTGAGAGGGTAGAGTCCAGAACTGCTGAGCTGAGGGTCCCTGGACCAGGGCAGCCCGGGGTGGGGGATGGCGGCAAGTGGGGCAATTTTCCTCGGGCCCCCCAGAGGCCTCGTGAGCCCTGGCCAAGAATCCTTTCCCTGGCTACTCACCCTGTGGCAGTCCGGGTCTTTGGCGGCACTTCGGCGGCGGGCCCTTCAGTGCTGCCGAAGATGTGGAGCGAGTGAAGGACCCGCCGCTGCCCTGAAGACCGGGGGGGAGGGAAGGACCCACCGCTACTGCCGCAGACTTGGAGCGCCGCCCAGTGAGTACAAGAGCTGCAGTGGGTGGCGCCTGTATTTATGACCACTTCCCCGCTTTGCCCAGGCCCCCTGAATCCTGTGGGCTGCCCTGCCCTGGACTGGAACCCAGAGTAGAGGGTGGTCCCGGGTTCCCCTACTGTCCGCTGGGGAAGTGGCACCATCAGGGCAGCACAGGAAACGATTGCCTGGGAATGCTTCTATAGAAGGATTTTGGGGAATCCCGGAAGGGGGAAACGTGGCTGGTGACCCAACCAGAGGGCTGAGTCACAAAGATGATGCTGTGATTCCTGGAGTGAGGTGGGTCCTCAGGGCGATAGGGATGACAGGAGAAGCACCATGTGAAGAAGGTGAACCAACTGGCAGAGATAATCCCCAGGATGGCCAGCAGGATCTCATCACAAACCTACCTACCACCTCTCTGGGAGGTGGATTACCTTTGCCAGTGGGAGAACCCCTCCATCAGTGTAGGTCGTATCTACACTGAAGTGCTACATCAGCTCAGCTGCTGAAGCATTTTTAAGTGTAGACATCCCCAATCTCCAACAGCAGAAATGAATCCAGTAGAGCAGAGCTGCACTTCCTAGATATCCATCTATTTCTCAGAAGGCATGAGCCCCAAACTCCAGATCCAAACTCCAGATCCAAACTCAAGGGTTCAAAATCTGAATTGACCCTTCCCCAGATTTCCAGTCATCTAGAATAGGTGTTAAAATCTGGTATAAGCTGCTTGCTCAGATCTGAGCTTTCCAGTAAGTCACATGTCAAGATTCTGACTACAAAAGCAAAATTATATGGCCATGGGTCTTACTGACAGATGAGCCCCATTAACATCAGTTCCTAGGTATTGTGGTATGAAGACATCTATTACACAGTATAATAACTCTAATTATATTGTGCAAATTTAATTGCTTTCACTTCTGGGCTGAGATGGAAGCATGGAACTCTTTACCCAAAAGGAATATGCTAGGAAAAATCATGAAGGCTGAGCAGAGAAGCTGGAATTCAGCCTTAACTAAAGCAAGAACTACCTTCCCCCACGATAGAAATGCTATAAAAAGTTATAATGGGCATACAAGCCAATCTTCTCAGGTGTTTCTAACTTGGCTTCTGAATAGAGATGGTTCCAAGAAAGAATATTTCTTGGTTCCAGACAGCTCTTCTTAGGATAGGTGACTTACATATATAGTTTAAACTGCAATACGTTTTCAGCTTGTGGGAAATCCACAAAATGAGTTTATTTCACTACAAACTGCAGGTTGTTTTGGGTTTTTTTTTAAGCTGAGAAGGGAAATGATTCTTATTGTCAAAGTTACCTTTTATGGATGACTTAACAGAATGAACTAGACCTGACGACCCCACTTTAAAATCTTTAAACCCAGGCCCTTGCAGCAGGGCAATACTGTTTCTAGTTATTTAGGCAGGGAATATCGAATCCTGCTCAACTGCACCTTTAGGGGGAGAGGTCTGGCAGCCTAATCATGGATGGAGGTCCCAATCCTGCAAAGCACTGAGCATGCTTCGCTCCCATTAACTTCAGTGGGAGCTGAGGGCACGCTGTACTTTACAGGTGGTGTCCAGCCCCTCTCAGGATCAGGCCTTTGGTACTGAATAAGTAAAAGGCTAAATGAAACTATAACAAGGAATGTGATCAATAAACTGTCTAAACCCACAAAACCGGTGTCTGTATTTAATGTTGCAGTGACACAGCTTCATGCCTCAGAGCTGTATCAGTCACAGTTATTTATTAGGTGCCTTTCTGTATTTTCAAGGCAATTCCGTTTTCATTTAGATCCAGAACTCAGGAACACCTTGCATGCTTTCAGAGAGATCAGATCACATGGAGCAGTCGATGGGAAGGACTATTTTGCATTGATTAGAATTAGAAAGTCCAGACTTTGGGCAGATTTGGTGGGCAAGTTCTCTCATACAGCTCAAAGCTTGCATGCTGTTTGTTGCCCACCAGCTGTGCTTGGTCTTCATCTGTGCTGGAGTCTTGCTAATCCCTTTGTGGCAGCATTTACTGGTGCTTTTTGGCAATTCCTGCCTCCATGATTAGCATAGCCTACTCTTATCAAAATGACTATTTGCACCCCTCTTATTGCCTTTCCGAGCAGCCAGAGAACAACATTTCTTCACTTCTTTCTCATGCTGGCTACCTCTGCAGTGGGAAGGAATAGAGCTTTTTACGCCATGCTTCATTCAGCTGATGTCTTTCCATCTATAAAGGAAGCAACAGACTTGCAAAAACTTCTTCCTGTGTTTCAGTGTCCCTGGAAAGCCCCATTCAGGCCCAGCAAGTGAATGGGGCTGTTAGCTTGTATTTGAATCTGTTATATTCCAAATATATGGCCCTGTTGGTACCAATCGGAAGTGCACTGCAATAAACGAAGTGACTTATTGCTGAAAGGACCCAGGTACCAAGCAAAGTTTTAGCATATTCCACAGGCCAAATCCAGAGTGTAACTGTGTAGTCAACACAAATTCCTGAAGTTCTAGCTGTTATACCAGGGATCGGCAACCTTTCAGAAGTGATGTGCCGATTCTTCATTTATTCACTCAGATTTAAGGTTTCACCATTAATATATTTTAACATTTTTAGAAGGTCTCTTTCTATAAGTCTATAGTATATAACTAAACTATTGTCATATGAAAAGTAAATAAGGTTTTTAAAATGTTTAAGAAGCTTCATTTAAAATTAAATTAAAATGCAGAGCCCCGTGGACCAGTGGCCAGGACCCGGGCAGTGTGAGTGGCACTGAAAATCAGCTTTCGTGGCACCGGTTGCCTACCCCTGCACTATACAGTCAACCTTCCCTGTAATGTCCATTCATTTCCTTGTAGCTACATGTGAATTCTCAATGACTTCTCCATTGATAGATTCCTCTGGGTCCCATATTTCCAAGAGGCCTGCATAGGGTAATGTTTCTGACATGTAGCGCAGCATCCTGATTTAACTACTTTGCAATGCAGATTGTGCAATGTCATCACAACACCATGATGCAAACAACAAAATGTATCTGGGTTCTATTGTGGCTTAACCCTCCTCAGGCAATTCTCTGGAGACTGGTAAAGAACCATGACACCATATGTAAAATTCTGAATCATTCTATTAAAAGTTCTCCTGCCTGTACATCAGATTTCCTTCCTTTCTGCGTAGCTTCTTCCCCTTCTCCCCTCTGCTCATCTCTGAATTTATTTATTACTACTGGCATGTTACACAAAACCAGCATTGTTTTCTTTCAGAGTTGATCTGTTCTGCTTATTCTCCACCTGAGGTCATTCTCCTCTGTTTGGGACATCCTAAATCAGTTCCATAGCACACAGTTGAGACGACGCAAAGGTTTATAACTTTGCGTGGGAATAAACAGGAGCAGATGCAGATTTAATAGACACAGATCCTGCTTTTGTGCCAACATCATTAATAATTAGAAGCAGGGAGAAGGAGAACGCTCAGAGCAATAGTATTTCAGAGTTTGCCATGCCATATCAATGACTCTAGCATTGCCACTCACAATAGTTACACAAACACATCTTTAAATGGCCTTCAAAGCATTACATATATGCCAGTGGCAATTTGCTTTCCATGTGAATCCTCTGCATATACATTCTGGGAAACAACCAGCCAAAGTGACGAGTTCTCTCTTGGGCTGTAGCTCTATGCAAACGGTAAATGATATTCCTCATGTCTCTTGGATGAGATTGTCAGTGACTGTCACTATAGCGTGCCATGACACGGCAACCCATGGAAGTAAAGAAATATATTTATCGGTCGCCATCTCTCTGTTCCATGAAAATGGCACATGGCATCTTAGACAAATGCAACATCTCTGTGGTGAAAATTGCTTGTTGGATTAAGGGATGCTACTTTGAGCCTTTAGCCTCATCTCTGTGTAAGGGGTGGCACATAGCTGTGCTGCTTCAGGAAAGAATTGTAACTCCATCCCCGTTCCTCCTCTTGCTTTGTGCCACACTTGCTTGGAGAGAGGAGTAAATCACCTTCTCCCCTAGTCTGCACCTGGTCAGCCCTGCTTTCTGGCCTGTGGTGGGTGGGATGGCATGGAGCCAGACTCCACCTACTCTTTGCCCACTTGCTTGCTATGTGGAGATTTAAGCATACACAGACATAAGCAATAGGGTTAGAACATCCCAGATATTTACCTGTATTCTGAGACGGTATTGAGTAATCAACGACAGCTCAGTGCTGGCCAAACGCCTCTCTGCCAGGGCGTAAAGATGTCAATAAAGATGTCTCTCTCAGGATAGCTTCCAAAGACTGCACCTAATTACACTCTATTATCTCAACTTTTATAACTAACTTATACAAAACACATAGCTCATAATGACCCCCTGCTAAATCATCTGCTTTCCGAACTTTCAATAACTTTTACTATCAGAGGCGTCTGGACTCAAGGCTGTCCAGCCACATATTTTTTTTTAATTCTCAGTTATTTACATTTTCCTCCCCCCCTTCCATACTGATTAGCAAAACTGCCAGTAGTTATGACCTTGCTTCTGAAAGCCTGTCTTCAAATCAATCCTTCACTATGAGGTGGTCTATTTTATTAATTCAGAGTGGCGGAGTGCACGTAATATGGTTGCAAAGAGCTTGATCACATTCTAAGGTATATACACCCGTCAGAATCCAGGGAAAGAATCCAGGGAGCGTGCTTAAACTTTATTTTGCTTTCAGAAGTCCATGGTTCTAGCACTCTTCTTCCCCCATTTAAATAAAGGGAGAGTTTCTGAAGGCTTTACTATTGCTCAAATCAAATGGAACACTTCAAGCGTGCCCAGCATACCGGAATTCTGGGCTTCACAAGACAACAACTGTTGTAAGCTTTTTGGGCCAGAGGCTGTCTGTTTTTTCCATGGTTGTATAGCACCATGGCGTCCATCATGACTGGGCTTCTAGGTTCTACTGCAGTATAAAGAGTTATAATAATAGGAATGATCGGTCTAGAAGGGGCAGTTTTACATGAGCTCTTTAATGAGAAGTTATCAGGTATTCTTCATTCAGCCCCTTCCCTACTCTCCCCACTCCCTGCAACTTTTTGTTCTTGGTTAACAAAGACCTATTATACAGTTTGGGCTCCTTTCTCAGCTCTGTTCCTTTTGATCAAACGTTCATTACTTCAGTTCTATTTGTAACACCTTTCCAAACCTACCCTAATCAGTTGTGATTACTAATTGCTGAGCAATTATACTGTTTGAGCTAACAGCTGGTTGTGTTTGCTGGGTATTTCCTTTGGGCTTCAAAGCCTTTCCTCTGCTGAAGCCTATGACCAAGTATCAGAGAAACACTGGCAGGAGGTGTTACCTGTTTAACGCCAATTGCACCTTTAGAACTTTCAGACAGATAACCGGTTCTACCTCGAGTCTAGGGTGTTTGACTGTGGTCTTGAAGTATGAACAATGACTCCAGATGCCTTCCTCTGGCGGTTTCTCAGCAAAACCCTATGGTGAGATTGAGCCCCTGACTGTTAAAACAGATGCACTGACTGTACTGGTAAACGGGGGAAACTGAGATGAATGTCCAATAATCTTTTGGTTCAGGCACTGGACTAGGATCCGGTAGACCTTGTCCCAGCCCTGCCAGAGACTTCCTGTGTGACTGCAGGTGAGCCAGAAGGGTATGTCTGTCAGAGGTGTGACTGCAGCACAAGTAGCCATACCCAAGCTAGCTTTGAGCTATCTCGCTGGGCTAACACTAGTAGTGAAGCTGCTAATTTTGTATTTATTGTACGCCAAGCTCATTGCGGCTATCTGAGAGCCTAACAAACTTACATAGGCTGAGACAGCTGCTTTAAAGATTTGGGGTTAGGTGACCAGCAGACATCAAATGATAGCCCAGTGTGATAACGGAAGGTAATGTAGTGGACAAATCCATTAATCACAGCGAGCTTTGATGGGTGCTGAATCTGCACCTGTGTGGCTGGAGCCCTGGGAAATAGCATTTTTAGCCATCTGAATGGCTTTGTCAGAATACCTATAACTTTCTCCCATTACATCATTGCAGGATCCTAGAAAAAGGCTGTCTGTGCTGTTCAAGGAAGTATATTTTAGGAAACAATCTCACTTTGATGAATGATCCAGGAGTTTATTTAGGCAAAGCAGAAGCAGTTGGATTGAATCATTTGATCTGCATTGTTAATAGGAGACAGCTCTGTGCATGCTTTTTGAAATACTTGTTATTGTTTGCATAAATTCTCAGGGATGTTTTTCGAAATAAATGCTTACTTCTTGTTCACAGCATTGCATGGCGGTCATGCTGTAGCTAGTGTCACAATGTTAGTGATCCTCTCCATATTCCAGAGGGATAAGGAATTGCTCCAAACTTTGCAGAAAAAATGTTTCCCCAGGTATAATTTTTAAGTGTTTCTTTTAGCAATTTTAAGCAATTAAAATATGTATAGAATTTAATGCATATGTAACTAAATATCATTTTGAGTGGAAAAACTAACATTGGCATGCCATTGATTCGTCATATGAAAGTGTCATCCTTTGTGTAAGAAAAATGTCAGTATTTTCCTGCAGTCTTTTGGCACCCGCAATTTTCACTGACTTCGCCTGGGAATCCATTTCCTGAATGGCCAAGTTACTGAAATTCAAAATGTGTCTTCTTTAAAGGCTCCTATTCTTAAATGTTGTTTTGCAGTGTGGTAGCTGTGTTGGTCCTGGGATATTAGAGACACAAGGAGGGTGAGGTGCTATCTTTTATTGGATCAACTTCTGTTGGTGAAAGAGACATGCTTTCAAGCTTACACAGATCTGAAGAAGAGCTCGGTGTAAGCTCGAAAGCTTGTGTCTTTACCAGCAGAAGTTGGTTCAGTAAAAGATGTTCTTAAACACTTAAATGCATGACACTTTCGGTGAAATCCTGTCCCCATTGAAATCAATGGGAGTTTTGCTATTGACTTTGGGTGCAGCCAGATTTTCACTCTTGGCATACTTGATTATCTCAATGCTCATCAAATACAGACGTGACAAAAAAATTAAAAAGAATTAATAGCTCAAACAACAAAATATGTGGCAAAGCAAATGGACAAGGGTGATCAAGTTGATCTAGTGTACTTGGACTTTCAGACAGCCTTTGTCAAGGTCCCAGACCAAAGGCTTGTAAGCAAAGTAAGCTGTCATGGGATCAGAGGGAAGGCCCTTTCATGGATCACTAACTGGTTAAAAGATAGGAAGCAAAGAGTAGGAATAAATGGCCAGCTTTCACAATGAAAAGAGGTAAATAGCAGGGTCCCCCAAAGATCTGTACCGGAACCAGTGCTGTTCAACATATTCATAAATGATCTAGGAAAAGGGGTAAACAATGAGGTGGCAAAGTTTGCAGATGATACTAAGTTCATCAAGATAGTTAAGCCCAAGACTACCTGCAAAGAGTTACAAAATGCTCTCACAAAACTGGGTGACTGGGCAGCAAAATGGCAGATGAAATTCAATGCTGATAAGTGAGGAAGTAAAGAATGTTGAGACAGAAAGAATCCCTACTATACATGCAAAATGATGGCTTTTAAATTAGCTGTTATCTGTCAAGAATGATCTTGGAGCAGTCATGGATAGTTCTCTGACAACATCTGCGCAATGTGCAGCAGCAGTCAAAAAAAGCTAACAGAATGTTAAGAACCATTAGGATAAGACAGCAAATATAATGCCACTATATAAATCTATGTAATGCTCACTCCTTGAATGCTATGTGCAGGTCTGGTCATTCCAACTCAAAAGAGATATATTCAGATTGGAAAAGGTACAGAGAAGGGCAATAAAAATGGTTAGGAATATGGAACAGCTTCCATACAAGGAGAGATTAAAAACATTGGGACAGGTTGTCTTAGAACAGAGACAACTAAGCAGGGATATGGTAGAGGGGTATAAAATCATGACTGGTGTGGAGCAAGTGAATAGAGAAGTGTTATTTACCTCTTCACATAACACAAGAACCAGGGGTCACCCAGTGAAGTTAACAGGCAGCAGGTTTAAAACAAACATAAGAAAATGCTTCTCACACAACACAGTCAGTCTGTTGAACTCATTGCCAAGGCATCTTGTGAAGGCCAAAAGTATAACTGGGCTGAAAAAAGAATTAGATAAGTTCATGGAGGTTAGGTCCATCTGTGGCTATAATCCAAGACAGTCAGGGATCCAACCCCATGCTCTGGGTGTCCCTAAGTTTCTGACTGTTGGAAGCTGGGAGTGGATGACAGACAATGGATTACTGAAGCATCTGGCACTGGCTACTGTTGGATGACAGGACACTGGGCTAGCTGGACCATTGGGTCTGACCCGGGTTGGTTGTTCTTATGTTCTTAAAAAGGGAATGATAGCATGTCAGCTAATATGATGTTCTTTTATCTCCATTAGATTTGTTATGGCATCTTGAGGTGCCTGAAGAATGTTCACTTTATTTTCTGAATCACTTTCTGGGGTAATTTGGTATGACCTTGTGGTTAAGGTACTGGACTGGAGCTCTGGAGACCTGGGATTACATTCCTGGCTAACACAACTTCCTGTGTACCCTGCACAAGGTAATTAATGTTTGCTATGTCTCAGTTGTCCATCTGCAAAATGGGAGATAATAGCACTTCCCTACCTCACAGGGATGGTGTGAAAATAAATTCACTAAAGGTGAGGTGCTCAGATGCTCTGGTGTGTGTGATAGACATATAAGCAGACAACTGTCCTCCGAAAGGATGGTGTTAACATGGAAGGGCTCTTGATAGCTACATGGTGGCTTGAATGTGGGGTATTTTTTGTGTGTTGTAGCTATTTTCCAAGAACCAGACTCAGGAGTGTCTGCAATAGAATTGAGTGTGCTCAGCACTCCGTGGCAAATAGTTGCCTGTATGTATTTCCTAGTGTACCATCATAGAGACTTAGTATTTAGGCAGAAGGGACCACCAGATCATCTGGTCTGACGTGCCCATTACAGCAAAACATTTTTCTCATGAAGTAGAGGCCACTCTAACGGCGGCAACAGGCTCCAAATGTGGCATTTTTACTTTTATGCTTGCAGTGATTCTAAATAACATGATGTCATTCAACATGGCCAGTCTGCTGTGAGTGAGACCTTACTCAGAACTAGTGTTGTCCTGGTGTGGATTTTATCTCATATCCCTAAACAGACTGGGAGAGGATTGAACAGTCTCACGTTCTAGAATGTTTCTCTGTGGTAAAGGGAAGCCACTGCCAACTTGGACCATATGTGCAGATCAGGACTGAGACAGAGAGGCCAGTCGTAATGAGAAGAATCTCTGTTACACTGGCTATTAGGGAAGAACACTGGAGGCAATAAATTTCTTCTGCTTGGTTACTTTTTAAATGACTTAGCAAAACAAAGTTGTAAATACTTCTGGTTTGACTAAGCACTAAAGTGGGAGAAGAACTGTGTAAATTCACAAGCGTATTGTCTCCTCTGAATAGGATTTCCAACTTTCTAATCACGTAAAACTGAAAACCCTTGCCCTGCCCCTTCTCTGAGGCCCCATCCCCCACTCACTCAATCACTCTGTCACTCGCTCTCCCACACCCTCACTCACTTGGCTGGGGCAGGGGGTTAGGGTGTGGGAGAGGGTGAGGGCTATGGCTAGGGGTGCAGGCTCCAGCTTGGGGACAGAAATGAGAGGTTCAGGGTGTGGGAGGAGTCTCTGGGCCGGGGGAGGGGGTGAGGAGTCTGGCTGGGGGTGTGGGCTCTGCTGTGGGGCTGGGGATGAGGTGGTTGGGGAGCAGGATGGGGCTCCAGGCTCAGCTTGAGGAGGTTCGGAATTTGGGAGGGGGCTCAGGGCTGGGGCAGAAGATTGGGGTGCAGGCTCTGGATGGGAGTTAAGGTGCAGGAGAGGGTTCCAACCTGAGGCAGGATGTTGGGGTGAAGAAGGGATTCAGGGTGAGGGCTCTGGCCAGGCAGCGCTTACCTCAGGCAGTTACTGGTAGGGGTTGGCATGTCTGGTGCTTAGGGGCAGGGGTGCCCAGGAGGCTCCGCACACTGTCCCTTCCTGCAAGTGCCACCCATGAAGCTCCCATTGGCTGTGGTTCCCGGCCAAAGAGAGCTGCAGTGCTGGTGCTCGGGGTGGGGGCAGCGCATGGGGCCTCTCTGGAAACCTCTGTGCTTAGAGGCCATAGGGACATGCTGGCCACTTCCAGGAGCAGCATGAAGCCAGGGCAGGCAGGGAGCCTGCCTTAACCCTGCTGTGCTGCTGACCAGACATTAGCCGCCTGGTTAGCAGTGCTGACTGGAGCTGCCTTTTCAAATGGGTGTTCCGGTCGAAAACCAGATGCCTGGCAGATGATTTGGCTTCTGATGGGATAGGGGGTGGGGTGTCCGCTCAATTCTTCCTCTTTCTGGAGTAGACAAAATGGACAACACACACGGGGCCTGTGTGTGGTGGATCTTCCCGATGATGTTTCCAAAAACCGAGGGCCAGATCCACAGCTGATATAAAATAACATCTCTCCAGTGAAGTCAATGAATAGATTTTTACCTTCCCTACATCTGACCTTTCTCTTTATGTCACTGTATTTGCTGATTACAGTCAGGAGGCCTTTTATAAGTGAAGTCAAAACCTATGTAGATGAAGCTAGTGGTGCTGGGGACTTACCACAGCTGAGAATTTGACCCAGAGGCACTGTCGGTTCTGCAAGGACATCAAAGATTCCATGGCACTTTTCCTGAGATTAGTGGCTTGCCCTGAAGTCCTTGACTAACATTTCATCTTCTCCATCAACTGTATTGAGCAGCGTGCTGTGTAGCAGTTGTCTGCAAGCTGTCACTTCCCTAGCAAAGGTCAGTTCATTATTGCTCTTTCCCAGTCCCCCCGGTTCATTTTCTAGGAACATCAAAGGGTTCAGCTATTTTTGTGGGTGGTTTGTATTTGTTAAAGCGTACAACCAAAAAAGTAGCTTTCAGTATTTAGTGGGAGAAAATGAGAGAGCTGGTTGTGTGTGAATGAGAGAGCCTGGTCCCTGCAGCTATTGATTCCTTCTCTTGCAGGCAGGTGAGTACAAGCAGCTGGGGAGTGTGACAACAGTGTTTGGCCGGTGTCCCATTTTTTTCCCCATTTTCTTAAACTTTAGTAGTTGTCTTCCAGGTGTTACATGCATTTGTACAGTTGGAACACTTGCCAGTTCCAATCAAGCTTGTGGTTTGCAGACAAGCCTGGGAGCCAGCAGGAAGGGAAGCTGGAGAAAGAACAGTTTTGTACATGTAGCTGAATGCTCCATTGGCTCACAAACCAGAAACATTCACTCATGCCTTGTGGAGAGTTTTTTCTGCCAGTGGGGAGAAGATTTCCTTATTTATTTATTATTTATTTATTTTTTAAAGGAGTTGTTTTATAGATACACGAAGGAACAAATTGAAGGCATTACTCTTTGATCAAACATTCCATGATGAGTTTGTTTCACCTCACCTAGCTCCTTTCTGTTTATTTTTCTTTTCTTCTCCTCACTTCTAGGGTTATCACTGTGGAGCTTCCAGTTCAAAAATGTATGCTAACTTTTATATAAACAAAACCTGGGGGTGTTCTATTCTGCCACGGGATATAGTTCCTCATTCTTTTCTTGTTCTCTAGCTTAACTGCTTCCCTCTGTCCCCAAGTCTAACTTTCCAGTGACTATTTTTTCTCCCCTCTTGTGCTGTCTTTGCTACCTTGCATCTTGAGGTCTATCAGGATTATGGTTGGACATCCATAGCTCCTTGCAGATAGCTGTGCACTTTGGGAAGCTCATCCTTTCTGAAGGGACCCTTCATAGAAGGGTTTTTCCTAAGCTGAAAATAAACAATTAGATGCCATTCTTTAGCTATTTTTAGAGGTGGGTGGGAAACAGTTTTCTCATCGTGGGAAAATTTTCAAGGTTTTGAAAAATGCATCTTATCCTGAATTGTGCCAAGAAGTCAAAATCTCAAATGTTGTGAACCTTAAATAATAAAAAAGCTCTAGGTCAACAGAAGCATTTTGTTTTCATAATTTTGAAGTGGGTCATTTTGATTTTGACCATTTTATATTCTAAATTAGTTTTAATATAATTTCATCTCGTTTTGAAACAAAATGTTTAGAATTTTTTTAAAAAGCAACTTTTTGTTCCAGAAAGGACAATGGGACATTACCACAGTTTAAAAACTTTTTTCCACAATTTTTTCTTTAAATGAGAGATTTGTCAAAACCAACCCTTTCCTGTGAAAAGTTTGGGTTTCAGCAAATCTGTATTTTTTGCCCCCTCCTCCCCCAATAAATAAATAAATAAATGCTTATTTGAAAAATTTCTGATCAGCTCTAATATTTATGCTATAGAATGGGCTTCTCAATGCTTCAAAAACTGTGTGGCTCTTTTTACATTCACTCAACTGCAGCAAATAGAATCTAAGCTCAGGCGACATGAAAACAGACGCACAATTTCAGAGATGCATTTTTACCTCTGAACCCAAATCTCCAGTTTTAGTAATCTAAAAACACATCCATCTGTATGACAGACCTGCCCCCAGGCAATATACTGCTGGTATCGCAATCTTCCATGTCATTGCAATACCTTATTAATATTTACACAGCACCAGTCAGCTTCACAGTTCAATTCATGGCGTTTTCTTTTCAATGCTCTTTGCCATTGTTTTTCGTAAGCCAGGAAGTGAATAACCCTAATCTTGGATTTCTAAGGGGTCTCTATCTAATGACTATGGCATATCAGCAAGATTGGAGGAACAAGAAGATATTCCTGTGGAAAGTACTTACTAGGGCTATGACTGTAACACTGTCTAAGATAAAATCAATTTTATAGTTACATAGGACTAGAAGGAACCTCCTCGGTCACCAAGTCCAGTCCTCTGCTATCAAATTATCCTTGACTAGTAGAATTCAGTCATTGCTCACCTCTTCTCTTGTTTAATCTTCAAGGCTTATCTTTCTTGGGCAGTTAGAGGGGGAGTGAGTTGAGGCGTACAGACTGGCTGGAGGTGGAAATTATATGGGTATTATTGTGGCATGGCATGAGAAATTCATCTATGCCATCTGTGGGTTTTATTTTTGATATTGTTACTTCTTTAATAGCTTTGGGCCACACACTGAATAGGCCATTATTCTACAATATTCCCATTGACTGCAATGGGAGTATCTGTAGGGTAAAATACAGAAATCTAGCCCTGTAAAAGCACCTTGACCATTGTACATTCACTTGAAAGAAATTGCAGTTAAAAATAAGGCGTTAGTGGGAGGAAGTAGATGGGACGTGTGTAAAAGCAATGGATTCCTGTTGTGTCTCTGAAATTAGAGATGACCTATATCTGTGTGTGGGATAGTGAAAAATGCTTGCGTCTCATGGCTTTGATTTGTCTTTTGTTTTTATTCTATGAAGTTGCAACAAAATATTTTGCAGTTGGAAGATTTCTCATCCAAGGATGTCAATGTATTTAAATACATGCTTCAAAACATCCCTGTGATGTAGGCACCAGTAAGTATTGTACCCATCTTAGAGATGGGTAAATTGAAGTGCACAGGCTCACGTGACCCATCCAAGGTTACTCAGTGATCAGTGGTATTTAGTGCTCCTAGTTTCCTGCTCTAATCACCAGAGAAACATTCTCTCGTGGAATGCTCAATGGCTCCATAACTGATTGGTTAGCCGACATGTGCCACATAGATATAGAGAAAAAGCTTCCTGGAGAACATCTGAGTTTCTTAAAGTTGCCACTTCATTTGAGTTACCTCCCAACTCAGAGTCCTTTTGAGACTGCTGGTGTCAGCCTCTTTCCTTCTTCCCCAGGAAGAACCATCTCTGAGCTGTTTGTTGTTCACTTGGCACTACGCAAAGTACTTGTTGCCTTTGGGTAAATGCTTTTACCTGCTGTAAGCAGATTTCTCTTCTTGAAGTCTTCTTCCTGACTACATTTCTGCTTATCCTCTTGCCTATTTCCTCCCCATCTGGTTTCTATCTGGCTTAAGCAGATGTTTTTCCACTTCTTAAATGTCTTGTGCATTCACCTCTCAAATGTTTAACAGTGCTTGTTCATTCTTTTTTCTCCAGGTGTAGAATTTGAAAAACTGAGGGGGCGGAGGGGGGTAGTAAAGAGCTTTTCACTCATCAGACCTATTACTTCAACCCTAGCTGATATCTATTACTCTGGGTGCATTGGAATTCTGTAGAGCGGTCCGAGAAACATCTGTAGTTGTTCATTGTGCAGCCTAGAACCCCATTAGTTCTTCCATTACGTTTGCAGTTTCCAGTATATACAAAGAATGGTAGCTGTGATTTATATTAGGGCAGTGTATATGATATTGTCACTTTTATGCTATAAATGTTTACCAGATCCATAGGGTACCATAAGAACTCAGGTCAGTGACAGTAAAGGGGGTCTCGGGAGTAAATGTTTTGAACTTGGTTTGACAGCAAGTGTATACAGTGGGTTGCCCTCCCCCCTGCACACCCCATAACGACAATATGCTATTTCTGAGTTTTCCCCAAAACACAAAGTTCTTTGTTTGGTGGTTCAGTCAAGCAGTATCTGACTGGCAGGGGCTATGGACGGACTCATTCCCTTATTAAGTAATGTTTATAAGGAGTACCCTGTGCACGGAATATGTTAGGTGGAGCGCATGAAGCTCTGTTGGCGTGTTAGCACTGCTTGAGAAGAGATGTATTGTGTGGCTATTAAAGCCTTAAGGAGCAGGAATGATAGTTACTTCCACCCTTTCATGGGGACCTGGTTTCCACTTCTCAGGATCTTCTCCCTACATGGTTATGTCCTTTTCCCCCCAGGGAATGTTGCTCTCAGAATTTAACAGGGTGTTTCTGTGACGAAGGGTTTGACCCTGCAGGCTGCGGAGCCTGCTGGCGAGTGCAGGAAACCAAAGCACGAGTATTTGGCATGGCACAATAAGGTTTGCTGTGCAACGCTGGTGCTTCAGCACAATCCGGCATAAGCTGCATTCTAATGGGTGCAAGTAGGCATCAATGCCGGTGTGTGTGTATGGGGGGATTTAACCCCTTCTGGAGTCAGTGGCACTCCAATAACCGCTCTTCCTACAGGAGCCCAGCTGGCAAGCCCCACCTCTGTCCTGGGCAACATCACGCCATTTTTAAGAACTGCCCACAGGCCCTAGAGTGGAGGGGGAGTTGGTGGCTTGTATCGCTGCGCCCCCTGTGGCAGACTCTTTACCACAGAGGGCTGCAGTCTGTGTTCCTCTGACTGGAAGGCAGCAGCGTGGATAGGGGGCATCTGTAGAATTTTCATTAATTCTCCTGCCAGCTAGGAGCAGTCTGGTGAGAGCAGCACTGCTAGGAACAAAGCGGACAGCAGGGGGGGAGCAATGAGGGCTGGGCGTTGACAGAGGGCTGGTTGGGGTCCTAATGCTGGGGTAGATGCTCAGCTGGTATTAACTGTCATAGCCCACCATCCTTTATGGCCCTCTGCACAATAGCTCTTGCAATATGCTGTGTGCCTTATTTTTACCATCCCATGGGTCTGCAGCACCCTCATCCCAATGGACTGCAAGAAAGCAGCAAGTCCTGCCAGGAGCTCAGCACTGCTCTTCCAAGCCTAATCCACACCTGTGAATGATACAGCCTCGGTTCTGTACTTTTACTGGTCAGGAGCCCCTGTTGATTTGGGTGGAAGTGATTACTTTCCTGCTGCATGCTGGGGGCCTGGTCCAAAAGCGCTGGAGTCAAGTAGAGCTTTTCCACTGACTTCAATGGGCTTTGGATCAGGACTCAGAGACTGAGCCTGGTTAAGACACTAGTGACTAGGGGATGGGAATGTGACAGATTTTTAAACAAAAACAATTTTTTTTCTGAAAATCCCTATTTTTATGGGCCATGAAATGCAACTGATTAAAACAAACTTCTAAATCACTTTATCTTTGCCTGGCAGCCAGGTTTTTAAATAATCTTTTTTTTTAATAAAAAAAAATAGCAGATAAAAACCAGAATAACATAGGAAGCACATTCATGGACGCAGCTCCTCTTCTTTGGTGTCTGGCCATTCAGACTGGGACAGCGTCTGCTAACCTTACTCATACTGACTAGTACTTTACCCTATGTGGTGCCCCATTGAAATGGATTGGATTACTCTTAGAGTAAAGTAGTACTTGGCATGAGTATGGCGGCAGTGGGACTCTGCTTCAGTGGGACTCTGGGTTTGCTCCTAAATTCAGAAGGGACCCCTGGCAGCACTGATACGTTTTGGAAATTGTCCTTCTTAGGGACTGTATAATATGAGAGCGCTGGTATTTTCCAGCCTGTCTGCCAAAGGGGAACGTACAGTGTATTATATAGTCCTTCTGGGTGTTCACACCAGGCTTCAGCTCAGCTTCTAGTGCAGCTGTTCTTTCTTGTGGAACTTGGCATTAATTACGTACCTTACTCTTGTGTCCAGAATCACAGACTGTCCACGTTAGCACTTTCTGATTAACGTATCCATACTGAGAAAGGCTCTTTATTCTTCTGTTAACTGCCATGGGAGAAGTACCCTTTGTGTGTCTGGCTAAATGCCTAATGACAGGGGAAGAGTTACTTTTACTTAAAATTGCTACCTCGTTAATTTCTTAGAGAAACTGACTGCATACATTTATCATTTTAAATGCAGTTAAACAGGCACAACTCAAAGCACCCAGACAACCTTGTCCTGTAGTTATACCGCGAGGGGGAGAAAATACCCTAATGCATCTTTAAAAATCCATGTCGTTTAATGTAGAACTACAGCCGCTATTATAAACTACTATAACTGCATGCTTATTGCATGATGTAACTGCAGGTGCCTTAGCTGTGCAATTCCTGACCTTGTGTGGATTTCTTTTTAAGTGTGACCAACTCTGAAATTTCTAGGCTTGTTTTGGGGATAATTGCAATATTCCTGTAAAGATTTTACTCTTAAATTACTGATATCTACTCTCAATCTGATCTCAAATATAGCAGAGTAAATGTTTGTAGAATAAAAACTAAGGCTGAGCTTCACCTGGTCTACACTTCAAAGTTTTGTTGGTAGTTGGAGGTGTGAAAATTATACTCCTGCCTGACATCACTATTCTGGGAAAAGTCTGAAGGTGGATGCAGTTATACCAGCAAAAGACGTCTTTTGTCAGTATAGTTCATTTTATCTGGGGAACTTGTATGATATTTCTTTTGCTGATATAGACTGAGCCTCTACTAGTATAGAGGAGTCCTAATTCTCTCTGTGAATTTCAATGAAGCTTGGTTGCTGAAGTCCCTTAGCTTAAGATGGCAGCCTTAATTGAAAATGCTGAATTAAATGGCAAAAGGGAAGTAATTTAAATACAGTATTTCTTTAATATATTTTGACCCAGAAATTTTCAGCTGGAGGTTGGTATTTCATATTCTTAATCAGCATGAAGGATGAAACTAGAAACCGAGCACAGAGTTGAGATGAATGCAGTGTGCATGTTGCTAATGAGATGTGGAAGTGCCATATGGCTCTGAAAAATCACTGTCAACAAGACAACTTTGAGCAGTTCCCCTTTCTGAGAGCGGGGAGAGGCAATTAATCATCTTCACCTCCTAATATGTATGTGAATTCTCTTACCGATGAGAACTCTTATTTGAGGCTGCAGTGAAATGCAAACAAAACTTCAAAGGCCTTTCTGCCCTGTAACCTAGCAGATGCATGGGACGTTTTTTGAACAGAGGCGGTATCCCCTGCTGTGCTACAGTATGCGCATCTGAAAGCACTGAGGACTCATGACAAACTTATAAGGGATGTCTGTAACTGTTTCCTTGGGAATGGGATTTTGTATGTTACTTAGTTTAGGTTGTCTGTGATCTCAGTGGTATTGTACCCTGGGTACACGTATCAGAGAAGAACTAGCCCAGATCTTGTTCATCATATTTACGCAACTCAGCCCCATTCAGACCAGCTGAACTCCACTAGTCATAAGAATAAGGCAACCATACTAAGTCAAATCTCACTCTCCTTATATACTTGAATAGCACTATTGAATTCAATGGGGCTGGGATCCCACACGAATATTCATATCAATAAAGTGCCTGATCCAATTCCCAGGTGAAGTCAATGGAGAACTTTCCACAGTTCCAAAGTTTGCAAGATTTGCCCCCCTTCTAAACTCTCTATGGGTGGGTGGAGAGGAGAAGGAAGAACAAATAGTTGGGTAGCAAACTTTCCTTCCATTATGCAATCTTCTTGATGGGTCACTTGTGATATTTCTGTCCCAAACTCCTTCACTTCAAAGCAAAATCTGCAATACCATCTTCCAGCCAGGAGCTGACTGCAGGTAGATCCTTCAAAATATTTGAAGGTTAAAAAATTCTGAGAAATACTAGACCACAGCCTTGGATAAAGTGTTTATTTCAGCTTTCGCATAGTGACAATGTCCATTGTGTAAACGACACAGTATAAAAAAGCATAACTATGTTTGAGATGTGAATGTTACTGAATAGGAAAAAAATCCAGAAACTTATTGTGAGCTGAAAGGAGAGTGAGGGACTGCTCAGATTCTTATTTGTGGCACCCCAACATTCTTGAATACTTGTTGCTGAACATTGTCATTCCTCTCTGGAAAAGTAAAGCAGATGCTGAGGGAGATTCCTCAAGGCACAGAGAGGAGTGCTCAGATAGTCATATTTCTAATTTGAGAAGCAGTGGGAAGAAGTAGATCTCTCATGTAGGCATGACCTAAGCCATAGATTAAGATTTTTTAAAGGAGTTTAAGGGAGTTTGGTGCCCAAATCCCGTTAACTTTTAATAGGTGTTTGGATGCCTAAATCCTTTTAGACCACTTTGAAAGCCCATTAATGCTTTATAGATCAAAACACCTAAACGTTACCCAGAAACCAATAGACAGCCAGTGAAGAGTAGAGTGGCCACTCATACATCACTAGAATACCGGGACTTCTGGGACCAGCATGGACCCACCCCTGCACGACCCAACCCCCGCTGAGGTGAACTCGCATGCATGTTGTACATGGGGGGATGCCATTCAGCAGAATGCACCACCCTGCCCCTGGTGGCAAGAGCTTGCATGCACCAAAACCACATCTGCTTTTATCTTGGTACCGGACAGGGAACAAACCTTAGAAAAGCAGGACTGTCTGGCTTAAAACCAGATGAATGAGCTTCCTAGTGTAGGTTCCAGAGCCACTGGTGTCATGGATTTGCGCAAGATGCACTGCTGAATAAGTGACTGGCTGTGTTCTGTACTAGCCAAGGATTGCAAACAGGTTGGAGGTGGGGTCCCCTGGAGAGCTCACTTCATGGGCTGGACTGTGCCTGACTGGACTGCTACCGAAGCAGCTGGGTGTCTGAGAGGCAGGATGATCCAGGAGACGGAGACCCAGCAACGTCCACTGACCTGAGACTCCAGATACTTCTGAGAGGTCAGTGGAATGGTAGTAATGTCTCCTCTCTGTGCCTATCCTGTTCCACTCCTTGTCTGTGTGGACTGTAGTTCTGTGGGGCAGGGCTTCTCTCTCTAATGATGGGTTTGTGCAGCACCTAGCACAGGGATTCTCAAACTAGGGGTCGGGACCCCTCAGGGGGTCATGAGGTTATTATCTGGGGGGTCACAAGCTGTCAGCCTCCACCCCAAGCCCCGCTTCGCCGCCAGCATTTATAATGGTGTTAAATATATTAAAAAGTGTTTTTAATTTATAAGGATGGGTCACGCTCAGAGGCTTGCTGTGTGAAAGAGGTCACCAGTACAATAGTCTGAGAACCTCTGACCTAGCACGATGGGGCTGGGATTTCTGTTGGGCCTCTAGGTGTCCTTGTAGTATTAATATTCTGTGCAGAGTACTCCTAGACAGTTGTTCAGTCATACCCTAGATTAAACTCAGACAAGCCAAAGACATTCTAGTCCGAGTGGCAGAGCATCTTCGGGGAACATGGAGATGGCAAGCTGGCAAAGACTCTCTGTTAGCAGAACAATGCTAAACGTGAATCGTCTGTAATCCTGTGAACTAATTGAGCTCCACCACAAAGCACAAATAGGACCTGATCCTGCAAACACGTACACACACAACTTTACCTTTTGTGGATCCCCTGGAGAATCTCTGCTGGGTAAAGTTATGTGCATAAGGGTTTGCAGAACAGGAGCGTGTCTCTTGGGAATGTACATGGCAGTTTACACAGATTCTTGCAAAACACACCTGCTTCTGTTCTATTCCATTCTATGGAAGTTTTCGTCCTGCGCTCATCTCTGTAGCATATGAGTGTCACTCACTTTCAGGAACAATTTTTCTTTGGCTGCGAGTTTTCTACTATCCTTTAACCTTCCAATGAGAACAGTTCCACCCCGCCTCACCCAGCAATGAAGGAGAGAGGCTAATAGCTGGAAAGGAAAAAATGAAGACTAATTAGGATAAGGAAAGAATGGATATCTGAGATCTTCTCCTTTTGCAGATAAGGGCCCTAACAATTCAACTGTGTGGATTAAGCACACACTGTTTCAGATGAGATTGATTAGAGCAGGATTCAAATCTAATAATATTTGGAAGTTCAAATTAGTTAAACAACATTGAGAATAATCTCTTAAAAATAGCTCTTAACTGGCATCAAGTATAGTGAGCAGACAGAACCAGCTGTGTTTTGCTAGTTCATTATATTGAAGTTTTAAACTCTGTTGCTCAGTTTGCCAACTGTTGTTCTTTCTGATGCTGCCCAGTTGTTTTGCATGGCCTTAAGTGGTTTCCCAGCTATCTGAACTCCCCAAATGACAATGCTTCATTATTGTCTGACTGAGAAAGTGGAACCCTCTGTTTATACGTAAAGATTCCCATTCTCCCTTCCCCCATCCCCATCCAACATATACAAAGCCACTGCAGAAACTGGAACCAGATAAAAAGAAGAATACAGGCTTTTAAAAGCCAGTTCTGAAGTGCAAAGATGTGAGGGCCATTTAGAAATCGTTGCCTTGTGCGCTCTCCCGCATTGTGGTTTATTTGCTCCCATCCATCATTGATTCATTATGTTCATCTGCCAGAGCCTTCAAAGACAACTGCAAGTCTGCTTTAGCCATTCATCAATGAGGAACAGAAGAGGCAAAGTAAGGAACATGTATCTCCAGACTCCAGTTCCCTTCAGTGCTGCTTAATGGATATGGGGGGAAAAAAAGTACAGTTGAAAAGTTGAGTTAATCATATCCAGGGCTTCTTAAGAGGTGCCTCCTGAACAAGGGAAGGCATCGTCCATATTTTAAGCCCAGGTAATTAAATCTGACCTTACAATGCAGCCTCCAAACCTGAGCAGATGACACTAAATGGTGTAGAGGAAAGATTAAAAATATGTTTTCCAGGAGTGTATTCTCCTGAAATCCAGCCTCTCTCATCAGAGGGGTCTTACAAGGATCTAGGCTGTAATCTTATCTCCACAAGACCCTTTGCCAGGAGAGAGGCTCCAGGGGTGTAGCTGCCAACAATTTGTGATGAGTTCTCCATGGATGCAATTACCCCATGAAGCAGGGACCGCGAGGGGCTATTTTATGTGAAAGGTGTCCACACACTACAGTGATGGCCTGTACTTTTTCTTTTCTGCACCATATAAAGATCCATCTCTTCCTTGTTGTCCATTTAGCTAAAATCCTATCCAGGCATTGGTTATCTCACATCTTGATGAAAGCAACCTCCACTGTAGCTTAGCAGTTTCTCAGCTTGCTCCCTTCTCATCCATCCAGACCAGAGCTTCCAGCATCCTTCTCCTCTCCTCCTGTTTAGCATTCCCTTATTTGAACCTCTCCATTGGCTCGCCCTGGGCTACTGACTCAAGTTTAAGATTCTTGTCTTTGCCTTCCAGGCTCGGTGCAACATCTCTGCCCTTGTTCCTTGTTGTATTTCTGTGGCCCCGTTTATGTTGTCTAATGAAGGCAGCCATTTCTCCTTCCTCTGCCTCATCTTCATGCTCATTTTATTTAGGATGCCGCTTGGTCCTCTTTGTCCGACTGTACTAAGCTTTTCTCACTTCACTTAACCCCTTCCTGGATACCTTTCCTATTGCAACCTCCCCACATGCTAACTCAGTTTGGTATTATCCCCATCACCACTTCCACCTTGCTAACGGCTCTGCTTTTCTTGGGCCAGATTCTGTCCATTTTGCCACGTGTCATTTTTGGCTCCCAGTTCCTCTTGGCTGCACTTTCTCAGAGGCTCAGCCCAGAATCAGGTTCCTGAGCAATTGGAGTATCCTCCAAGGCTTGCAAGGTGCCCAGGGAATCAGGTAGTGTGGAAATTGCCTCACGTATGTAGGCAGGAGCCTTTCCTTCGATCACTGTGCAGCTCATCTATAGAGCAAAACAGGTTAAGAAACGCTGAGTGGTTTTGTGCAAGGAAACCAAAGTTTCTTTCATTCAAAACTTTTAATGGAATTTGTTTCTTTGTTTAGTGAAATGAAACATCTTGTATCTTTTGGGCTTTCAGAACTGATGTTTGGTTTTTGTCCTATTAATTTTTCCTCTCCTCCCTCTTCCCTTTTTCATTCTCGTCACTAGCCCGTTCCCAATGTCGGCACGGAAGGGCTAGGAGACAAACCCTGCAAATGGATTCTTTTTTAGAAACAAGGTGACAATTGCAGTTTAGCTGAAAACCTGGAAGATGTTGAAGGAGAACATTTCTTCATGGATATTCATTTCCTTCTAAACCCCATGACACTGAGACATTTACAGCACAAACCAGCTCTACTCTAAAGGAGCTGGCTAGAGTCCGATGGGCAGATAACAGACATAGTGCTAAGCACCAAAACTGGGGAGCCAACCGATGCCTTTGTGAGTTTCTACACAAGTGTTTCCATTCCCTTTTACTGGATAAAGCGATGAAATTTTTCCTTTGGATTTCCCTGTCGTTGCAAGTCAAGCTTGTAAGATCTGTTCTCCTAGGCACTTAGAGGATCGTGCATGAATAGTACAATGTCTGTGCATTGCACGGAGGGGAAGAAAGGCTCAAATCTGGACATTTCCCATGTTGTAACCAGAGTGTTACAGATAGAATGTAAGCAGGCACAGAATGTACAGTTGAAGGGAGTTCTCTGCCTACAGTACATATTTTCTAAGGTGTCAGATCCAACTTTCAACAAGAGCAATAGGAGTATTGCCATTCTCTTCAGTCAGAACAGGCTCGACCCTAATCGCTTCTATAGTTTGTGACCTGACGCCCTCCAGTTTAGGATTCTCCCAAACTAAAATATTGAATTGTGTGACCATTATTGCCGGACACGTGAATGATAAATCATTCCTGTATTAGATGAGCACGTGACAAGCATCAGGAAAATGGGTCTCCGACACTTGTCATGAACTATCAGAAATACTAGGAGCGCCAAGCCACCCTGCTGCTCAGATACGCATTCGTGAGTGTCTGGATGACTTTGCTCTGCCCTCTGCTCACCAAGCTTGAGTAGTGCCCTGACAGTTACTAAGAGCTGTACTGGAAAAGTGGAAGACTCAGAACTCTCGTGTGCTCAATGGCTGGCAGAGGGGACCAATACTGCTTTAATGGAAATAAGTGGAAAGCATATACACCACAGATGTGTACTGTATCTGAACTGCATAGGCTTTGCCCTGTTTTTCTTCAGACGGTACTCCCTGCTGGTTGGTGCAGGGCTAGAGGACGCATTATTTCTCTGCTCTGGTAGAAACACCAAATCTTCATCTATTCTGTCTGCATACTCAATGAGCATCCTTTCTTTTTCCATTTTGGTTTTCTGTATTTGTATTACACATCCTAATAGTAATCTACATACAGCGTGGCTTCTAACAGGACTTTATGCTTCATCTAATCTTGTTGTGCAGGAGAAAAGCCTGTAACATACATTGCAATATACCTTGCTGCTACTTTCCAGCCTTACTATTATCCCTTCTCAGTTTTCTCCTTTCACGGTCTTGGTGGTAAAGATGACCATCTGCATAAATACTTCCTGATTTATAATAATTTTGTATCTAAATAATTTTTGAATAGATCAACATGTATGTAAACTGTCATAAGTTTAGAGAGAGAAGCTTGTCTCTCTCACCAACAGAAGTTGGTCCAATAAAAGCTATTATCCACCTTGACTAATATCCTGGGAGCAACATGAATACGACTACAACTACACCGCATACATATGTTTATGTGCAGTATGTCCTTCAGCCACTACATGGCTCTGTGTGCTGCATAGAGTTCCAAACAGTGAGGGCCCTTGCACGCAAGGGAGACAAAGCTGGAACTCAAGCTGAGTCAGTACAATTTATTAAACTCTTCTTTGACTGATTTAATAAATTCTGACTTAAAAGGAAATAAATATCTCCTCTGAAGGGGGTGTAGCCACAGACTCTGAGCTAATGGTTTTTCACAGTGTCAGTGGAGGCAATGATGTCTGAGCAGAGATGTGCACCAGTTCTGGTGAGAACACTGATAGCGATTCTCCCTCTCCTGTCCCACGTAGCCCAATAGCTTTAGTGCAGAGGCATTCTGTGAAGCTGGGAGAATCCAGTGGAGCTAGTGTATTCCCTGCTTCCATTCCCCTAGCAAGCATACTTGCATCCCACCCTTCTGCTTGTTGAAGTGCAGTGGATGAACTGCTTCAATGATGAACGAGGAAGTGAAAGATGAAACATGTTCCTGTACATTGGCAGTAGTGTGTGTGTGTAAAGTGCTGCTCACTTTTATAGGAAGCATAGAAATATATAAACACCCTTTAGACTCAGTCCAACACACCCACATAACCTTCCTAAGCTCTGTCTACTTCCATCGACGCAGACCGCTAGGACACCCCTGAAGATGGAGCTTTTTACTCTTCTTCCAATGTACATGAGGGGACATTTCCTGTGGACACGAACATTATTGCTTCTGAGTGTCCTTGTGGTGAGTCTCACCGCCTATTCAAGGAGCCAGCACAAAGTCCATGATCTGCTATTGAAGTTCCATTTGTGGCTCACTTTGAGGAGGTAAGCAGGTCCTAAGAGGTGCCTAGCTCTGTGCACAACTGTGAGTTTATCCCTTGGTGCTGATACAGATTAGCTATTGAAAGACGATGAGCCATGTGTGATCTCCGTGCAAGAAGGGAGGTGACATTGTAATGGAAAGGGAGTGAATGAGAATGCAGTGGCAGACTTTACCTTCAGCCTCAAACCCCAGCAAGTCTAACTGCAGCCCTGGTGACCAGGAGCAGCGCCAGGGTTTTTGGCGCCCTAGGCAGGGGTCCTTCCGCGCTCCCAGTTTTCGGGGCACTTCAGCAACAGGTCCTGGAGCGAGTGAAGGACCCGCCGCAGAATTGCCGACGACGACCCAGAACGCGGAAGGACCCCCTGCCGCCGAATTGCCGCCAAGGGCGGCAAAATGCCGCCGTCCCAAATCCTGGTGCCCTAGGCGACCGCCTAGGTTGCCTAAATGGAAGTGCTGGCCCTGCTGGTGACCATAAAATGGGGTTGAGATCCACTTTGGTGTCCCAACCCACAGTTTGAGAACTGCTGCTCTAAACTCTACAGATACATGGTATCCCTACTGTGGATGAGCCCCAGAGAATGAGTCTGTTAGATCCCCAGTTGCAGAGATTGGTCCTTCAGCTCATGCTGTAGAGATTCATGCTTTTAATTCTGGTTCAATCCCCACTATAGGCTAAGATGGCAGCTATCACACTTGCTTTTCCTTGATTTCTTCCACCTTCAGGTTCAACAGATGAAATCCTTGCTTTAACTTTTTTTTGTTCCTGGCTTCCCACCTTTTAAAAGTCTCCATTGACTTAAACCAAGTTCTAAAGCTTTAACGAGAAGGTGAGCTGATTGACAAGGAGGGTAGTCTCATGTGCCTCTAGCTTGAGCCAAGATACACATACTCCTCCCACACTGGAAGACCAGTGTTGTTTTGGTTGACTACGGAAATATCTACAGTTATTGTTTGGATTGAATTCAGACTTAGTTAATGCTTAGCATTCCACCTTCTTACGCTAGGTCTGACCTTACTTCTTAAGGTGAAGAACTGCACTAAATAGTGCGTTGTTATACTTATCGCCTTTACTTGGAATTAGGACAACAGGGCACATAACTGTAGACTGGGTGTGTTAAGATTATGAACAAACATTGGTTTGAGATAAAAGAGTTATAGTATTAATGCACTGGTGTGGAATATTTAGTAGTAGGGCTGTTTTACCTTACATTTAGAAGAAACTAGACTATCCACATCCTTATATGGCTAATGGGGAAAGCTAAAATGATTACAAAAGAGATGCAATATGTTTAAATTCTCTAGTGGAGGAAGTCCTCTGGTAAAACCCAGGCTGGAGTTGGCATTGCAGGATACTTCCTGGGTTAAAAACAAATATAAGAATTGTCCGAATATAGCTGTTGATATGTAGCTGTATGGAGCTCAATAACTCCTGAGATGTTAGAGCATTCAGTCTCTTCTTGGTAGCTTCTCCTAAGCTACCTCTTGTGCTTGGAGATGGAATTGTCTCCCGCTCTTGTGCATCTGACAGCTATCTTCTCTTGTTTCTGACCTTACCTTGAAACATACATCTCCTGTGAGAACTTGCAACAGTGATAACTCTCTTTTTTGCATCACCTCAGGTTGAGCCAGCAGAGGGCCTGTTATACCGGAGGAAGGGTGGACCATAGTAAGGGTGCTAGTCTGGGGCTTGAGTTTAGTTGAAGCATAGGCTCCATTTCCTGCTCGGTCACAGAGCTCCTATCTGATTTTTGGTAAGTCACATTAAGTAACGTTTTCAGAAGTGCTTAAGTCTTTTGAAAATGGTTCTTGGGCACCTCTAGCATGTTTGAAAAATGTACCTCAGTCTCTCGTTTATCCCCATTTTATGAACACAGCGGTGATAGGAGCATAAATTCATTAAAGATTGTGAGGAGCTCACATACTACAGTAATGAGGGGCTGCAGAAGTACCTTAGGGTATGTCTATTCTACAGCGGCATAGCTAGGGAGCTGCAATTGTAATGCCATAGGGTGAATGCTTCCTACATCGATGGAAGGGATTTTCCATTGATACCGGTAACCCACCTCCTCTATCTAGGTTGAGGGGAAAATCCTAGCCACATCCACACTGGGGGTTAAGTTGACCTCACTACAGTGCTCAGGGCATGATATTTTTCTATTCTGAGCGACATAACTAGGTCAACCTAAATTTTAGGTGTAGACCAGATTGTAGGCACATAGATGTATGCTTGAAACGTATGACCCTGATCCTGAAAACTGTCCCACAGAAGTTAGTTGCTCATATGCCAAAGGCTTGATCTACACTTAGATCAACCTAACTACGTCACTCAGAGCATAACATTTTTCACAGCCCTGAGTGCCATAGTTAGGGTGACCTAATCCACACTGTAGACAAAGCTAGGTTGGTGGAAGAATTCTTCTGTCAGCCTGGCTACCACCTCCTCGAGGGATGGATTAACTACAACAACCTAGGTGCTGACTCTGTGGTGCTCCAGGGCTGGAGCACCCATGGAAAAAAATTAGTGGGTGATTAGCACCCACCAGCAGTCAAATCCCCCTCCATCCAGTGCCTCCTGCCCTCCAGTGGCCCTGCCAATCAACTCCCCTCCTTCCCTCCTAGTGCCTCCTGCATGCAGCAGAGTAGCTGTTCAGTGGCATGCAGGAGGTGCTGGGAGGGAGGGAGAGAACAGGGATGAGGCATGCTCGGGGGAAGGAGTGGGAAGAGACAGGGCGGGGATGGATCAGGGGTGGGAAAAGGCAGGGGAGGGTGGGGACTTAGAGGAGGGGATGGAGTTGGGGCGGGCCTGAGGCGGATGGGTGAGGGTAGAGAGCCCCCCGGGTAGAGAGGAAGTCGGTACCTGTGACAAGAACAGAAAACCCCCCTTCCGTCAATAGGGGAAACATCTACGCTACAGCAGCACATCTGCAGCGCCAGGGATGTGGAGTGGCTGTAGCGTAGACATGATGCTCTACATCTCGGCAGGATTGGAACCCATGAGTGTCTGATTTTTTCAAGCCTGATTCTGCCAGGCTTAAGCTGTGGAGAGTGCTCAGCACCTGGCAGAGTCAGCCAGATAGTTTTGAAATCCCTGGGAAGAGTAAGGATGTTTGTGCAGCTCCAGCTATGTTCTTGGCATTAGAGACATAGTAAATAATAATAGTCTAAAAGTTGTTTGTATTAAATGTTTTCTAGGCTCCAGCAGCTACCAGATGCTTTTATGGTCTGTGTGTTTGTGTACTAATAGAAAGCCACAGTCCACCTGCTGTAGTCACAAAAGTCATTTAAAAGGCTTCTGCAGAACTGCTTGTGTAAACCAGGCAAATAGAATTTGCTGGCTGTCTTGATTTGGAAGGTATTACAGGACACTCTTAGCCTTGGGGACACCCTGAACTGTATCCAGAAGGGAAGTGCTATTCTGAGCTGAGCTCTAGCTGAGGGATACAGCAGGGAGTCCCTCCCCTGCACGCCCTGCCTGCCCTGTGACTGTCCTGATTCCCAGGCTACCTCCATGGCCTGCAGCTGGACGCAGCCCCCCGGGGATTATCACGGTGTTGGAGATCTCCCCACCCCACTGGTCACTGGGAGGGGTGGTGTCCTGGCTGCAGGGCTCCCTGAGCGGAGAGGGTGCCGCTGTGGGTACAAGTAGTTACACGGGCTGCACTTTGAACTCGACCCAATGTTCCAGCCCTGTAAGTGGATACATTGTGGCACTGGTGTTGCGTGAATTTAGACACATTGCTGTCCTAGTTATCCAAATCCGCAACGTTTGCGGAGGATAAGGAGACCATATTTCCCCAAGGGAAAATGGGACATGCTCAGCTGCTTGCCTGAACTGCCCCCTTCCTCCCCTCGCGAGGCTGTTGCCAGCTGCTGGAACCCTGTCTGCCCCCTGCATGCTGGAATACTGCCCCCCCTACATGGGGCTGGTATCTCCGCTTGCCCTCCCCACCTCATGTTCCTCTACACCCCACTTCTTTGACAAAAGTGGGCATTTGTCCCATTTGCTCTTGCCAACTGATCAAGTCTGGATGGCTGGGACAGGCTTAAAAAAGGGACTGTCCCAGCCAAAGCGGGACAAATGGTCACCCTAGCAGAGGAGGGATACACGCAGGTTTCCGATAACTAGGCTTTTCCCATAAAAGGAGTTTGGGTCAATGGAAGGGTACTGTGTGTGTGGCTCAGGCTGATGGATGAAAAACATCCTTTTCTGCAATGGATGGGAAAATTATGTGCCAATTAGAATCCTTTTTTTTTGTTTGGTTTTTGCAACCAGCCTTTACAAGAAAAATAGGGGCTCGGTGCAGGTGTTATGCCTTAGGGATTCTCAGCAAGGGATATTAGTGCAAAATAAGCTAAGGTGTGAATTTAAAGTGCAAGAACGCTTCTGGAATAACTCCTCTTGTGGACGCTTGTATTCTGCTTGCTGAGTGACTTTGTGCAGTGTAGCCAAGTCCACCCATTGAGACAGATCCTCAGCTGCTGGAAATCATTGTAGCTCTTCTGACTCTAGTGAAAGCTGCTGTGAATGGCCCACACTTTTGAAAATCAGGCTGTTTAGTGAAGCTTAAGTACAGATTTAGGATCCTAAGGTAAGGTACCTGCGTTTGAAAAATCTGGCCCAAACTGGAAAAAGAGGCAGAAAGAATGTCTGGGCAATTGAGTAACTCCCAGGATTGCAGCATGCAAGTCACTCCAGAAGGTTAAAATTATGAACCAAGCCAAGAGCAAAAGAAGAAAGGCTAATCAGGTGCTGATCAGATAAATGCCTGACTTCTTGCCCTCTAGCTCTGCAGACTCAGCCTCTGACAGACTTGCAATGGAAGAAGGATACTTCAACTTAGAAAACCCTGCCACTAATTATGGAGAGCACAAACTGAGGGCCCAGTGCGCCAACTACTAGGCATAATGTCTACTGTAGCCGAGCGCTCCCACTGGGGTGAGTGGGGACTAATCATGGCAGTATCACCATGCCTAAATGTAAGCATTTGCAGGGCTGAAAGCAACAGCTTCTCCGCCAGGATGTGATGTAGGGTGAGAAGCTGCTTCTCAGATAAGTGGGCATTGGGCTATTCAAGGTTTACAGATAATCGCCAACACCTTGGATTGCACCTGGAAGCTACATACCGTAGGCAGTTCTTTCCTCTGTTTCGGCTTTGATCCTACCATCTGTCTTCTAGCCCTGTGCCTGTGTGAAGCCCCAAACTTTGTAGCCAGGAGCTCAATATGAATGCAGGAGTCCGTGCTAGCAGATCTGATTGCAAGATTGAGTTTGTAAATAAGCAGCTAGCTGCTATAATGATGCTTATTTAATTTGAAGAGTAACTATTTATTTCTGCAGCTGTCCCTAGGATTCCTGCTGGTTTATGTTGAACTCTAATCCTCATCCTTGACTGCTCACAGCTGTGGAAATATTCTGCGAAACACAGAACTAAAGACAGATTCTGCTGCATTATACGGATCAGCCATAGGGGTCTCTTGCCCAGTGCGTACCTTGTAGGGATTACTGGGAAATGGAAATTACTTTGCATGACTGCTAGGACTCAGCCTGTGTGGCAAGGAAGCTGGTATCCAGTTGTTGGGTTTAGTCTAGTTCTCACACATTTTTATGGTTACTTGTCCAGGTGGAGAGTTTTTTATTTCCCCTCTTCTACACCAAGGCTGATGAGTCCTTCACAGAGGTGAACTGTTTTAGCAGTTAAGGAGTGAAAAATCAGTTGGACTATGCTGCATCTGGTCATCCCAATTGGTTGAGTGGGTAGCTAGGACTAAATCCTGCTTTGCTTCTTGCCAAGCTTTGAGAGGCTGGGCTTAATGCAAGGAGCTCACAGAGGCAGTGGCGGCAGGATTTGGTCCCCTCAGGCCACAGAATGGCAGGGGAGTAGGGGACCCACTTCTCAGCTGCTGTTTCAGAGGTGATGCTCCAAAACTGTTGCTGGAAAGGTGGGATCTAGCCAATGGATGTGTGTAGGAACCAATGCACTGGGTATTCCCTGATTCTTCTCTGCCTGAGTCCTGTCCCCTGGCTTTGTTGGAGGATGCAAGGAGCTCCCGGAGGGGATGTAGACCTTCTGCAAAGGATCCCACAAATGTGTCCGCCCCTCCTGTGCGGCAGAATCCTGCTAGTCCTATGTCTGAGGCCCATCGTGTGTGTGTGTGTCTTCCCCAACTCCCTCCATGGAGTGTAAAGGATCGCATACCAGAGGCCTGCCAAGCTAACTGTTCTGCTTTAGCAAGTGGGCCCAGAATGGTTGCCCGATAATAAGCACCCTTCCTTTCCTTCAGGGTGTTACTACAACTCACTTCTGTTATGCAACAGAGGTGTGCTAGAGGGCTGCAACGTTGCAGTATGAGGGGCTGAGGATGAAGCTGCTGTGAGTATGCAGGTTAATGATATTAATGCAGAGGAGATGAACATAAACAGGGATCACAGAGGGTGAATGGGGAGCTTGCTAGTGTTAATGGAAGGGAGCAAATAAAGCTCTTATCTGCATCTTTGCTGCTTTCTCTCCATAGCAGATTAATTTAAATTCCATTCACCCTTGGGGAGGCCAAGTCCTTGCTGATTCGCACAGGCCTGCCTTCAAGCAGGGCCGGCTCCAGGCACAAGTGCAGGAAGCAGGTGCTTGGGAAGGCACGTCCGGCTCTTCAGCGGCAATTCGATGGCAGGTCCCTCAGTCCCCTCGGAGGGAAGGACCATCCTCCGAATTGCTGCCAAAGAATGAAGCGGCGGTAGAGCAGCAGCCAAAGTGCCGCCGATTGCGGCCTTTTTTTCTTTCTCTTTGCTGCTCGGGGTGGCAAGAAAGCTGGAGCCAGCCCTGCTTGACTCATCATTATGACAGCATTTAGCACCATCTTTTGAGTCTAAAAAGGCCCTTTCCCCTAGGTCCTGGTGTGGCCTCTCATGATTCCCCCCATAATTGACTTTTTCCAGGACTATCCTTGTTCAGAAAAGGTGTAGGACCAGCTCCCAAATGACCTGTCCTTTCCTCTGCCCCCTCCCTGGAATCTGAACATTTCTCCTCTGAACTGTGCAGGAGTTCCCGAAGGACTAAGGGTGCTCTGTGGAAGGGAACTGTTGGTAATGAATTCAATTGTTTGTACAGACCTTGCTCATTTCATTCTGAGAGCAGCAGAATTTGGAAAGCTACACTGTCTTTCAAAGCAGCCTTAGGATTTCTGTCTGGATTCTGAAGCCTGGGGGGTTGTTCAGTTGTATTCAGAACCTTGGATGGATTGATAAGGGCAGTCATGTGACTCAGATCTAGAAACTCTGCTTCCTGCAGAACTGCAGCTAGTGTTTAGGGGTGAATGGATTCAGAGCTTTGATTTGAGGCCATCCTTAGTAGCCGATACTAGGGAACAGCTTAGTTAGCTACAGTCAGGCTGGCCTGCTTAAAAATGCACTAATATTTTATCTCTTCTGTTAGAACATGTCATGGATGCTTCAGACTTTACCTAGAGGTCTTGGTGGGTAGCCCTGAATTCAGCAAGGCTGTAGTCTCACAGTATTTCACTCCATGCATCTGAAGAAGTGGGTTTTTTACCCATGAAAGCTTATGCCAAAATAAATCTGTTAGTCTTTAAGGTGCTACCAGACTCCTTGTTGTTTTTGTGGATACAGACTAACACGGCTACCCCCTGGTATTTTTGACTGTGCATAATCTCACACTAAGCAATATGCCTGTACTAAAGCAAGACTGTATGCTAAATTGAAGCTTAGTTCTGACAGTAGCCTTCACACCCTATTCTGCAATCTGTTTATATCTTGGAATTGTCTTGGGACTTTTAAACAGTGAAATTTTGAATAAACCAAGCATGTATAATACAATCTTTGTTTTAAATTTTGTTGAAAGCAGAAGGCAAGCTCAAAATTTAATAACCAAACAGGGTGTTATGACAGTTTTACCTTTTCCAAGTATTTATGTGAGCACAAATATTTTGTTTAAGGTTTGAAACTTGCAGTTAACATAAAACAGGTCCACTTCTTAAAATAGAGCAAGGTTTTCACTTCAGGAGATATTGTTTAATGACAAGGTTAATTGTGTTTTACAAGGCCGTATTGCTAACATGGAAAAATAAAACCTGCCTGCTCATTTCTGTTTTGGAATGAGATGAGGCGAAGTGCTGAAATGCCCATACCAAATCCTCTCTCGTGTATACGAACAGTTACTAGCAATTTTGCCTTCCTTTCAGGAATACATTTTAAAATCAAAAAGAAAAGTATCGGGGCTAGGTAACTCTTTCCTGTGTGTATGCATCCTAAAGATGTGTGTTTTGGGGGGACTAGAATATGCAGACACCTATGGCATGTGACTCGTCCCATCAGACTTTACTGAAATGAAATGGTGCATGCAATAGTAGCTGGGTTTTGATCATTAGATAAAAGTTTCAGGACATTTTAGGACATAGGAATCCATTGTAATTGAGAAGCAGGGAGAAGACACTTCATATCAATATGCCAGCAGATTCCTCTTTCAGAAATATAAGGACAGTGCACAGTTTCCAGTCATTCTCATTAGCTGGCTGGTCCTTTTGGATCAAATGGGTTTTATGGTTTAGGAATGATGAGGTTTTTATACCTATAGTGTCTCTTTTGAAACATAAGTATTTAGAATACCATAAAATTGCTCTTTTTGTAATCATTGGTATAGGTATCCATTTGACTTCAGTAGAGTATAGGTCTTTATGCTGGCCTCTGGCCCAGTGGTGCATTTCACCCTTCAGAAATGCTGTTCAGAAAATATTTTAAATGCAAGGTTGTTACTGGTGGATTTTTTTGCAATTTTTTTGGCCTTATCCCCTATTTTTGAACCAGTTCTGCTTATAAGCAATGCCATGCTTTAGCTGCTCATCTGACAGGCTGCACCGTTGCTGGGCAATGTTATTTAGTCAATCACTTTTATTCTGTGTTTTTTAGAATAAACAGTAGCTTGTGCTATCTCTGCTTCTGTTGTCTCAAAAGGGACTCCCAGACTAGTAATGCAAACCCATTTCATTATCCCAGCATTAGACTGCTGAGCCCTCCTAAACCCATGTCAGGTTTTCTCAAACCCATCTCCCATGCGTTGCCCTACTTCGTGCTACAGGTGGCATCTGTTCAATCTTTGAACAGGGGGTGGGGTCTTCTGCCTTTGTAAAATCTTGCTGGAAATGCTCATCCTGTGGGCATATTCTGATTTCTGTGACCCTGTAGGAACAGCACACTAGATAAGTCAATACGCAGTGCTTTCTATTTAATTCAGCTCGTGATTAATGTAGTTCTCCAATTAATTTGATCAGAACCTGCAGAATCAAATCAACTATATTCAGATCATATCCACTCTTTATTTTGATCAATTGTAAATGGCTTTGTTATGATTGGATAATTTAATTGCTAGCAAAGGCAAGTTGCCTTTTTAATGAAGAAGGAAAGGGCCAGCATTCTGAACAGAAGAAAAGACAACCCCATGTAATGATAAAAGCTGACAGTTAGAAGCTGGGTTATTCAGAAATTGTAATTGACATGATAAGCACTCCCATGTGCTATGCAAACTGTAACATTTTCCCTGCTGGTGTTAAGAATAACATGGTTGACTGCTTAATTCAATCAAAGTGGTCAGAAAGGACTGGATCAAAATAAGAAGAAGACATTGCAACAGCACAGAAAGCAAAAGAAGCTGGAGTTTTGCATCTGCACATTAAGCATGCATACCTTTCCCTAAAGAGAGCGGGTCCCTATGGCCTAAAAGCTTAGAGCTTCTGCATGAGTGTTTAGGAAAAGAGAGCCTGAATGCTGGCCACTCAATAGGGATGAAAGAGCAGCGGTGTGGAAGGAGTATTCTCCATGAATGAAATTCAAAAATGATAGATGGTGGGAAACTGGAAGAGGGTTGGGGAGCTCTCGGAATGAAAAATCAAAGATTTTCTGTCATATTCCTCTGTGCCATGTAGCACTTTTCTCTCTCTTCCCTTCACACAGTGGCTGACCCTTACCGGGCTCTTGTCTTGCTCAAAGAATAGAGCTCTTGTCACAGTTATCATTGGGTTATTCTTTGAGTTTTGTTCTTTTCATCTGGACAAACTACAGAGTAGAAAACTTTGGTGCAAAACATTTGGGGCTTGATCCAACTTTCACAGAAGTCAGTAGGAATCTTTCCATTGACTACAACTGGAGCCAGATTGTGCCTTTACTAAATCACAGTAGTAAGGCAGCATTGTGTATGTTCGTGTTACCAAATTGTGGATTTTATAAAATATCTCGGACAGAAATCTGTACCCTGGAAAAACTGGTTTGAATCAAAATGGTGTTAAATACTTTGAATTTCAGTGTAAGTTATTCTTGTTTCAGTAAACAAGAAGACGTCTGCAGTCTTAATACAGACCACACCTAGGTATTTGAAAACATTTTACGGCCTCTGCAATTGTATAATTGCCAAAGGTTTACAACTGAATTTAATTAAGATCAGGTCACCTATTTGAACTGATTAAGATTAGGAGGTATTTCTCTCTTTTAAAAGATGAAAATAATAGCTAATATTACCAATAACTGCAAGGTGTTTTCATTTAGCAGAGCAATACAAGGGCTCGAAGTGTAGAGGGATATGCAACAATAAGTGGTAGAACATATCTTGATTTTGAAGTCTGAGGAAACCTTGCTAGGTTTACTGAAACCATGTTAACTACACTTCCAAATTCACTTTGCATTTTTCACCTAAGAAGTCAGAGCATAAGCAAGTTACAGCAAATAGTTAAAGCAGAGTGATGCCATCTCCACTGACTTCGTGATAAACATATCAAAGGGCCAAAGGAAGTTGTCTAACTATGTCAGTAGGATTCCAATGAGTGTGTAGAAATAGGTTCATCATGGCTTGTCTCTGTCAGAGTTGGATGAGCCAGTGTAGTTGAACTCTGTAACCAATGTCTAGTAGAGGCTGTAGCATGAATGAGGACAAACGAGCTAAAACTCAATCCACGCAAGACTGAGGTGAGGGTAGTTTAGGAGAAGCAACCATAGACGGCAGCAGAGATATCCGCTCCTCTGAGGATGTTTGCGCTCCATTTGGTTACTTAGATTCTCAGTTTAGGGGTGGCATTGAGTCCTTAGTTGCTTTTGGACATCTGTGCTACAGCAGAGACCAGAATGGCCTGGTCATGAGGTTGTGGCCTATCGGATGTGCACCTTGATGCTGTTATCTTTTGCCTTTGTCACCTTTAGAACAGACTATGGCAATGCTCTCTAGAACTGGCTGCACCTTAAATCCATTCACAAGCTGAAGCTGGCACAGGATGTGGTAGTTATAGTGCTTTTCGAAGGTGACAATAGAAGAGTTGGGTATTTATTTATTATTATTATTATTGGATGAGCATGGGACACCAGTGCTCTGTAATCTGCTCTGGCCACCTGTTAAATCCAGGTGGAATTTAAGGTGTTTGGCTTTGACCTATAAAGATTTAAATAGAGTTGGATGCCTGCTATGTTGTCTGTCTGTCTCTGTCATACTGTGGTCAGTAGAAGTGTTCAAAATGGAGTCTCCCGGTATAAAAAAAAAAAAAAAGGCAGGATGTCTTTTCTGAGGTGCCCTTGACTCTGAAACTTGCCTTTTGGTCTGGAATATCCCAAATCTGCATAGTGTTATCACATGCTACAAAGACCACCTTTGTGCAAGGGCTTTTGGGGATGGCTAAGGGTTTAGATGGCTGGATTTCAGGTAGCGTGATATATTTCTTGGCTGGAAAACACATTTCAGTTTTGGGTGACTATCCTTGCACAAATTGCAATTAATATAAAAAATTGGTAGGGTTTTGAGATGGGGACTGTCCTCTGAAGAATGTAATTTAAAGAGTTCTACAAGCTGGAACCTCTACTTCAAGCTAATGACTGGGCGAGTTGTCACTTTTCTTTCCTGAGGCCGGGTCAGAAATATTTTGGCTTCCATAGTCAGCAAAGTAAAAAAAATAAAATAAAAAAAATCTCTAGATAATGTGCCACTCCTAACAGATAACTTGGTTATTAAACAGGAAGTCTTGTCATTTAAGGCCAAGCTAAAGCAATGTTAAAACAATGGTAGGTGTACCCGGCCACAGCCGTTACATACTGTATTGGCATCATTATCTGATAAATCCTGATCTAAAAGAAGAACCTTGATCTTGAGCCAGATTCCAAATGGATGCTGCAACTTGTAGTGTGGCATTTCAATAAACCTTTCCGCATACGATACTGTTTCTCATTTACTCCTCTGATTCACCTCCTTTCCCAAGGTGACAATCCCAGCCATTTCAGTCACTTTGTATCAGAGTTTTGCCCTGCCTCTAATGAATGTAATCACCCTTCTCTGAACTTCCACTAACGTTGCAATATACTTTAGGGGATGGGGTGCTCACTCCTGCACACAGTGTTAAATGAAAATTGTTGGTTAATTTATTATAATTTCATGTCCTTCTCCAGCCTAATCCTTATATATCTTAACTCCTTTCTTGCCCTTTTGACCACAGTCTCATATCGAGCAGTGCTTTCCACGAAGCTGTCTGCAGTATACGGATACCTGAATCGATACAGTAAATGTTGATCTGTGGGCTGGGTCTGAGTAGTTTTAATTACTCCCTCCAATGTCATTTTGCATTTATTGATGCTGACCTTCATCTGCCACCATTAGTGTAGGACCATAGCCCTGGGCTTGGTGGTTTGTTGAATAGGGGTCTATAGCAGCGGCTTTTGTCTGCTACCTCAGTTTAATTCTTCCCCCAGTCAATCAAACCATCACCACTGGTGCTTTTGAATCATTAAAATCTGACTTCAGAAGAGGAACAAGCGAGATGGGACCATCAAGTAAGTCATCTAGTCTGATGTCCTGTGTATCACTGGCCACCAACACCGCCCACACTCTGGTCTGATTTTGGTTGTTGGGATTTTAAGTTTGACAGCCCACAGGAGACTAAATGGTTGTGTGTCACAATAGGAGAGACTGAGGTGCCCTGGTGCTCGAGGCCTCTGCAATGGCAGGGAAATGGTTACCTGAGTTTATTAGCATAAAATAACAGCTTAACTCAAAACTAAAATTTTCCAACCTCCTGCTCTGATCTCAGTAGTCCTTACCAAGGCTTACCACCCATAAAGTCCTCCTCAACAATTCTCTCCCTGTTCTCAGGGTTTCATCCTCCTTCCAGGGATTCCCAGGCCTTTTAAATAGTAGTTCCAGCTAAGGTTCTTTACCCTGGGTCTCAGATGAGGCTTCCAGAGCAGTGTCCTGCAGATTTCTTTCCCTAGGTCTGTGCCTGGGAACTATGGAGAACAGTCTCCTCTCCTCCCTGATCTCCTTGAAGAGTCTGTTGAACTGAGCTGTCTTCTCCTCTTACTTTTACAGTCCTGTCACCTGACCCCTGGGCTCTCATTCCCAACAGCTGCAAAGCAGCTTTCTTAAAGCACCAGTCTTAGACTAGATGCCCTGGGACACGCATGCACCCCATGAAGTGCCCTGGCATAGCGTCTAAATAGCTAGTGATCAGTTATGAAGAAACCAAACTGCAAATGTTCCTGCCAGTGGATTATTTCATATCTTGCAGCCTTTCCTTTGTGGACAGGTATAGCACCTTTATGTGATAACAATTGCAATAAAAACAGTGAAGTAACTTTCCACCACAGTCTAATGTGGCAGCAGTTTAGTAGCACAAATAGCAACCAGATCCGTATGTCTAAGCATTTCCAGATGTTCTAGCAGGTAATGGCTTTGAAATTCATTTTAAATGAGTGCAGAGTTTTGACCCTCAGGATAAATGCTGACTGGCGTGACATAAATAATACCACGCCTGAAAATTAGCCTAAATTATCCCAGCCGCTGTGGTGGAGGTAGCCTTAATTATGGAGTTTCCTGGCTAGATGTTGAAGACCACAGCCATTACTGTCAGTGACTTATATCTTGAATAAGTACATTTACTATGCCCTAAGTCCAGTCTTGAGTAGAAACCTTTGCTTTAAATTATTACCCATGCCAGAAGAAGTGCATGGGAAATGCCTGTGTCCTACATCCATGCATGTTCTTTGTACTAAATATCAAATAACTGATCCTTGCATGCTTTGCATGGTCCTTGCACTTTGGCTAGTCTAGGAGTTTTGCAGTTAACATGAATGGGTGTAGGGCTGACCCTTTTGATTTTTATGGAAGCTAAAATCTATTTGAAGAAGATGATGGTTGCTCTTTACTCAAGTAGAAAAATTATTAGAAGAAGGCACAAAGCTCAGAATAAGGCCTTCATTGTTGTGTTCTGATTATCTGATGCAACAAGTAGATACTAAACAAAATTTAATTACATATCCATGAGAAACCCAAATAGTGGTAATTTAATTTTTGTAGTGCCCAGAGGCCCATGTCAGGATTGGGGCCCCATTATGCTGGGTGCAGCAGAAATATATTAGAAGACTGTTCCTGTTATAATTTAATAGCTAACCACAATTTGGAAGCCGTCAGGGATGAAAGCAAATATCAGGAAACGCTGGGTTCTTCTTTCCTTTGGGGAAGACAATTCTCTGGAATTGACTGAAAAGCACGTGCCTCAATATTACCTTTAAATTGGAGAATAGCCCAAGCTTGGACTCTGGATCGAAACACCCTCAAACTTTGATTATCTTGTCTCACAATGGGCTGAGGACAAAAGCTTAAATATCAGCTCCCCATTTTTAGAGAACTTTGTGGCTCATTTCTATCTTTACTGTCTTCAGCACCATTTGAAGGAGAGCGTGTGCCAAACTCCATCTCCACAGAGACATCTCTAGAGATTTGCATTACCCACAGGCCCTGTACGTTCCTTTGAATAGTGACAGTTCTTTCAAATTCTAAAAATTGGTGAGATGCTGGAAGCATTGAGCATCTCTCTTCAGCTCTTGTTGAAGAGGCACTAATGGCCAAATATGAGGTCTGTGTGCAAAAGCTGATGAGCATAATTGCATATGTAAATTTGCACATGGAATTGCATGAGCAAGTCACGCTTCTAGGTTAGACATCTATTATGGAAGTGTGGTATTTAGGTGCACACACATAAGCCCTCTGCTTCAGAAAAATTATACACTTTTATACACTCAGGGAAAGGTTTCATTGAAATCAAAGGGCAGTCTTGTCTGTGTGAGAGGTATAAAATTGGACTTTTTTTTATAGTCTGTTGTATGACTGAACTTCTTCCATGGGAGAGAGAAGTTCCCTGTGCCAACTGTTACAGCACTTCTATCCTGTTACATAGTTTGTGGTGCCCCAGCTATAAAATATTTTATTTTTTAATACTAAAGTAAAACTATTGGATTAATTTTCTTTAAAAAGGGAAAACTTTCCTTTCTCTTCTATCTGACTCCACTTGCTCTTCAAACTTCAGTTGGAGACTTCCTTAATCTTTCCAATTAGTAAGGTATTTCCTGCAGAACTTACTGAGAAAGGGTTAGAGGTAGCACAAGGAGAGGAAAGACATCTGCCAGCTATTGGAAACACTTTCCGTGCTAGAAAGATGAATGTAGCTCATGCTGAAGGCAGATGATCTGAGCAGAATAATCATCACAGTGCTTTCTTGGATAGAAAGTGCGTGAGTTGTTAAAGCTATTTTCGTGGTAGGGATCTAGACTTCTTCAGAGAAAAAGAATACCAGGATGATATTCTAAACGCAAGATGCCAAATCCTGCTTCCCATATCCCAACTCTTATCAGGAGTTCTGTGTGGCTAAACCAGGCTGGATTTAGCCCAACCGTTAATGTTTTGAGGAGGATGTGAATTACAAACGATAAATCTTTTCACTTCTAAGTGCCCCAGACAAAAACACAAGAACGGAAATAATGGATCAGACCATTGGTCCATCTACCCCAGTATCTTGTCTTCTGACAGTAGCCAGTGCCTAACACTTCAGAGAAAAAGAACAGAAAACTGAATTAGTGAGTGATCCATCCCCTGTTGTCCAGTCCCAGTTTCTCGCTGTCAGAGGTTTAGGGACAGCCAGAGCATGGGGTTGCAGCCCTGACCAGCTTGGCTAATCGCCATTAATGGACTTATCCTCCATGAGCTTATCTAATTCCCTTTTGAATCCATTATACTTTTTTTGGCTTTCACATCATCCACTGACAATGAGTTCCACTGGTTGACTATCAAGCAAAGAAATGGTTCCTTTTATTTGTGTTAAACCTGCTGCCTATTAATTTCATTTGGTAACCCCTGGTTCTTGTGTTATGTGAAAGGGTAAATAACACTTCCCTATTCACTTTCTCCAAACTGTTTATGATTTTATAGACCTGTCATATCCCTGCTTAATTGTCTCTTTTCTAAATTGAACAGTTCATCTTTTTAACCTCTCGTTGTATAGAAACTGTTCCATACCCCTAATCATGTTTATTGTCCTTCTCAGTCCTTTTTCCACTTCTACTATATCTTTTTTGAGATGGACTGACCAGAACTGCACATAGTATTCAAGTGTAGACATACCATGAATTTATATAGTGGCATTATGATATTTTCTGTAGTCTTATCTATCCCTTTTCTAATGGTTCCTAACAATCTGTTAGCTTTTTTGACTGCCACTGCACATTGAGCAGATGTTTTCAAAGAACTGTCCATGATGATTCCAAAATCTTTTTCTTGACAGTGAATTTCCACCCTATCATTTTGTATGTATAGTTGGGATTATTTTTCCCAATGTGCATTACTTTGCTTTTATCAACGTTGAATTTCATCTGCCATTTTGTTGCCCAGTCATCCAGTTTACTGAGATCCCTTTGTAACTATCTTGAGCAATTTAGCATAATCTGCAAACGTTGCCACCCTGACCTCACTGTTTACCTTCTTTTCCAAATGTATTCCTACCTTCTGTTTCCTATCTTTTAACCAGTTACTGATCCATGAGAGGACCTTCCCTTTTATTCCATGACTAGTTACTTTGCTTCAAAAGCCTTTGATGTGGGACTTTGTCAAAGGCTTTCTGAAAGTATATGTACACTATATTGACTGGATCCCCCTTGTCCATATGCTTGCTGACAACCTTAAAGAATTCTAATAGATTGGTGAGGCCTGATTTTTTTCTTTACTACAGCTGTGTTGACTCTTCCCCAACATATCATGTTCATCTATGTGTCTGATAATTTGGATCTTTACTATAATTTCAATCAATTTGCCCGGTACTGAAGTTGGGCTTACTGGCCTGTAATTGTCAGGATCACTCCTGGAGCCATTTTTAAAAATGGACATTACATTAGCTATCCTCCAGTCATTTGGTACAGAGTCTGGTTTAAGCGATGGGTTACATACCACAGTGAGTAGTTCAGCCCCACCCCCACAACCCATTAGATTCTAAGAATAGTTTAAAATTAGAATTGTGCAAAATATTTATAGCAAATGAATGGTGTGTATATGTGTGAAGAAATTGTCTGTTTGTCAGGTTCATTTTGTGAAATAACTTTTGACTTGAACTTTTTTCTACAAAGTGGAAATGTGAGAAATTTTCAAATTATATTTTTCAACTATAAGTTTGGTTGTAGAGATGGTTGGGGGAGATTTTTTTGTTGTAAATGTTTTAAAATTCAATATTGGGAGTGGAATTGAGGGAGGGAGGAAACTTGCTAGAAAACTAGGAATATATTTACTAGTCATTTCATCCAAATGTTTCCAGCTTTTTTTTTATTTCAAAATTATCATTTTCCAAATGGGAAATTAAAAGACCTTTGGCTAGTTTTTGAATGATCACATGGGGGTTGAGTCTGGCCCCCTGATTGGCTGAGGTTAGTCCATGTAGTCAGGAGGGTTAGCAGAGGCCTTTATGTATCATTTTCGTAGAGGGAGTGCCTATGTCTTTTCCTCTCTGAGCCAGTCAGCAGCAGCCTTTGAGGCATATCTCTTTGCTGCTCCCTGCTGCAGGGAGGATTGCTTAATGTCCCCTCTCCTCACCCTCCAGGGTAGAGAATGATGGTCCACCAATGAAGCAAATGGTCCATGCACCACAGATATTGAATGAGCTGGGGGGCCAGCAGTCTTGCCCTGTAAGTAGATAGTAACATGGAAGTGATGGGAGCTGTTGGGGGGAAGACCAGAATCTAGGCCCTTGGAGACTTTTCCAGGCTGCAGCGTGGTTTGAAACATGATTGAAATACATTTTAGTCTTGTCCCTACTGTAAGACCAAACCATGATTAACTGTAGGAGATTAAATATTTCCATTCAGCTATCCTTCTTGCCATTTCCCAAGCCTGACTCCAAATATTAGTTCTCAATAGAGTTGGAAGAACCAGCCCTCTTTCTCTGGAAAGAACCAAACCAGATTTGGCTAAGGGCTCCCTGCAGCATGAGGGCATAAGCACAAAGTACCATGCTTAAAGCAGCAACTGGAGAACTCCTTGACCAGGAAGTTTATTAAGAACCTGCTACAACACATCTTGGTCCTGTCTGGTAACTGTGGAGGATCAGGAACTGTAAAACTGCTCCACATCTCCCTTTCTTTATAACAAAAGCTTAAAACTTAAATGATCAGCCAATGTATATACACACACAGCAATTCAAAATAAAATTAAAATTCCTTAAAACTATTTACACTACTATGTCCTCTTATTAATTTCATTCAAATAGTCTGCATTCTAAACACTGTCCTTGAGGGAGGGTCTGATCAATCTTCCAGTCCAGACCATGTTCTCATGTCTTTTGAGTTTCCATGTGGAGTTCCCAGTGGAAGGGGCTCACTTCCTGACACAGTTCCTGCCGGTCCCAGATCCTCTCTATTACATTTGGAAATATTGAAGATGAACCTGATTCCTTTCAGAGTCCCTACTAGCTAAGATCTGGATGCTTCTGTCAAGTTCTGAACAGTTCAGAAAGTCGGGGAGCTTTTGATCCAGACTTAGTTCCCTGATCTCAGTTTAGATAATGCTTTTGTTCTATGCCGAACATGGAAGTTTAGTTGCTGCCAAATTTTTATTTCAGCCTCCTGTTTTAGAAGAACTTCAGGCTGGGACACTTCAGTTTAAGCTGTGTCAGTGCCACAGATGAAGTTGTCCTTAGTCATCTTCTCATCAGATGTTCTGCTGGAAATAGTCCAGATGCAAGGGGTTTTGACCAATTTTCCAGGAGTTCTTTATGTGGGTCCATGGATTTTTGTTGAAGTCTAAAAGGTCTGCCTTGCCTCCCCATTAATTTGGAGATAATGTGGACTCTGTTCAAAATTAAAGTTCTGTACAAATGTTAGGAACGTTTCATAAGTAAGTTAGGCCCATTATCAGATATGAGAACTTCGGGAACTCCATGTATTGCAAATATTGACTTTGGTTCCTGAGTGACCTGTGCTGATGAAGTCTCTGTAAATATAGCCAAGTCAATACATCTGGAGAAGTAATTGACTACAATAGCATGTGTGTGACCTTTCCAGAAAAACAAATCTGTTGCTATCTGCTGTCCAGGTCTTTCAGGTAACTTTGTAGACAGCAATGGTCCTGGACATTTATTTTCCTTATTGTGTACCTGGCAGCCCTCTACTAAGGGCTGAATTTGTCTACTTAGCCCAGGACACCACCTGGATTGTTTTGCTTGTGTCCTGCACTTTTTTTATACTTGTCCTTTATGGATTTTGGAGAGCATCTCATTCTGAAGTACTGTGGGGATAACAATGCGCTGTCTTTTCAGAAGCAGGCCATCAGTCACATGATGGTCATCTTGGTCCTGCTAATACAGTATTAGGTCTATTGGAAGATGATTCCTTTGACCCCACCTACTCTAGCATAACTGAGTACATTTCAGGTAAGTCTCATCCTTTAGCTGTTCATCTCTAATTTCCTGAAGATGATTGGCAGATGGAGAAATTGCTGCCAGAACAAGGTCAATGTAGACTTTGACATCTTTTTAAAACCTTTTCTTCTGTTAGTGGCTGTTTAATTGGGACTCCAGATAGTGTCTGCTGCTATCAGAGCTTTCCCTAGTATGTGTTGAGTGTTGAAAAAAAATCACATCAACTGTAGTCAAAATCTTTGAATCCTACATGGAAGGTCTTTCAGTGGTTTTGAACCCAATAATGCCACTGAGGTCTCGTGGTCTGTTTCAGTGTTAAAATCTAGGCTGAGCAGATATGCCCTGAGCCATTCACAGGTCCAAGTGAATGCTAAATATTCCTTTTTCCATTTGAGCTTGCCCCAGATTGGCTTCTTTGAGGCTTCTTGATATGAATGCAATAGGTCTGTAGTCTCCTTATGGCTGCTTTTGTGTGAGCACTGCTCTTAAACCATAAGAAGAGGCATATGTTGCTACCGTTGTTGGATGGTTTACCTAGTATTGTCCCAAAACAGGTATAGATGTCAGTAGTTCTTGTATTTTATTAAATATATTGTGTTGTGTGAAACTCCCCCTCCCAGATCCACATAGTGTGGCAGATAAGGAGATCTCTTAATGGTTTTGTTACATGAACTATGCTTGGTAAGAATTTCACCAAGTGATTTGTCATGTCCAGGAAACTTCTTACAGCAGAAGTGTCATGGTGTCCAGGTAAGGTGAGTAATGCCTCCAGTTTATCTCAATGTGGCTGAATTCCCTGTTTGCTAATTATGTGTTTACAGATTTTATCTGCTCCCTTCCAAATTCACATTTCTTATTCTGAGTGAGGCCAGCTTGTTGGAAGACTCTCAAAACTTCATGTAATCTCTCATGTTAATTTTATCTCTGCCATATGCCAATCATCTGCACAGAAAAGGACATGAGACCTAGCTGGCGCACTCTGAGAGCTTCTCTTTTGGAAATGTTCTGGAGCCAAAGAGATGCCAAATAGAAGAAGATTAAAACAATAACTTCCAAATGGTATGATGAATGTAGTTAATGGCATAGATTCTTTAGAAGGGACATTTGCCAAAGTTTGCTTTAGCATCTAACTTTGCGAAGATTTTGGCCTGTGATAGTTTATCTAATATTTGGTCAGCTGTAGGAACCGTGTCTTTTTCTCTGCACATGCTTTTATTAAGTTGTGTAGGGTCCACGCACATCCAGATTTTGCCATTGGGTTTCTGTAGTACAGACACCCCTTCATACCAGTCAGTGGGTTCTTGCATGTAGGAAATACCACCCATCCCAATATATTCCATTTTCTTATAGAGTTGTGGTGTGAGAATGTGAGAGCAGAAAGAGTCACTGATAGCACCAGTTTTATTTTGTGTAGTCCAGACACCTTTTGTAGGCCTCAAAGACTTGTTTTTTGTCATTAAATCATTCGTTTCTCTACTAGCTGTAGTCCTTGTATTGCCTGGCAACCCTAGTAGAATTATTAGTCCTTGTTTAGATTCATGCTTGTGTACCAAGGTGTTGTCTGTTCTGTTGAGGATATAGTCCCCAGAAATATGGACTCATCATCTGATAACAACACTTCCTCTTGATGGTTTCCACTACTGTTGGTGACCTGCATACTATTGCAAAATGTCCCCTTTTTTTTGGCATCTCCTACATTCTGCCTCTTTTGCTGGACTGTCTTGTCCACATCTTCCACAACTTTTCCAAGTTTCCCTTCTATTAAAATGGTTTGGTCTTCCAGTCTCTAGTTGTGCATTGTTCGTCTTTTGTCAATTTGGTCTGACTGTTTCTTTCATGTTTGTGTCTCTCCCCTTTACTGTGTCAAAAAATTGTCTGACACAGTTTCTTACGCTAACATATAAGTCACATAGCTGTTTCTTTGTGATTTCTTGCATTCTCACTTTTGCTATAACTTTTCTTGGTGTGAAATCTGGGTCTAACTGAAGCTGTGCTGATAAATTGGTGTTCTTGTGCCAACAACTATCCTGTTTCTTATTTGCAAATATGAAACATTAAAAGAACTAAGTTCAGCAAGAGTATGAATCGCAGCAGTAAAAGTCTCAACTGTTTCCCCTTGTTCCTGGCACCTCCTATTAAATTTTTCCCTTTCACATAGAATATTCTGTCTGTCGATGAAATGGGCAACAAAAGCTTCTTTCACTGGTGGTGTAACTTTTCTTTTCCTCATCAGTAGGACACACAGGATGTCATCAGCAGCATCACCCAAGGCAAATATTAAAGCATTTACCTGTATTCTTCTGCTTTCTCTGTTAAACCAGAAGCCATCCACAATCACTCAAATCTCCAGACCCATGTTTGAGTTAATCATATGAAACTTCTCAAACAGAGATTTTTGCACTGCTACACCGAGATCGGCTTTGCCTCCTTCCAGCTGCAGCTTTCAGAGGTCTCTTTCCTGATTTTTTTTTTTCCACTTTCCCCACTCACTCACCACTCTGGCAGCCTGCTGGGGGTCTCTTGTGTTTCCTTCACTCCTTTAGAGAAAGGGCTTCATTCACTTCTGACACCATCTGGTGTGAGGACAGACACAAAGAACCAAGATTTAAGCAGCAGCTAGAGAACCCATTGTCCAGGAAGTTCTTATGTTTATTAAGTTCCCATTCTGAGTGCACACATTCTGAGGAACAGCTCAATAACCTCTCTTACACTTCACTTCTCCTTCTTCCCCTCCATATATCCCTGTTTTCCTCTCCCCTCAAATTTACCTCCTACCTCATCAAAGACTGGCTTGTCTACAGTCTCTTAAAACCCCCATCCACCAACACATGGATTAGTCCAATTGCTTTTTGATTTTTGTCTGGCTTCAGCTTCCAGCCATTGGTTCTTGTTATGCCTTTCTGCTCTAGAGTTGAAATAGATGCAAGACTAACTTTGAATTCAGGAGTGTGTTGGTATCTAGTATTTTTAATATTGATATGAGCTATTTAAGCAGCAAGTATATAAACAGCTTGAGAAATCTTTTAAAGGGTAGAATCTCTCATGTCCATTGTCTGCAGGTAAGAAAAGTGAATAGCTGCAAGCGGCTACAGTGAAGAGTAGAGGACTCTGTATGAGGTCTTACGGCATTACAGTCTTAAATGGTTCTGAACATTTTGAGCCCCACCTCTACAATCCTGGCCTGAAAGCACCATTAAGCTGTTGACGTTTAGATTCCTCCCTCCCTGCTCCACCTCCTGGGTCCACGCCTGTGACATATGTGCTGTTTGTAGAAAATGTTTGTCCAGACCAGGTGGTTGAGAGTAGAAATGCCAGCATATCTGCCTTTTGTAACTGTGTGAGCAGCTTGTTAAAATTAGTCACACTGAGCTGCAATACATCTGTGTTGTCAGCTTTCCAAAGCGCTATCAATGCTGCACATGAAAGTAAACTTCCATAGTACATTTTCCAGATGGGGACTTGTCCTGCCGGAGCTAATCTTTGGTTCTGCATTACACAGATTAAAGTCATTTCTATTTTTTTTTCACTTCCCAGCCCAAGATCCGAATTTAGCACGCTAAGTGCATACGTGTTTTTTGTGAACTACGTTTTAGATATCCAGAAGCTGTGGGTTCCAGATCAAAATTTAGTAAATCTTAACATAGGAGATACGTTAAGTAAAGTCCACTCTGAGAGTTAGTTGTTTGCAAATGAAGTTCATGTCTGGCTTTAACCCACTTAAGGAAATTAAATGCCCATCTCCCACTGCAAGCTGATTAAAATTTGGTGCCTAACATCCTTAAGCCCCTTGGAAAATCCCTTAGGCCCCAAAACTACAACTCCCATGAGGATCCACAGTGGCTCATAGTGCAGAGATTAATGTTGATCCAAATCGAATGATTTATATCTGTTTTCCAGATGGAAAATTCCACTGCAATTGATCCTTTCCTGCAGAAAAGTTTGATTTTTTTTTTTTTTTTTTGGTGACAAAAACGCCCCTTTCCACCAGGGAAAACGTTTCATCTGAAAATTTTCAAACAGCTCTAGTTTCAGCTTCTGGGCTAGGCACAGATGGGGGGAGGAATGCATCCTGGTCACTGCTTTTAATAGGGCCATGGAAAATCAACTGGTATGCTAACTGTGATTGCAAAACTCTGACAGATGTTGCTCTGTGGGGCACAGGGTCCATCTTTATTACGTTTGTGCAGTGCCTAGTACAATGGTGTCCTGGCTGAGGCTCCTAAGGGCTACAAAAATACAAATAAATGAAAATAACAATGCCAGATATACCCTCAATCTAAGGGTCTGATATTCCTTTGGCTTTCACCTCTGGTGCCTTTCTCCAACCAGCCATAATCCCTCTCTGCATTCATTTTTCTCTAGGAGTCAAGTATTGGGTGCTTGTAAAAGCTGCTACAATCGGGGATAACTGTCATTTGTTCTGATGCTGTAGAACAGGTCAACTGCATGGACAGTAGGAATGGCAGAATTCTTAAGTGCATAATCAAGTTTATCAAAGCAATGGATGAAAATGACACAGCTAATAGTCTAGACTGCACAAAATGTCACTGCTCACTTCAGATCACTCTCAGTATTGCCTTACAGGCATTTTGCACATAATTCCTCTGATTGTGCAAAAATATCTGACATTCCAGAGGACAAGAACACAGAACCTTTGTGCTCAGGGATATTTCTCTTGCCACATACATCTGCTGTCTGCTCACATAAGCAGTCGGTCAGGGCCTTGTAGTGAAGTCTCTTGCATACCACACTTTCTTTAGGAATTTGAATTCAAATGTGAAAATTCTCTACCACACAATAAAAATGGCATATCTTTGCCCTTTAGCAGATCAGTCTTTCCTTGTGAATAGAGCCCTGAATTCTTTGGCTCTTGCCATATGGAACAATTGATCTCTTCAGTTAACTTGCCAGCAGCAATCAGTTACTACTTTGAGCCATAAATTTTAACCATTCTTTTTTGGGGAAGAAAATAAAGCAGTGGGAGATGGCCATAAAGTACACAGCTGTCAGCTTTCAGTTAGGTCTTGCATGGGGAAAGAACGGAGCTAACTTCAGAGTCACTTTCACCTGTTGCCATTCGCTGAAGCATAGTTGTTAGGAGTGTCTGTTTTTCAAGCAATTCTTCTCCAGTGTCAACCATCGGATAGTGTTTAGTTATATCACCTTTAGAATGGTAAGCTAACCAACCAAAAGACTACCATTGGCTTTAATGGGCATTGGATCAGGCCCTGTATTGCCAACCATTCTTTGCTTTTTGAATCAACTGAGTATTTGAGAGGCAGTGCCAGGGCTGGCTCTAACTTTGTTGCTGCCCCAAGCAAAAAAAAAAGAGCACTGCCCCGCTGTAACACCCCCCCCCCGAGCGTCGTGCCGGCCAAGTCCCCGCCCCCCAAGCTTCGTGCCGCTCCCCTGAGTGTCGCGCCGTGCTGCGCTGCCCAAGTCCCTGCCCCCCCGAGCGCCACCGGGCCGAAACAAAAACAAACAAAAAACCCCTCCAGTGCTGCCCAGCTGAACCAAAAAAAACAAACCTCAAGCGCTGCGCGGCCCTAAGGTGCCGACCCAAGCACATGCTTGGTTGGCTGGTGCCTGGAGCTGGCCCTGGGCAGTGTGGTCTAATGGATACAGCATTAGATTCGGACTCGGGAGACTTGGTAGTTCTGCAGCTAACCTGTTGTGGGGCCTCCAACAAGCCAATTTGCTGCTCTGTGACTCAGTTTCCCCTTTTTCCCTTAGTCTTGTCTATTTAGATTGCATGGTCTTCGTGTCAGGGACCTCTCCTTGCTATGTGTTTGTATAGCGGCTTGCATAATGGAGTTCTGTTCTTAGCTGCGGGGCCTCTAGGGGCTAATGTAATACAAATATTAATTATTTTGCCTTGATATAAGTTTGAGGTGCCAGAAGCTGGGCTTTCCCCACCTATGCCACTTGCACATGGCATGTCCTTCCTGCAAGTGTTTGTAATTTTCAATCAATATCCATTGAAAAGTAGGGTTACAATGCTCTTTGTTGTGGTTAGCTGTACCTAACTGCAGTTTGCATAGTTCAGATCGTACAGCATTCCAAGCCACTCTGACAAAATGAGAAGTGTTGTAAATTCAGTTTTGTTGTAGGTCCTTTTTTCCCCGGTGTATTCCTCCTGCTAAGCTTAGGTGTACATTTTGTTTGACTTCACTTCTGAATTTGAGGGCAAAAGGTTGTGGAAAGACAAAAGCAAAACAGATTTCCCAAGTCCCGAGGGCATCATCTTTATAAAAGGAAAACCTCAGCACTTTTCCAGATCTGCAGGGGTTTTGTTACATGCAGTCCAATGCTGTTTACAATGCAAACTATTTTCTTAGCATAAACAGCTGCATCGCAACACATGCACACAGACTACGCAGGCTGCAGCCTTCTCAAACAGGTGCAAAGTAACCTACACATGGTACTTGAATTTTAAAACTTCCAGCAATTCTTTGTTTTTCAGCAATAGTCTCAGTACTGTAAAACTCTCTTCACTTTTCCCTTCTGACATGGTTTGTAGTAAATAGAGTAGCTAGTTGTTTTGGGGGAAATTACTTTGACAGGAAATGGTTTGATAAAATTGTTTAACTCTACAGAGAAATTTTATCTTTTATTTCCTTCCCCTCCCCCCACCACTCCCAATGCTTCTGGCATCTGACAAGGAGAGTGGAGGCCTTCAGCAGGAGAGACTTATCAAAGGAAACAAAGCTGATTTCGAGCCTGGTTCAAAAGCTTGTTCAAGTACAATGGAAAGGCTCCTATTGACTTCAATGGGCTTTGAATCAGGCCCTTCATGAACTGCCTTGGGTTTTTGCGTTTTGTAAGCCCCATTTCACTTCTTCAGGACCTGCTTGTGCCTGGTGGGTACCTGAGATTGAACACCACTGGTTCAGATTGCCACTCTGTTGTCTGTAAACCTAGCCCACGGCTTAAATTCAGCCAAGGCTGTCTGGAGCAGCGCATCCTGTAAACACTTTCAACTCCATTCATAGCATGTTGGGTGAGGGGGAGACTCGCCCTGGGAAATAGTCTAAGAATTTAAGCTCTGATCTAGCCTATATGACATGCCAAGGGAGCCAAAGGGCTTGGAAAAGGGGGCACCAAGAGCCAAAGAAAAGTACTGAGGGATAATATCCAAAGCATTATGAAGCCAGCTATTCCCTGCTTGGGTCATTGTGACGCGCATCTAAGGCCTGACTTACCAAGAGACTCAGGGTGTCCTGAAGGTGTTTTTGGAGATCGTGGTCCGAGATGCAATCCCTTACATGGAGCAGAAGACTATAACTGCCATAGACATGGTCACATGCTCTAAAGCGCAAGCATCGTACTCTGTACAGATTTGGAGGCTAACCCCATGTCAGCACAAAGAAAACTATAGCTACTCTGCTGTGCGGTAGGAATGCCCAGGTAGATGGTTGCACATTGCGTTACTAGGAGAGCTGGTTGGAAAAATTCTAACCAAACAAGTTTTTGTCAAAATTTGCTTATTATTTGTCAAAATACAAATGTTTGTTGAAATTGAACCATCTCTGCAAAACTTCTTCCTAAAACCGGGCAGGTTTCCTGCCAGCTCACCTGGCTGCCCTAGGCTGCTCAGCCTTCCAGGATCTCTGGTGCAGGCTAGTCCCTTAGACTGCCTCAGAGTGGGGACCCTAGGGCTTCTGAGGTCATGACTCTGGGATACCCTGCCAGGAACTGGGGACTGCAGGACTCCCAGGGCTTGCGGTTGTAGGGCAGTTTGCCAGGCAGATTGCCTGAGGCTGGGAACTACAGGGTTTCCATTGTTCATAGCTCCAGAACAGCCAGTTTGGCAGGCTGACGGGGAACTGGAAGCCTTGGAAGTGCTGGGTCCCACGCACCGAAGCTCCTGGCTCAGCCAGGACTTCCTGGCTCCCTTTTACCCACCTGGTGAAATTTCATTTTGAAATGATCAAAATGAAAGGCTTTGATTTTTCTTTTCAAGATGCGTTTGCTTTTTATTTCCGTTTCATGGCAAATTTAAAAAAAAAAAGAAAAATTTTGAAACCTCCAAATCTTCTCTGAAACACAGTTGCTCCTTTCTGCCCAGCTCTGCTCACCAGTGACTGCGATTTGCCTACACTGGCCTGTAAATGGCCTGATCCTAAAGCTGTTGAACTCATGGAATGATTCCACCCCAGAAGGAGGAGCTTTCTCTCCTGGAACATCCATCTTCTCACATTCCCCTGTACTGTAAAAATCCTACTGAATCCTCCCCTACACCCTGCACAAGAGATTTGGGTTCAATCCCTGTCGGCCCCTGTGCAGGATTGCCTCCTCCTGCACTAATCAGTGCTGCAATTGTGGCTTTTCAGTGACTATCTGTGAGACACCTCAGGTACCTTGTCTGTACATAGGAAACACTTGGGAGCAAAATATCATCATTGCTAGAGGTTGCACATACGATCACTTATCTCCTAGGGGCCAAGCTGTCAAATGTGCTCAGTGCCCCCACGGTGCCCTCTGTCATCAACACTTCCAGAGTTCTGGATTGCGGGCACAGAAAAATCTGGTCACTTTGTGTCTAAATGGGAGCAGATCTGTTTGGAAAAACCTGATCCTAAAGACACAGCTAGGATGTTCCAGTCACCTAAGGGCTTGTCTACATACAGTTATTGTTACTGCTTGCACTGTATTGGTTTGAAACCAGTATATTTAAAGGAGTACAACCTTCTAGCATGGATGCAGTTACCGTGCTATCAAAGTGTCTGATACTGGTGCGGCTAAGAGCTTGTCTACACACAAAAGGTGTACTGCTTTAACTATACCGGGATAGCTAAATCAGTGCAGCCCCCCTAATGTGGATACAGTTATATCAATAAAAAGGTGCTTTGTACTGGTATAATTATTCCTGTATGGTAAGGGTAATAAGCTTCATCTGTATAAGGGCTTGTTTTACACACCAAGTTACTGCGCAGCAAGCTGGAGTGTGACTGTATAGCATGCCAGCTTGCTGCACAGTAGTGTTTGGTGTGGATGTTGCTGTAGAGCAGTGAAGTCCTAGGGTGCAGCTGGAAATGCAGTGTGTTAGGCTGCACTCACGGACTTTTGCTCTGCTGCAGCTTTGTCGACACGGGATGTTACCACGTGGCAAGAATGGTGCATTGTAGCTTTGTACCTTGGCTTGCCATGTAACAACTCAGTTTGTAGACATGACCTAAGGCACCTCTTGTATCAGTGTAACTGCATCCATACTAGGGGTTGTGCCACTTTATTATTTCAGGAGAAAAACACATCCCTATCCAAAATAGCCAGGTGGGTACAAAAACCTGTGTAGACCTGGCCCAAGTGGCTTAGATGCATAAATTCCATTGGCCTGGATAAATTACTTGTGCTCTTAAATCACTTAGAGGCTTTTTGAAGAACTCAAGCCTTCATAGTCCCTCTCCAACCATTCAGTCAGTTACTGGGTGAATGAATTAGTGTTTTCAAGGCCCTGGAAAAATTTGCTATGGTTTCCCTTTCTGCAACTTGTGTACAGAAACGTCAGATTTGAGAATAAACTAAAAAAGGGGGAAATAAACGTAACTGATTCTTGAACTCATTTGTCAGCCAAGAAAAGGAAGGCAATGAAAATGTTTTCAGGAGAAATAACATTAGTCAGTCTTTACATTCAGACTTAGTATGTTCTGGTGCTGTTCTGGGTGCTTTAGTGTTTGTAGAGCAATGTTCCAGTATCATGTGATGGTACAGCTGGCACTTTCACCATTACAGCAGTTTTATATGTTGGATTATAAATTGTTTTGGTATCCCATCACCATTAGTGAGAGGTGGAAGACAAGTAATCAAGCCCTTTAACAGGTATGGACTGGGTTGCATTTTGCACTCAAATAGTGCACTGATGTGTGGTGATGAGAGAGAATCAGATATGCCCCCAAGACAGTTCCCCTTGCCTTTGACTAAAATTTGACTCAAGCATTCACCAAACCCAATTTTATAAATATTAAGAGTAGACTGTTTTTGTATTGTCAAATAATTACATAAAACTGCCAAAACAAACCTATAGAGATGTAAAAAGGGATGTCACTAACACACACACTTACTCAGAGCTATAAGAGGTGGAAACTTTTTTATTTGTGCAAAAAATATAATGTGGTTTCCAGTTCTGGGCATAGCCTTGCTATGTACGTTTATACCATTTCAGCAAAATGATCACTTTCATACTGAAACCAAAGGGAAATTTATTTTTGTCCTTAATAAATATCTGTCTTGTCGATAAGACTGTGAGGTTGTCAGGGGCAGTCTCTTGTTATGGGTTTGTATGTCACCTAGCAGAAAAGGGCTTCCACTTCAGATGAAGCTTTATACACTGCTAAAATATAGATAAGAAGAATAAACTGAAGTGAAGGCCAGAATGAAGGTGACATGTGGCCTATCCTCACATTCTTGTTATGATCAGAAAAAAACACCAGTAACTGTCACTCTGCTACAATTAAATATGGTTTTATTATATGGTTCACTTATGATTTATTTGTTAATGTATAATATAATACTTAGCCTTTATGTAGCTAATAGTTACTGTTTCAGTAAAAGCAGAAATGCTTACACATTCCAGTAGTTAAATGATGCAATGTCCAGGTGGATATTTAATGGACCATGACAAATCTGGAATGATATTGCAGACATCATAAATATCTTCACTTGAACAGATAGAACAGAACTTTTGTATGAAAAACTCATACCAACTTTCTTCATGTGGTGACCATATTTTCATATAGGTTTCAGGATTTTTTAGGATTTCCCCACACATATTAATTTGTTGCATAATAATACAAAACCAGAATCCCTCACACCTCAAACAATGGATGTTTTATAAAGCACATACTTATTTTCATCTCTTTAAGGCTCTGACTGAGCAAAATGCAGTATTTAAAACTTTGTGAGTAATCCCAGTTTGTTCAGTGGAACCCCCGGTGCTGAAAATTGTACATATGCCAAAGCGCTTTGCTGAATCAAGGTCCAGATCAGTAAAATCAGTCTGAAATATTTGACTTTCACACCTTTTACCATTTGGCACTTCTCATTAAGGTTACGTGTTAATTACTTTCCAAACCATTGAATAGATTGCTATAAGGTGCATCCGCTTGTTATGCAGGGAAAGAGACACAGAGTGTGGCTATAACTTAGGTCTGGTCTACCCGGGGGGGTCGATCAAAGTTATGTAATTTCAGCTATGTGAATAACGTAGCTGAAGTCGACGTACTTAGATCTACTTACCACTGTGTCTTCACTGTGATAAGTCAACAGCTTACGCTCCCCAGTTGACTTTGCCTGCACCTCTCGCTCTGGTAGAGTAGTGAGAGAGCGCTCAGCAGTCAATTTATCATGTCTAGACTGGACACAATAAATCGACCGTCACTGGATCAATAGCTGTCCATTGATCCAGCAGGTAAATGTAGACAAGCCCTTAGTTTTACCTCTTGAGTAAACTTGTATCTATAGACACTAAGAGTCTGATACTGGCTGGCTAATAAAATATTTTGCATAGCAAATAAATGTATTCAGAATCATCACTCTTTTTCCAAATTATTGTTCTCTTTCATATAATATCCAGTCTCAAATATAAAGAGGAATAGTAATTTCCTCTTCTGTATTTAAGGCTCTCGAAGCTCTTTACAGGCAGGCAATCAGGATTCTTATCTTTGATTATACCCAGAGGTGCATAGGGGGCCAGCTGTTATTGAAATGACTGTGGAGAGTAGGTCTGCATCCGCTAATGACACGTACCACTGCTCACCACCATGCTGATTTTGCCTGTGGAATGATAGCACCTGCTACACTTTCTGCATGCGAACAGATATTTACTGCAGTAATGTAATCCCCTGGCTGGATCATTAGCAATGGGGATCAAACCCAGGAGTTCTTGGTCTCCGAGCATGAGCATCTACTGCCTGAATGGAAAGACCCAAGTCTGTCAGATCAAAGGCAATAACAGACACACAAACTTTTGTATGGCTCAGCCACCAGAGGGAGACAGAGCTGCACTGTGAGATGAAGGTTCGCCTAGCGCACGCACGACCCACTGTCACCCATTTTTCCTCTCCGTGTGAAAACAACAGTAACAAAATATGTGCCTGTTCCAGAAAAGGGGCTCCAAGGTCTCGTTTCAGAGACGTGCTTAGATGTATGCTTCAGTCCCATTAAAGCCAATGATGATTTATGCATGTGCTTAAACTTAGGCCTGTGCTTTGTTAAACAGGGATAGTTTGCTGAATTGGAGCTCATAGGAGCAGCAGGACTTCGCTGACCAGCCTGTCAGCCACACGGCACCATTGTACGGTACTTTCTGAAAGCGGCCTTCAGTAACCAGAACAAAATTACACAGAGCAAAGATTAATTACAGTGGCACACATAATGACTCATGTGGAGTCATCACTGGTTCTAGATCTGGTTGCTGTTACATATAATGGCCTGAATGCCAACTGTGTGAAGTCCTTGGCTTGGTACCCAGTGCTTTAGGGGTGGCATGTTCAAAAGCAGTTGGTGTTGGTCTGATTCTACTACATCGATGCCCGAGGCCACGGGTTAGGCCAGAGCGGAGCATATTTGAAAATCCCAAGCTTAAACAGCACAGTCCATTATAGCAGGGTTAGCATGTGACAGAATGTGGTGGGAGGCATAAGGTCTGGCCAAGTCCCACTCACCGTAATTACCCACATGGTCCCATTGTGGTCAGGGATACCTGGAACAGTGAAAGGAGCATTGTAGGACCTTGGTGCAGTGAATGAGGGTTTTCCCACTGCTTTCAATGAGAGCACGATTTGATTAATTAGGTATAAGGCAAACAAAGCACAAGAAGTCACCCCCAAAACGGCTATTCAAAAGCAATGCTTTAATTCTTCTCTCTCTGAGCATTTATGGGCCATTTTTCTAGAATGATGCATTCATTTTGAAATGTTGACATCAGTAGGATATTAACATTATTTTATTACTGATACATTTATACTATAAAACACAGCTTCTGAGCACAAATGCTGTAATCTCTTAGCTCTATGATACAATATCTTATTTTATATTTTTAGCTAACAAGAGTTTATTGTAATATTTTACTATATATTTAACACTCATTTTTCAAGGTGCAATAGTCTAAAACTTGACACCAATTTAATGGACTGCCCCTTCCTCTATATGCTCTTCAGTCTTTGTATAAAGCAAGAATGTATTTAAAACTGCAGAGATTATAAACTTCTCCTGGTTTTCTATACTTCTCTGCTAGGCAGTCCAAAAAGCTAACACAATGTTAGGAACCATTAGGAACGGGATAGATAATAAGACAGCAAATAGCATAGTGACGGTATATAAATCCACGGTATGCTCACACCTTGAATACTGTATGTAGTTCTGGCATCCTCATCTCAAAAAGGATATATTAGAATTGGGAAAGATGCAGAAAAGGGCAATAAAAATGATTAGGAGTAGAGAATAGCTTCTATATGAGGACAGATGAAAAGGACTGGGACTGTTCATCTTAAAAAAAGAGACGACTAATCCGGGATGTGATTGAGATCCATAAAATCATGATTGGTGTGGAGAAAGTGAATAGGGGAGTGTTATTTACTCCTTCTCATGACACAAGAACCAGGGGTCACCCAATGAAATTAATAGGCAGAAGGTTTAAAAGGAACATAAGGAAGAACTTCTTCAAACACACAGTCAACCTATGGAACACATTGCTGGGGAAGTTATGAATGCTAAAAAGTATAACTAGGATCAAAAAAGAAATAGATGAGGATATGTCTCTTAATGGCTATTGACCAAACAAAACCCCATGCTCTGGATGTCCCTAAACCGCCATGCCAGAAGCTGAGACTAGAGAACAGGGGATGGATCACTTGTTAATTGCCCTGTTCTGTTCATTCCCACGGAAACATCAGGCACTGGCCACTGTCAGAAGACAGGATACTAGGTTAGATGGACCATTGGTCTGACACAATATGGCTGTTCTTATGTTTTTATGTTCTTACTTTTTTCTGCTAAATCTTTAATGTAGGTTAATATAATAGTCTGGCTTTCAGCTGTTCTTAACTGCTTTTTCCCCTTTGGTGTTTTGTGATCATTTAATTATCCTTGTGTGTTTATTTCTGTATAGTGTCTGATGTCAAAGCACCAGAAATCTCTCTTGGCCTTATTTGATTTATTGGCTACTTTTCTCTACCACAAATGAATGATGTAATCACAGCTGCATCTTTGAGCTATCCTGGCTAGAAAATAACTCTGCTAGAGCATTCACAGATCTCCTACCTTCGTATTTTGTCTTCAGAAAGAGACTATACTTAACTGAAACATCAACAAACACATGAACCCTTGTGTAATATGTATATTTATTACACCCTAAACACTACATTTAAAGAACACTCAAGTTGCAAATTCAAACACTCAAAAGTTAAGATATGCCAAAATTAAGATTCACTGTGAAACCTTAATTTGGCCCCCTTGTGTGTATGCATTAGAATAAATTCTTTAAATACATACTACTTTTCCATGGGACACCTACCTCCCTGAGTGAATTAGTTATTCATTATTTACTTTTATCCCCCTCATTCTGTGCACAGGCCTAGGCCTTACGTAGCTCACACTATTCGAACTCTGCACTGAATACTACATTATTAATTTTGTCTTCTGTGGCATTTATCCCCACAGCATCAGAGTGCTTCAGAAACATTAATGAATTTATCTTCTCAGCACCCCTGTGAGAACAGGTTGTCTTATCTCCATTTTACAGATGCAGAACTGAGGCACGGAGAAATTAAATCCCAAACTATCCTCTAATTTTAGGTGCCCAGTTTGAGACAGTGAGCGGCTGATTTTATAGCACTTAATACATTCAAGCACAGCTTCCATTCAACTTCAGTTGTAACTACGAGTGCTCTGCACCTTTGCTGATCAGACCCCAGGTGTCTCATGTTGGTCACTCAGAAAAGGAAACACAGAATTAGTGATGAGCTGTGAAAAGGCTGGTTTAAGTCACTTGCCCAGAATCCCATATGAACTCTGGGGCAGATACCGGGATAGAATCCAATTCTCCATGGCAACATTCAACTGATATAGCCATGACTACTGTCCTTTCCTTTTCCTGCCTTATTCACTACACACCTTCCAACTTCTGCAGCAAATGAGGTTGGGGTCCTACTGACAACAGACTACTTCACCACGCAACACTGATTCACATCCAGATCTGGTGCATCATATGTTCTGAATGAACATGCTCTTGGTTTCCTCTTCTTGGTGCCACAGTGGTCCCTGGCTGCTGGAAGGTGCTGTCAATGGGAAAGTCCTGCTTAGTTCCTGCAGTCGTGGGCTGGAATGTGGAATCTGCAGGGATGGCACGTGCACAATCTGGTTGGCACGTAGGAGCTGGGAGGGGATGAAGCATGCTCAGTGCAGATGGAATCTTTGGGGAATTTAGCTGCCAAACAAACCTCTACTGAGCAAGTGAGAAACAGGATTTATTTGGAAGCCTATAATTGGCTATATTAGGGTATTTTTTCACAGGAATGGCAAAAAGCACATCCTCCTCCCCACCTTCGCTGCCAGGGGTGGCTCCAGGCCCCAGCACGCCAATCACTTGCTTGGGGCGGCATGCCATGGGGGGGGTGCTCTGCCGGTCGCCGGGAGGGCGGCAGGTAGCGTGCCTTTGGCGGCATGCCTGTGGAGGGTCCACCGGAGCTGCGGGACTGGGGACCGGCAGAGCGCCCGCCGCGGCATGACGCCGTGCTTGGGGCGGCAAAATGTCTAGAGCCGCCCCTGTTCGCTGCCAAACTCCAAGTCTCTTCTCCAAAGTGTGGAAATGCTAAAGATTAGTAAAATGGAGGTGAGGCTATTTTTTAAAACCTGGACAAAATAATTTATCTTCCTCTAATATTATACTAGGAAACTGTTCAAACTTTCCCAGAAATTTCAGCCAGAGGCAGACGCACTCAGTCCAAATGGTTAAAGTTTGGCAAACTTCGAAGCAACTGAAAGCAGGCTCTTATAATGGGAAGTGTCGGGAAACATTAAGTAATAGACCGCATTGCGATATAATAAATGTCAGATTGGTTTAACTTGGACAATATTAACTTTTCCTGCTTTTTCAGGAGGTTATTTTTTTTTTCCATTTGGATTGTGGAATTGCTTTCTTCTTTTATATTGTGTCACCACCATGGCTGAAATTGTCATTCGCAAACCCATATTTGAACACAACTCAAATTATGTTGCCTAGCACAGGTATGTAAGAATGTTGGGGGCAATGAAGTGACTCACGTAATTTAATTTTTCCAATTGGTTACTGAGAGTCCCATTTTTATTCTGCTTTTCTCCTGTCCAGTTTTCATGTGCTTTCTCATCACTCAGCATCAGAATATCTTTTATTAAGTTTATAATTTAGGAATTTATTTGTTAAATTAACATTTAGATCTCCTACTCCAGTGATTCCCAAACTTGTTCCACCACTTGTGCAGGGAAAGCGCCTGGCAGGCTGGGCCGGTTTGTTTACTTGCTGTGTCCACAGGTTCAGCAGACTGTGTCTCCCAGTGGCTGCGGTTCATTGCTCCAGGCCAATGGGAGCTGCTGGACGAGGCGTGGGCTGAGGGATGCACTGGCCACTGTTTGCAGCAGCTTCCATTGACCTGGAGCAGCGAACCGCAGCCACTGGGAGCTGTGATCGGCCGAACCTGTGGACACAGCAGGTAGGTAAACCAGCCCGGCCCACCAGGGGCTTTCTGTGCACGAGCGGCGGAACAAATCTGGGAACCACTTTCCTACTCCATCCACCAGCAAAATTCCCATTGAACTCAGTGGGATGCTGGCAAGCCATCTGCAAAATGGGACTTTGTGTATGGTAGTGATTTAGGTAGATGTGTAATGTTTCTTTATGCAGTAGTTTGAACATTTTTTAATAAATGACTTTTTGATCAAAGTGAATATTTTGAGAAAATATTTCAGTTTTGATCATTATTTTTCGGGAAAAAAATTGAAACCAATCTTCATCTGATTTTACAAACTTTTCATTTAGGTACTTTTTAATTCCCTTTCACTTTTCTCCTCCCTTTTTGTGTGGGTGGATGCATGGAGGGACCGGATCATGGTGAGGAGGAAGTGGAAGGAACCCAAAATTATTTTTTTCCCCTCTATGAAAGGAAAACTTTCATTTAAAATATTTTCAGCCTACAAATATTCAGCCAACAAATATATTTTGAACAAAACAATTTTGTTTTTCTGAATGTTTTTTGCAAAAAAGGAATTCTAATTTCTGATTTACCCTGGTGGTGGGGAGAGATATGGGTCTGTGATTGATGTTATAGAGATGAGGCAATCAATAGGACTACTAATATAATTAAATTGACAACATTCAGCTCTCTCAATACCCCTTAATAAAATTTGGAAGCTGAATTATGGGTGACTTTACCCAGTGTTGACAATTCTTATAATTTATAGTGATTCTCATGATATTTGGTGTGTTTCTTAAGGGGTCAGCTCCTGGAAGCATGTGAGTATTTGAGGATTTCAGGTCTTTTTAAAAGTGAATTTCTAGCCTCCAGGATTACAGAGAAAAACTTGAAAACATAGTCCCTGAAGACTCAGACACCAGAAGCCAACTGAACCCTCAAATAATTACTTTCAGTTTTTAATGATTTTTAATCCAATCTCCATGATTTTTGGGAGCTATCTCATGATTTTTCAACAGTTGAGGTTGGCGATACAAGTTCTCCTATGTGTAATGATTGTTCTGTAAGGTTGCGTGTCCCAAAGTGCATGCTCTTTTTGAGGCAAGAGTGGGCATGTGTGTGCAAAACCTCACCGCATTGTTATAGCAACATTTCACCATAGCCTGGGTGTGTTGCTTAGAAAATAGTGACTTTCCCATAGCTGTCTTTGTGCCCTCTCACTGTAATCAATGAGCATCTCAAAATTGTAACAGATTCATTTTCCACATCCCTGTGAGGTTGGGCAGTATGATCATCATTTTACAGGTGGGAATCCAAGGCTCAGAGAGAGTGAGTGAATTGCCTAGGTCACACAGGTAGCATGATGCAGAACAGGGAGCTCAAGTCAAATATCTCAAAGCACAGTTTAGTGCCTTAACCACAGGACCCATCCGTCTGAGGCCTCAAGTCTACAGCTACATATGCACCTATTTAACTGTGTGCATGTGATTAATCCTACTGAAGTCAATGGGACTACTTACATATGAAGTTAAGCTCATGTATGTTTGCTAGATCAAGACCTACGTACGCTGCCTGCTCTTGATCAAAGTTGTTGTGCCCATGCTATCTGATACAAGTAGAGATCTTAAACAGATTTAAAAAGTCACATTTCAGAGAGATTTAAACATTTGTAACTACTTTACACTTTCTTCTCTAAAAATTAAGTGACCAATCTGGCAGAGAGACCATGTGAGGGGAATAAAAGTTAGTGGGATAAAGACCCCTAGCCACATTTTTCTCAAGTACACAGTTTAAAACTGCAAATAGACATTGTCACCCATGCAATAATGCTTCTGATGACATTTAGTCCGGAGCATTTGAGACGTGAATTGCAGCTTTGCGCCTCGTGCTGTGCATTGAAAGTGAGCAGCAATCACTACTCCTGCACTTTCCATTGTGTGATATCTTGGTGCTTAAACAAGAGGGAGGCTCTTGCATTTCTTGCTGCCATGGTTCCTTTGGTATATTAGAAATGTTGCCAGCACAGAACTGCAAACACATTTTCTAAGAGTCCTAAGACAAAATATCCACTCCCTAGTGGCTAGAGTGACCAGACAGCAAATGAGAAAAATTGGGAGAGGATGTGAAGGGTAATAGGAGCCTATATAAGAAAAAGACCCAAAAATCGAGACTGTCCCTATAAAATCGGGACATCTGGTCACCCTAATAGTGGCCCTGTTTTTGAATCCCTTTCTCTCCCACCCACGCTGGCTTACTGGGGTGAGGAGAAAAGAGAAATAGTAAGGGGATAGGGGGGAAAGGAAAAATCAACTTTTCAGTTGTCCTTTATTTCACTGGTACCGTTAACCTGCTGTGTCTGGCCCGTTTGTTCTTATCGTGTTATGGATCAGGGACCCATTGTGCTAGACTTGCAGTTAAAAGACCATCCCTGCCCCAAAGAGTTCCCAGTCTGGGTAAAGGCAGGATGCAACAGGTGGATGAAACAAACAAATAGGGAAGACGGTAATGGTGAAGTCAGCATGTTTATCTGGCAAGAATCAAACTGCCATAACGTGACAGAAAGGATGGTTCAGCCTATGAGGTGCTAACCTAGGTTTTGGGATCAAATGAGCATTGGCCTCCTAAACCCAGGGCTGTGAGTTCAATCCTTGAGGGGGCCATTTAGGGATCTGGGGCAAAAATCTGTATTTAGTTGGGGATTGGTCCTGCTTTGAGCAGGGGGTTGGACTGGATGATCTCCTGAGATCCCTTCCAATCCTGATAGTCTATGATCAAATCTCTACTCTGCCACAGACTTCTGGTATGACCTTGGGCATGTCACTTACTCATTCTGTGTCTTGGTTCCCCAGCAGTAGAACGGGGGTAATACTCTGTGTTGTGAGGCTACATGCACTGAAAAAAAAAAAGGAGATGCCCAGCTATTGAGGGCCAGATAAGTACCCCAGATAGATAGCCATCCATGTCAAAATTCCTGCTGTAGCATTAGGTTCTCTCACTTACTTTCTTTGTCTTCAGACTCCTCAGGACTATTTACTGCATATATCTTCATCTATGCATGAGAACTTCCATTGACGCTAATGGGAATTTTGTACACGAGTCAAGGACAAAATACAATTGATAGTCTCCAGCCACTTTCCTTCTGTTAACTCTGGCAACCTTTATAGATGCACAGTCAGGGATCAAGGTAAGGTCACTTGGGCAGATTCTGTTTTGCACAAAGCACAACAAGAAAACCAAAGCCCTGGATTTTGTCTTTCTGGGCTGCATTCTCCCATAATGTTGTGAGAAGTACCTATATTTCTCTGAAAGTCACTTGAATAATTCCCTTTGTGATTAGAAGGGGCAACATACAAATGTACTCAGCCCTGGCCTCACTGCTCCCATTGAGACAAGGGGAGTTTCACCACTGACTTTAATAGGAGCAGAGAGTTAGGCCAACACTTGACTGGACCAGGGGTTCTCAACTTTTTCTTTCTGAGCCCCCACCTCAACATGTTATAAAAACTCCAGGGCCCACCAGTGCCCCCAAAACTGTTTTTCTGCATACAAAAGCCGGGGCTGGCACTAGAGAATAGAAAGCAGCGCAATTGCCTGGAGCCCCATGTCACAGGGGCCCCCGCAAAGCTATGTTGCTTTGGCTTCAGCTCCAGGGGGCAGGGTTCAGGATCTCGGGCACAGCGGGGCTTCAGCTTTCTGCCCTGGGCCCCAACGAGTCTAACATTGACCTGCTGGCGGACCCCCCTGAAACCAGCTTATGGCCCTCCTGGGGGGCCCCCAGACCCTGGTTGAGAACTGCTTGACTAGACTATAGCATCAGCTATTAGACTGAATGTTTCTGAAAAGAGGACAGAATGGAGTATAGTCTCTGCTTTACAAGTGGGGAACTGAGATATGGATAAAAGTGACTGACTGGCAGAACCAGGAATCTCTTGAGTCCTCTGCAGTCTAGGTGCAAGCACCCTCTGCTTCTCCAGTTAACTTTAACGGGAGCTGAGTCTGTTTAGAAGCACTCTGAGGCACGTCCAGCCATTGGGAACATGACGTTCTTCAAAGACTTAGCTTTCCGAAGGGTTTGATGGAACGTGAAGCCGTAAAAACTCCATTCCAAGCATTTTGGCAGTAGCCTTATTTAAAAACTTCTTGGGTGCTCTGGCAGCAAAGATTGTTTCCCAAGCCAAAGCGAGCCATCAGGACAACAGATGATGTTTACTTCTGGTGACATAATATTCAAGTCAAATAATATTTAATTGCACTTTCTTTCATCTCCTGACAATTTGAAAGTGCGTTTGTATGACAAAAAGCTGTTGGAGAATGTTTTGTGACTTTTGTCTTGCTTTGTGTGTGGTGAACATTTGTCTTGTCTTAGGCCAAGGCAGACCACATCCCAAAAGGGCTTTGTTAGGTCAGACTAGAAATCATTTCTTACCAGCAGAAATAGATCATGTCTCAAGCTGAGGCTTACAAATAAAACTTTGTTTGCTTTGGTGTGAGTTTAGACCCTGACTGGGCATCATTGGGTTTGAATTTGTTATTAACCTGAAGACTTCAGCCTGGTATCTTTATCGTCCAAAGAAAGGTACAGCATGGTAAGCTTCCCCAACGTTGTCCCCTGCTGCTGTGCTTCATCTCTGGCCTCATGGCATCACCTTTGAGGAATGAGGGTGGTTTATTCCCTATGCCCATTCAATCTGTATGTACTGACCGAGATGATAAAGAATCTTTTGTGTTTTTGAGGGACACAATCATGCGAGCAGGGTCCACGCAGGACAGCTACCGGGCAACACTTTAGTGCACACTGCAACTGACACCTTAGTTGTCCACACTGCAGGGCCTTCTACTAACGCTGTCAACATGGATACAAGTTACTGAAATGGTGGATTTTGACATCTGAACATGTATCCCCTGGACTCTTGACTGGGATCATCCTGGCTTCTCTAAACCCATGATAGAGTTCGGGTAGTGAATTAACTCTCTGTGTATTCTGGGAACTTTACGGTGATTACTGTTGCCCTATAAAATATTACCTATCACTAAGCCAGATGTGAGATTGTGTTAGTGACTAGGATTTTTTTGGTACCTTGTTTTTCCTCATAAGCACAGCCATTATTTATAATGTGCATGACAGTAGCTTCAGTTGAGATCGGGGTTCCCCACTGTGCGAGGTGTTGTAACACGAAAACGGCCCCGCACTGCGGACTCTAGGGTGTGAGTTGCAATGCACACTAAAGTGTTGCCCTGTATCTGCCCTGTGTGGACCCTGCTCACGTAACATGATTGTGTCCCTTGGAAACACAAGATTCTCTATCATCTCGGTCAGTACGCACATATAGCACATACCTGTGGAACCCAGAGCAGAGACTCGGGTCTGGGCAAAAACAGAGCTCCAAACAAAACGTGTATCCCAGCCAGCAATTACCATTCCTGTGGAACACAGTGCGGGGTGTTCCAAAAAGTTCAACCACTGCGCATTGTCTTTTGGGTTTGCCTTCCACTAGCACCCACTAAAAGGGGCCAAGTTTGCATGAATAGAGTCTCAAACCAGACTATGTTAACGCAACCTATGTAGCACTAGCAGGATCTGCATGGGGCAGTTACAGTGTCACACTGTAGTGTGCCTCGTAGTTCACAGCCCCATAGTCCCCACTGGGGACTGTGTAGACAAGACCAAAGTAAGTGACAATCTCTGCCCTGAAGAGCTTACAGTACAGAGAAATGGTTTGTCCCAAATCACAGCTGGGGATAGAACAGAACCCATTTCCTGACTCTTAATCTATTGCTTTATCCCTTAGACCACACTGCCTCTCTTAAAAACCATGCATACTATTAATAGTCCCTCCTGTAGCTATTTACGGGCCTGATCCAAAGCCCATTAAAAGGGCTCCCATCAACTTCAGTGGGCTTTGGTTTAGGCCCCAGAAGGGTGATCACAAACCTTGTGAATTGATGTGACTTGAAGAGGATGCTCGTAAACTCAGACTATGTTGCAAGCACCTGTTTATGTTTTTTGCAAACACTGCGTGGCTGGTTTGATTTACCATGTAGTCTGGAGACAGACAGCACAGTTTAATCTGGGGAAGATGGAGACAGAGCTCTTTTTAAAAAGGACTGTTTATAAAAGCGGTTCTTGAAATACCACCCTTGGAAGGCGTGTGTGTTTCTGGAGATGATCTAACACCTTTCACTGCTCATTCCCTAAAGGCATGCTTTGGTAGCAGCACCTCTGGAAAGGATAACAAAACACAAGTACAAAATACCTGACCTATGATATACATGTTATCTTATTTGGCTGAACCAACCTGACTTCTCTAGAGCTTGAAACGTGGCATTCATTGAGGGACTAGTGAGGTCTAGTGCTTCAGTCTCCTCCTGTATCTGCTCCTCTGTCCTGGGGTAGCATTTCTCTGTCACTTTGGACAGGAGAAGAGCATTGTCTGAAGATGCAGGAAGTGTTTGTCAGCAGCAAGTATCCTCAGTTGTTTCCCCCGTGGTTGGCTGTTTGTTTGTTCCCTCAGGAGCCTAGCGCTAGCAGATTTGTTGAGTCTCCAGTGGCAGTGCAGCTGTTGCAAACACATCATTCCATTTCAGCCCCTTTGTAGACTGAGAGAAAGAGCAGATGTAACTTTTAGCGGAATCTCCATGGGTGCATTTGTGGCATTGTTACTGATACAGGTGTAAATTCCATGCATGTGTTGGACAGCACCATCCCTCCAGTTACTTTTGTTGCTGCCAACAGTGTGGAGTGTGGCATGCCAGCTGTTAGAGATGCTAGCATAGGAAAGATCGAATCAGGTGGATGAAACTTGCTGGGTATGGGTGAGCTTAAATCATCTCTTCCCCTGGAAACGTTTGGTTCTAGTTTAGGAACCAAATCTATCCTTTGAAAGAATTGATATGAGAATTCTTACCAAGAAAAAACCCAACAACATGCAATTCTTAATGTTAAGTATATCCCATAGAATCATAGAAGGGACCTCGAGAGGTTATCTAGTCCAGTCCCCTGCACTTGTGGCAGGAGTAATTATCTAGACCATTCCTGACAGGTGTTTGTCTAACCTGCTCTTAAAAATCTCCAATGATGGAGATTCCACAACCTCCCTAGGCAATTTGTTCCAGTGCTTAACCACCCTGACAGTCAGGAAACTTTTCCTCATATCCAACCTAAACCTTCATTACTGCAATTTAAGCCCATTGCTTCTTGTTTTCCTTAACCTCTGAGGATAAGACAATTTTTTCCTTCTCCTTGTAACATACTTGAAAACTGTTATCATGTCCCCTTTCACTCTTCTCTTCTCCAGACTTAACAAACCCAGTTCTTTCAATCTTCCCTCATCGGTCATGTTTTCTAGACTTTTAATCATTTTTGTTTCTCTTCTCTGGACTTTCTCTAATTTGTCCACATTCTTCGTGAAATGTGGCACCCAGAACTGGACACAATACTCCAGCTGAAGCCTAATCAGCAGAGAGTAGAGCAGAAGAATAACTTCTCGCATCTTGCTTACAACGCTCCTGCTAATACATCCCAGAATGATTTTTTTTTTTGCAACAGCGTTACACTGTCAACTCGTGTTTAGCTTGTGGTCCACTATGACCACCAGATCCCTTTCTAGTACTCCTTCCTAGGCAGTCATTTCCCATTTTGTATGTGTGCAATTGATTGTTCCTTCCTGAATGGAGTACTTTGCATTTGTCCTCATTGAATTTCATCCTATTTACTTCAGACCATTTCTCCAGTTTGTCCAGATCATTTTGAATTTTAATCCTATCCTCCAAAGCACTTGCAACCCTTCCCAGCATAGTATCATCTGCAAACTTCATAAGTGTACCCTATGCCATTATCTAAATCATTGAGGAAGATATTGAATAGAACTGATGCCTGCAAGACCCCACTCATTACGATCTTCCAGCGCCAGCACCGAACCACTGATAACTACTCTCTGGGAATGGTTTTCTAACCAGTTTTGCACCCATCTTATAGTAGCTCCATCTAGGGTGTATTTCCCTAGTTTGTTTATGAGAAGGTCATGAGAGACAGTATCAAAAGCTTTACTAAAGTCAAGATATACCACATCTACTGCTTCCCCCTCCATCCACAAGGCTTGCTGCCATGTCAAAGAAAGCTATCACATTGGTTTGACATAATTTGTTTTTGACAATTCCATGCTGATTGTTATTTATCACCTTATTATCTTCTAGATGTTTGCAAATTGATTGCTCAATTATTTGCTCCATTATCTTTCCGGGTACAGAAGTTAAGCTGACTGGTCTGTAATTCTCTGGGTTGTTCTTATTTCCTTTTTTATAGATTGGCACTATATTTGCTCTTTTCCAGTCTTTGGGAATCTCTCCTGTCTTCCATGACTTCTCAAAGAATCGCTAATGGCTCTGATATCTCCTCAGTCAGCTCCTTCAGTACTTTAGGATGCATTTCGTCAGGTCCTAGTGACTTGAAGACATCTAACTTGTCTAAGTAATTTTTAACTTGTTCTTTCCCTGTTTTAGCCTCTTCTGATCCTACCTCATTTTCACTGGTAATCACTACATTAGACGTCCAATCACCACCAACCTTCTTGGTGAAAACCGAAACAAAGAAATCATTAGGCATCTCTGCCATTTCCACATTTTCTGATATAATTCCACCTCTCCCCCTGATTGAGTAATGGGCCTACCTTGTCCTTAGTCTTCCTCTTACTTCTAATGTATTTGTAGAATGTTTTCTTGTTACCCTTTATGTCTCTAGCTAGTTTGATCTTGTTTTGTGCCTTGGCCTTTCTAGTTTTGTCCCTATGTACTTGTGTTATTTGTTTATATTCATCCTTTGTAATTTGACCTAGTTTCCACTTTTTGTAGGGCTCTTTTTTTATTTTTAGATAATTGAAAATCTCCTGGTTAAGCCAGGGTGGTCTCTTGCCATATTTCCTGTCTTTCCTACGCAGTGGGATAGTTTGCTCTTGTACCCTGAATGATGTCTCTTTGAAAAACTGCCAACTGTCTTCAATTGTTTTTCCCCTTAGACTTGCTTCCCATGGGATCTTGCCTACCAACTCCTTGAGTTTGCTAAAGTCTGCCTTCTTGAAATCCATTCTTCATTTTGCTGTTCTCCCTCCTACCATTCCTTACAATCATGAACTCTATCATTCCATCATCACTTTCCCTCAAGCCATCTTCCACTTTCAAATTCTTGACTAGTTCCTCCCTATTTGTCAAAATCAAATCTAGAACACCCTCTCCCCTGGTAGCTGTCTCCACCTTCTGAAATAAAAAATGGTCTCCAATAGATTCCAAGAATTTATTGGATAATCTGTGCCCTGCTGTGTTATTTTCCCAACAGATGTCTGTATAGTTGAAGTCCCTATCACCACCAAATCCTGTGCTTTGGATGATTTTGTTAGCTGTTTAAAAAAAGTCTCATCCACCTCTTCTTCCTGATTAGGTGGTCTGTAGTAGACCCCTAGCATGACATTGCCCTTGTTTTTTAGCCTTTTTATCCTTACCCAGATACTTTCAACAAGTATGTCTCCTTTTTCCATCTCAACCTCAGTCCAAGTGTACACATTTTTAATATACAAGGCAACACCTCCTCCCTTTTTTCCCTGCTGGTCCTTTCTGAGCAAGTTGTACCCTTCTATACCAATATTCCAGTCATGCGTATTATCCCACACGGTCTCTGTGTTGCCAGCTGTATCATAGCTGTGTTTATTTACTAGCATTTCAAGTTCTTCCTGCTTATCAAAGATACTAATTTGTTCTCCCTTCCCTACCAGAGTTCTGTCTTGTCTCTCCTTTATCTCTGCTATAACAGTCCATGCTCCCTGCAAATTCCAAACCTTCTCTCAGGTCTCTATATTCTTGACTTGTCCGTGGGCTTTGGTCGCCTGCCGCCTTCAAACCTAGTTTAAAGCCCTCCTCACTAGGTTATCCAGTCTGTATCCAAAGATGCTCTTCCCCTTCTTCGATAGGTGGACCCTACCTCTGCTTAGCAATCCTTCTTCCTCAAACTGCATCCCATGGTTAAGGAGGTTGATAGATTGTCACCATTCATCTATGGATATTATATATTTAATGCTGTGACCCAGGAGCCTCTTAATGCCAACAGGCAAGAGGGTACAGAGGGATTACAGGGATCTCTTAGGCCTGGCACATACACTCTTGTTCCCCATGAATGTCTAGTAAGGTCTCAGATAAAAGGCAGTGTCACACTGGTTATCGATATCATTATGAAACACGTGTATGAATCTTGGGTGAGGAATTATGTATAGACACTAAAAATTGCATTCTTAAAGGCTGCATCTAGGGCCTGATCACCAACAAAGGCGAAAAACACATTTTCTTTCAGACAAGACATAGCTGTTCACATGTAAATTAAGTATTGTCTGGTTCACAATGCATCTTCTTGCACTGTTCTGGACTGAATGCCACTGAAGGAGTGTGAAAAATGGCAGAGAAAGAAAAGTAATAGGAAGACATTAACAGCAGGGGGAGGTGTGAGAACCCTATCTTGGGGTGCACATCGATGGTTTGCTCTGCTATATCGGGGGACAAAGAAGACAGCCTATCTTCCCTTACCTAGGAAGTAAATGGACAGCAAATTTGCTTCATGCAAATGGGGACTCAACCAGGCTTTGTTGAAAATGCTAAAGAGAACTTTTGGGGGGACAGACAAGAGGATAACTTGTTAGTTAAGTTTAATCTCTAGAAAGCATTATGATTTTGTTTTATATGTAACAATTTGTCTCTAATATTCTTACTCTCTGTCACCAGAATCTCTGTTCTTTGATCATACACTTTTTATTGTTTTCACTGTAAATATATCTAAGTGCAGTGGTATTCGGCATAGTGGTGAGCCTGAGCTGAATCTTAAAAGCTGGTGTGTACTTGTCCTTTGAGAACAGCTGGCCTGATAATTCTGAGAGTGTTCAGTGGATGAGGGGCTTGATTCTGCAGGAAACATGCTGAGGACTGTGTATGCTTATCTCTGTACACAGAGAGTGAAGCCTGGAAGGCAATACTTGCGTTGCCCGAGACTGGTGGTTTTGGGGAGCTGATCCATAATAGGCTCCAACAAAGGCAGGTAGTGATGACTCCTAGGTACTCCTGTGCAATGTGTCAAATGCACCTAACCAAATTTGTCTCTGCATGCCTTTATTTTTAAGAGGTAGAGGTGTCTAATGTTTTAAAGAAAAGAGTTTTTGTTGACCTTGATGTTAGTGGAATTGGCTAGTTCAAATAAAGGCTCTCAACCATTACCAGGAGGAAATGAGATATCCATAAGATGGGATCAGTCTACTATAGACTTAGTATTCCTGCCTCTTTCTATATTTTCCAGGAGACATTTACATTCACTCAAATCAAAGTTGTCAAATACCATTGTTAGGGTAGATCCTCAGGCCTGGTTTATAATAAAGGATTAGGTCGACATAAGCTGGCTTGCGTCAGCCTAGTTGTGGAAGTGTCTTCACTTAAATTTGACTCCTGCTGATGTAAGTACCTCCCTACACCAATTTAGTAACACCATTCCCCGAGTGGTGTAGAGTCACGGTCAATGTAATTTGGTCAACACATTGTCAGTGCAGACACTGCGTTGTTTATATCAACTGCTATTGGCTTTCAGGAGCTGTTTAACGATGCCCAATGCTGACAATACATTGAGTACAAGAGCTCCTGGTGAGGATGTGCACCCCTGACACAAGGAGTGAAGTGCGCATAGACACAAGTGATTTATTATTATATCCGAGTTGGAAGGGACATCAGGAGATCATCTAGTCCAACCCCCTGCTCCAAGCAGGGCCAATCCCCAGACAGATTTTTTGCCCATATCCCTAAATGGCCCCCTCAAAGATTAAACTTACAACCCTGGGTTTAGCAGGCCGATGCTCAAACCACTGACCTATCCCTCCCAAACTGCAGTGGCTGTATGCTGATATGAGTTAGGTTGACATAAATTTTGTAGCATAGGCATGGCCTCAGTATGCATAAATTGTCACGTAGTGCTATCACAGTCTGACAATTTACACCAACTGCAGATCTGCCCCTTGTTTAATAGAAGTCATATTACGGTTTCAACATTTAAATTTTTATACCACTGCTCTGCAGTTGTTCCAAAAATCTTTTCATTAAAACTACCAGATTTCATACTTGGCTTTTAAATGGGCACCTCAGACCTGGAACCAACTGACCACCACTACACATTTCAAATGGATGTTTTGGGAGCATCTTAGAAAATCAAGAGGTGGCTGTCCATCAGGAATCCCCAAGAAATGGGAGGGTTTTACAGTAAGGGTAACATTTTCAGAAGTGTCTGAGTGACGTAGGCTCCTAAGTCCCATTTTCAGCAGTGAGGAGCTTAAATCTCATGGAAAATCAATTGAACTTAAACTCCTAATTCCTTAAATCATGAAGAAAATGGGGTTTAATCTCCTAAATCACCTATGGTAACATTTTAAAACTATCTGTGTGTTCTGAGAAACTATCCAATTACCTTTTTGACCTCTTTTTGATACATTAAAAATATGTTCTAATTCAACCACAGCTACTGCACTTGAAGAGTGAATTAATTCAGGGATGTCCAATTCCCCTGTCTTATGCAGGGAGTCAGACTAGACAATCTCAGAAATCCCTTCTGGCCTTAAATTCCATGAATCAATAACTAGAAACTCTAAAGGAATCTGTCCAGGCACATATCTTACTAGTGTGTTTCCACACACATGAAGCCAATTCTGGTATGAAATCTGGCAGTTCTGCTAGAAAAGAATGCAGGGCCACCTGCAAAGCTGTTGACCACAAACCTTTAAAAAAACTCAACAACTTCCTGTTAACTGGCCATGACTCTGCATATTTAAGATGAGCTTAGCATAGCTCAGCTCTTTGGTTTAGCCAAAAGTAGCTTTCCTTTTGGTTTTTACCTGCCAGAGCTTGATAGCTTATATACCACAAGTCTCAGCAGGAGGCCTACACATAGCCACTGCTAATTGGCTGAGTCTACTCTCATGTCTGGCCACCAATTGGCAAGCTTAAGAGCTGGCAGTGAGGGCAGGATTGGCTCCCGCATGCATTTCCCAAAAGGGGAAGAAAATATAGCAACTATAAAGAGTAACTTTCAGCTTAGCCCAGTTCTTAGTGGCTCGGTCAGTTCCATTTTGACCAACCACCTAGAGTTGTTTCCTGTGCACCACATGGGTCCTGGTTCAAATATCAGCAGCCGTGAAGAGCAAGACCACACAGAAAGTCCAACCATGCGATGAGAGACCCAGCTAATTGTCTATGTCTGCTCTGGTGTCTGGCTACCACTTGGCAGATCCAACAGTTACAAATCCAGCCATGCATTCATAAGAGCAGGAATTTAAAAACACAATCCAATCATTTGCGAATAACTGCAGAGGACAAATGGGTTGTTTGCTGTGCATCATGTTTTAAATTGTTCTATAAATATCTAAATCATTACCTTTCTATTTCTTTTCAGAAGGATGCACGTAACTAAACATAGAGCAGCTGCGAGGGGCTGATTTGTTTGTTGATGCAAACTGTCTCTACGCAGTAAGCAGACTTTGCAAGGTTGGAAACCCAATCAATATTTTGGTTACACTTAGTTACTAGGCTACTGTCAAACTTCACTGCAGAAAGTGAACAGTAGTATTCCTTAGATGACCAAACTCACACGTCTTTTCTATTTCTTCCCATTTTTATCTTTTATGAAGATGCCTGAGAGAATAGTATTGCTATTTAACTCAGAGATGGTTCACTAAGGGAAATCCAAATGCTGTTCCATTTCCTCTTGGAGAAACTTTCCAGAGGAATATCTTTTATGCAACATAGAATAAAGCAAATTATATCATGATAGTCAGGTGGATTTTGCTATTGTTCCTGCTTCGTTCAGTAAATCAGAGGTATGTTGATGGGCCAAATCTCACTCACCTTGGGCAAAACTCCACTGAGCAGAGAATCCAGTTCAAGGTTTAAATCCCACTAAAGATCTAATCTGAGAGTTTAAGTGGGATTTAAGTGGCCAATCAAATCAAAGTTCTTATTTTATAGTGCTTCCTACTAGCCTATTTTTACCTCATTTACACAAACTTTTCTAGACATGCTCAGGTAAGACCCACTGAATCTGGCCCCTGTTTACATATGTAAGGCAAGCCAAACTTGGTTTATGAAAGCTTTGTGCTTTCCTTTTCCCCTGTGTTTTGACTTTGTCTTGGCAATATACGTTAAAATGCCTTGGGGTTAGAAAAGTATGAATATGTATTTGTTTCAAATACTTGGCTGGACTTTTTTAGGCAGGATTCCCAGTGCAGGTGTGAACATTTTTTTGGGGTTGTTTATAGTCCAAACACGGCTAAGAAAGCATTCCTCATAGTCTATGCATATTTCATAATGGTCTGAATATTTTCTCTGGGTGCTGTTGGCCTCTTTGTTTAACTCTGTATTTATTTATTTATTTATTTTCTTAAACACATCTGAATGGACAAATGTTGGTGCTTGAAGTGGTGATGGAGTAAGAGACGGCCAACGTTAAGCGTGATGCAGATTCCTGACATTCTGTCAACTCTTTGTCGCTGTCAAATGTGATGTACACAGTTCACCTGTCAACTTCTGATGGAAAAACAAATCTGTCACGGTCTTTTTGGTTACACCAATGACCTTATGCCCTTTTTGTCACTCCTTGAGTTTTCCATTCAGGATTGCAAGCCTTTGAAATATGTTCAGTTAAAGTCTCCCAAGACCTATTTGCAGGTCAGCATTTTAATACCTGTGGTAGACAAGGCCGAGGGGTGGGGTGGGGTGGGGAGGGAGAATTTACCCTGCTCCCAAAGCATTAATTCTGGATTCTTGTGTCTTGTCTTTCTGTAAGATCTTTTTCCAGTAAGTGATAAGAGCTACTTGATCTCAACTTGAGTCAGGGTTTTTTTCCCCCCAGGAGACTTTACTCAGCCCCAGCATGAAAGAGCACAATTCTGCTGAATTCAGTGTGATGGGCCCACTTATCCCTAGGCTGGATTTGGCCCAGACAAAACAGTGTCTATGTCCTGACATCTGCTGATCTTAATGACATTCCAGTGAAAATGCAAGCTGTAACTAGGCTGTAATAGAGCAACCAGCTTCTAACATTCTCCTTCCTTTCAGTGCAAGACAGGAGCTTATGGAAAAATTAAATAAAGGTGTAACTTACGAACTAGCTAAAGGAATAGATACATTTTATCCCCCTGCATAAATGCTGGAATGTAGGCGAGACTGACTCTTTCATCTTGTATTCCTTTTTCTTCACCCTGGTTGAATCGTTCCTTTTTCAGATAATGGATCATTTCCCTCCCCTCTCCATTAGGGATATAGTCAATGGACAGATTCCCATTAATTTCAGTGGGCACTTGATCAGACCAGAGCCCTTGCGCTTGAAGAGTGTTTTCAGCTGAGTAATAATAGGGGGTCTACCTAAGAGGAGCATTTGGTTCCACTCCTATAACTACAGCATAATCTAAACTAATTTGCTTTTACTTCATAAGAATATAGGAACAGCCACACTAGGTCAGACCAATGGTCCATCCAGCCCAGTATCCTGTCTTCCAACAGTGGCCAATGGCAGGTGCTTCAGAGGGAATGAACAGAACAGGTAATCATCACGTGATCCATCCCATGCCATCCATTCCCAGCTTCTGGCAAACAGAGGCTAGGGACACTTCAATTATTCATCCACCCACTGATGTGAAAGAGAAATTTTCAGTTGTATAAACTATTACTAAAGAAAATAGCAATTTGTGTCTTCCCAGCAACATACTCAATACATTTTTATTATCAGATCACAATTCTATTAATTCTTCAATTTTCTAATACTACCTCTGGAATCAAGATGCAGCAGTGTTTAGAACATGTGCAATCTTCTGCCTATTGTGATACTAAAATGTGTTGTGTACTCTGCTTGGAAGCCGAGTACAACACGTAAAATTCTTATTTTAGCAATGAGAATGCTAAGAGAAATGGCTTTTTAATAGTTATTTGTTAACAGAAATATATATTTTTTTAAAACCAGCTTTTAAGTCCAGATTTAAACATCCCCTGAACAGCTTGCACCCCTGACACTGCAACCTGATGCCTAGTGCATGATAACCAGAAAGTGAAACTGACTAAGAACAAAAGTGAAACTGAGCAGATTGCCCATACTGAGCGAGATATAAAAAGTAAACAAACAGTATATATGGTGAAAATAAATCAGATTAAGAAAATTCTTCTAGTTTTAACAATTTAAGATGTTACTAATAAAATAGAATCAGATTCTGAAACCCTAACTCATGCTAAATAGTTAAAATAAATAACTAAATAAACATGTTATGCCTATGAATAGCGTTATTGTAGTCATTAGGGCGACAGCAAGGACTTAGATATTGTTATGCTGGAGGATGTCTTTGATCTGTGGGCAGTCACACACCTCACACATGCAACTCTGTCTTTACAATGTTATCCTAGTTTTTGGCCCTCTCACTAGGGGGTGAGGTGAACAGAGAGAGGTCTCCCTACTCTGAGCCTCTGTGTGGCTAGACTCAGCTAGCCCTGTTCCTGCCTCTCCCCACTTGCACTTCCTTCCTGTGCTGCCTCTTATCAGCCCTGGGAAGATGGGGTAATTGGTTCAGCCAGCCAGTCTGATTGACTAATTACCCCCGTCAGCTTCCTCAAGGGGAACTAATTAATATCTGAGTGATCAGAGTGCAGGCTCAACTGTTTGCACCCTGCAGTCTGTCACAGTCTGATAATTCTGTTATTTACTATTGTTTCAACCAATTTGCCTAGTACTGAAGTTAGTCTCACTGGCCTGTAATTGCCAGGATCACGTGTGGAGCCTTTTTAATCACATTATCCTCCAATCATCTGGTACAGAGTCTGATTTAAGTGATAGGATACATACCACAGTTAGCAGTTCTGCAATTTCATATTTGAGTTCCTTCAGAACTCTTCGGTGAATATCATCTGGTCTTGGTGACTTATTACTGTTTAATTTATTAATTTGTTCCCAAACCTCCTTAATCTGGGACAGTTCCTTAGGTGTGGCACCTAAAAATAATGTATCAAATGTGAAAATCTCTCTTACATCCTCTGCAGTGAAGACTGATGCAAATAATTCATTTAGCTTCTCTGCAGTGGCCTTGTCTTCCTTGAGCGCTCCCTTAGCACCTTGATCGTCCAGTGGCCCCACTGATAGTTTGGCAGGCTTCTTTTTTCTGATGTACTTAAAAAAAAATTGATGTTGGTTTTTGATTCTCTTGCTAGTTGCTCTTCAAATTCTTTTCTGGCCTGCCTAATTATGCTTTTACATTCGACTTGCCAGAGTTTATGCTGCTTTCTAATTTCCTCAGTAGGATTTGAATCCCAATTTTTAAAGGATGCCTCTTGCTGCTTCTTTTACTTTGCTGTTTAGCCATGGTGGCATCTTTTTGGTCTTCTCATTATTATTATTTTTTTATTTGGAGTATACATTTCTTTTGAGCCTCTGTTACAGTATTATTAAACACTTCCTATGCAGCTTGCAGGCATTTCACTCTTGTGTCTGGTCCTTTTAATTTCTGTTCAGCTCACTTCCTCATTTTTGTGTCTTTCTGAAGTTAAATGTGCTACTGTGGTGGGCTTCTTTGCTATTCCCCACCCCTCGCCATATGGATGTTGCATTTAATCGTATTATGGCTGCTATTACTGAGTGATTCAGCTATCTTTACTCCTTGGATCAGATCCTGTGCTCCACTTAGGACTAAATCAAGAATTGTTTTTTCCCTTCTGGGTTCCAGGACTAGTTGCTCCAAGAAGCAGTCATTAATGGTGTCAACTTTATCTCATATTTCTATATATTTTGTACTCTGGTATTACCATGTCCCATTGGTTATTATCATGCCACCAAGTTTCTGTTGTAATAAATATCAAATCAATATCCTTATTTAATACTAGGCACTCAAGTTCACCCATCTTAGTATTTAGAATTCTAGCATTTGTATACAAGCACTTATAAAATGTGTCACTTTTTAGCTGTCTGCCTTTTTATTATGTCATTGAATGGGATTCTTCTTTTGTTTGACTGTTTCTTTTTAGTTCCTACCTGTGCTTTATCAACTTCTATTCTTTCCTCTTTACTAGGATATAGAGAATCTCCATCAATAGATCCTCTCCTAAGGGATGTCTCTATCTGAACCATGTGCTCCTCTGCATCTGTCAGCTTTCCCCAGACTTTAGTTTAATAACTCCTCTATAGCCTTTTTAATTTTACATGCCAACAATCTGCTTCCATTCTGCTTTAGGTGGAGCCTGTCCTTCCCATATAGGCTCTACCTTTCCCCAAAGGCTCCCCAGTTCCTAATAAACCTTAACTAGGGTGACCAGATGTCCCAATTTTATAGGGACAGTCCTGATTTTTGGGTCTTTTTCTTATATAGGCTCCTATTACCCCCCACTCCCTGTCCCAATCTTTCACACTTGTTGTCTGGTCACCCTAACCTTAACCCTCCTCCCTACATTATCACCTCATTCACACTTTAAGATCCTGCAGCTCTGCCTGTCTAACTGGCCCTGCAGGTGGAACTGGAAGCATTTAAAAGAATGCTACCATGAAGGTCCTGGGCTTTAACTTTTAACCTAGCAACCTAAATTTGGACTCAGAACCTCTCTTATCTTTCCCTATGTCATTGGTATTTACATATACCACTACCATTGGCTCCTCCCCAGCACTGCTTATAAGTCTGTCTAGATATCTTGAGAGATGAGCAACCTTCGCATCCAACAGGCAAGTCACCCTGCAGTTCTCCCAGTCATCACAGGCCCAGCTATTACCAGTCTCTTCCTAATAATTGGGATTCCCTTCCCTGGTGAGGTGTCCTCAGTGCGAGAGGATACTGTGACATCACCCAGAAGGAGAAGTCTACAGATAGTATATTTCTGCTTTATTTGTGAATTGCCTTGTTTTTGCAGGTTTGTGTCACAACTTTCAGTTTAGCTGTTTTCACCATGAGCCTGACCCTGAAAGCCCTCTATGGGTACGCCTAAACAGCAACTAGACACCCACTGACCCTTGCTAGCCAACTCAGGCTTTCAGGGCTCGGGTTGTGGGGTTGTTTCATTGCTGTGCAGACTTTCAGGCTCGGGCTGGAGCCCAGGCTCTAGGACCCTGTGAGGTGGGAAGGTCCCAGAGCTCAGGCTCCTGCCCGAGCATGGAAGTCTACAAGCAGTGCCAGAGCTCCACAAGCCTGATTCAGTTGGCATGGGCCAGCTGCGGGTTTTTCTTAGCTGTGTAGACATATCTTATGTGCATAACTCCCATTGTGCTGGATAAGATGGGAGTGTCTAAGTTTGGGCCTCTAAATTCTGTAAGTTGTTTTGACAAAACTTTTTTTTTTGTGGATACTTCCTTCCCAGTCCAGCATTCTTTGCACATCCAGAACTATTGCTGTGGAATTCAGTGGGCTGCTCACAGACTCTGCACTGTGTTGCAAATAGGGTGTAACACCATTTCTTTAAAATGAGGAATTGAACAAAACATATAATGGAGATGTCAAAAAGAGAGTGGAATTAATATGCGAGGTGGGATGTGGGGAGTTGTGGGGAAGGGTGTTCAGAGATCTGGTGGATCTAAGAAAATGAAGATTTCCTGGAAAATCTGTCATGTAATTTTTGGCAGATGGAAACATAGTATAAATAAAATACAGTGTGCTGGTTCTGAAGGCAAACCCCACCCGTGCAACAGAACAACTGGGGGGAAATGTGTGCTGTTTTCCTTCCCCCTACATCTATCCAGGAGGCTACAACTTGACCCATTCAGGTTACAAGTATCCTACATAGTTCTTGTAGAATGTGGACTACTCGATAATGATGATAGCAGCTGTCATATTCTGCATTTATGGAGAGCCTTCCATCTGAGCAGCTCAAAGTTGTGTGATGAAAATTGGCTTAAAATTGAGAACTATTATTTAAATTTCCAGGGTCCTGCTTTGGGGCCAAGAGGCTTGGTAAGGAAGTGTGCAGTCAGGGTTAGCAGCAATCAGTCCGCAAAGGGCCAGCTTACAGAAAGGGTGGGCTGAGTTGTGCCTTTGTTTTAGGGAGGAGCTTGCTGAGCCTCTCTCTGTTTTTGGATTCTTGTGTGTTAATATTCTAAATTCTATGAAATAAAGTAGTGTTGTGTTGCAACCTTCCAGCAGGAGTATTTTATGTTTTTATCTAACTTCTCTGTGTATATGCCATACACACAACAAAAAGTGCTTTCCAGATATTAAAGAATCCCAAGAATCTTCCCAAATACCTCTATGAATTGGTTCATGCTACTTACACTATTTTATAGTTGGGGAAATTAAGGCAGAAGGAGTTTAGTTTACTTGCCAAGGGCTAAATGACTATTTTGTGGCAGAGACAGAATTTTGCTCTCACATGTTTGTGGCCTGTGATTAATCATGTGGCCATGTGCAGAAGGAGTTTCTTCATGTTCTTTTATGAGACAAGTTTGATGCCTCCTCTCTCCAAAATTTGTAAGTTCTAATCAAAGGATCTTTTGAAAAGCAATCAAATGTAGCTTTTGACATTTTATTGCAAAACCTCACCTAAAATTTGTAAGTATGCATTCACATTTGGTATCTGCACTTAATTTCAACTTTAATAATAATTTCTGGTTTTAATTTGATGTTGATTGATCATGAAACTACATATAAGCCAGATGGCACCATGTTTACAGTTTTACACTGTCTCATTTTCCAGTAGTCATTTCAAACTAGTTGTATAATTCCAGACATGCTTATGGGACAGCCAAAGAGAGGCATTCATTTTGATTATCTCATTAATGCTTTATTTAATCAAGATAAAGCACAGGGAATGTGTAAGAGGCCTAATGAGTGCAAACAAACCTACACAAGCATATGGAATCGAGGAGTTGTTTATTCTGCTACACCAGTACAATTGCTATTATATGCAGTATTCACCCAGTAACTTTATATGGCTGCATAAAAAAATAAAAGGTTATCTTCAAGTCATTTAGGGCCTGATCCAACCCCCAGCGAAGCCAAATTACTTTGGATTTGATCCTGCCTCAGTGGTGTCTGTGGCAGCAAGACAGAGGGATAGCTCAGTGGTTTGAGCATTGGCTTGGTAAACCCAGGATTGTGAGCTCAATCCTCGAGGGGGCCATCTAGGGTAAAAATCTTTCTGAGGATTGGTCCTGCATGGAGCAAGGGGTTGGACAAGATGACCTCCTGAGGTCCTTTGCAACCATGAGATTCTAGGATTTACAGGAATTAGTCATCAGCTTTGTTACAGGGTGTGAGGTGCTGAGCACCCCCAATTCAAGTCAACAAAAGTTGAGGGCCTTTAGCAGCTGACAGGATCAGCCATATAATTTGTAGTGCAGATCAAGCTGCAATTACTGTTAAATGCACAACATATGGGAAACATTACTGCTTGTTGCCCATTTCTTGTGTTTTTAATAGCGATACATGGTTTTGAAAAACTTTATCCAAATCAGACTGTAACCCTGAGACTGGCAGAAGGCATTTCAGCACTTTATGTACAAATTCAAAATAAAGGACTCAAAGTCTTTTCAAATTATAATAAAGTGGGGACCAATTTCCCACTAAACTGATAAGAGAGTGAAGAATGACTATTCTGGTAGCTGCATTCCTTGTGTAGTTTTTTAAAATAGGACTTGCTTTTATTCCCATTGATGTGTGTGTATATTATTAACAGATGTACAGTATGCAGGGCCTTTCTGAGTCTTGCTGTTTTTAAAATAATTTGTAAAGAGAGAGGCAGATGATAAATGCTAATCTTCACTGTAATCTCATTCTTGACAGAGTCTGGAGCCTTTTATGATAGCAGACATCTGAGAAGCCCGATTAATATTTAGAAGATTGATTACTTAAAGGTAAACTGCAAAGTTAAAATGAAAACTGAGTTAAGGACAGAAATATGTGCTGGATGCCCCTCTGAGATGGCGTGATCTACTAAACACAGGAATATGTTTTTAGGCTGAGGTTTTCAAAGATGCTTGAAGGTATTTAGATATTCAATTCCCATCAATTTTGAAGGCAACTTGAGTGTCCATATCCTTTATTTGACATTTCCTTTATGGTCAGCTCTTGCTCTGTGTGTGTATGTGTTTTAATTTTGGATGTTAACTTCATTTCAAGTGCTCCATTTAGAGATTAAAAATCGGAGAGGGGAGGGGGAATATTTCATTATTGTAAACTGATTTTTCAATTATTTACTTCCCTTCTGTTTAGTAATAGCTTATGTATTTTTATCTTTGAAGTCTTCAAAATGTGTACCACATTTCAGTAAATATAGCCATGAAGCAGTAAACATTACATGTGGTACAAAAGGGTTTATAATAGTCAGTACAACTATGAGTAAAACTAAACTACAAAAGGAACAAGAAGGAAAATCTCCATGTTAATTTCTCTTTCCCACCCCCAATCTGCTTTGCTAAAGACATCCCAGAATGCATAATTTTGTGAGCTCAGCTGCTTAAGGAATTTGATGCTTTCTGGGTGAAAATAATTACAGGAAAAAATAAAATTGCAGTACCCATGATGATTAATAACAATGGTATATGCCACACTGGGAAGTAAAAACTGGCCATCAGCTTATTATAATGCATTATATCCCCCTGTGTCTTAATTTTTAAATGGGGCAATGGAAATGAAATTACTACACCGAAATTACAAATAGGTCACAATCTCTGTGCATTGTTGACTTCTAAAATGGCTCAGTAAAAAAATCAGTTCAAAGCACGACAATATCTGCTGTTTTAAATGCCTCTGACTCCAGACTAACATCATTTGTCTGCCAGTTAGAAAGCCATGGAAAGGGCCACGTCTTTTAGTGATACCACATGTTACAGAGCCATTCTAGAAGGGCTTTTAAGGCAAAGCGCAGGGTCTGTTACAGAGCTGGCCTTACCATGAGGCGAACTGAGGCGGCTGCCTCAGGTGCCAGACTGTTTGGAGGGGGGAGAGGAGCCACTAGGACCCAGAGTGTAGAAAATTGTGTCTGCTGCTGGTGCATATGTATTCTCTCTGCTCTAGATGCACAGAAATGGTGGAGTGCTGTGCTGGAGAAAGGAGGGCACAAGAGACATAACAGGCAGGCAGGAGAAAAGGTGAGAGGGAATAGCAGAAAGCAGCAGAGCTGCCAGGGAAGAGAGAGGAGGAGGAGCCTCTATGTACCTCTCTAGCACCCTAGGAGCCTGGACTGATTAACACCAGCTTCTCAGGGAGCTCCTGTTTCCTGCTCCTTCCTGGAACCACTTGAGGAGAACGAGCAGTCAACTGAAGTAGTAGGAGCCAGTTAGGCTCTTAAGATGCTGATATCTTCCCTCACTCCGGCCTGCTACCAGCCGCTTACTTGTCCCTTCAATTGAGTGTCTGAGGCGCCACTATAGTTGGCACAGAACAGCAGTCATGAGTGAAAGAAAACACCCCTCTGGGGCAGCATTCAGAAAAAGAAAGAAAGCAAAGGAAGCTTTTCTATATAAGCAGGAAGGAGCTCTCCTGAGATACATAGACACAAATGTTCATGATGAGCCTTCCGGCCCCAGTGAGGATGTGAGTGGTCAGGAGATGCCTGATCTTCCAGTTAGTCAGGGTGCAGGTGATCAGGCAGCTACTGCAGCATCCATCTCTCCATCTCAAATAGATGTAACCATGAAGAAAATGTAGATCAGAGAAGAGTGTGATGGAGGCACAAGAAACAGCTTCTGCTAAGTTTAGTTCCTTAAGTCTAGAAGATCCAGGACTGTGGACCCACTTGAGCAGTAGCCTGATGGACTTCTTGTACTGCATGGGCCACAGCAAGTGAAAAACTTCATGCTTCCTAAAGACAATGGAAATGGAAGTTTCCATCCAACACATTATTGTCATCCAATGGTGACAAAGTGGAGAGGCCATGGCTTATGTACTCAGAACCCCAGAATGCTGCATACTGTTTTTGTTGCAAACTCTTCCAGTCTAATGTTCCAGAAACAAAGAACTGGAAAAATCTGGCTAGAAATCTGGCATGCCATGAGAAGTCAGCAAATCATCAGCAGAGAGCATTTCATAGGTAGAAAGAGCCCAAAATGAGGCTAAGGTTAAAGGCCACCATAGATGATCAGCATCAAGAGAAGATTGCATCAGAGTCTCTGTACTGGCAAAATTTTCTGAAAAGGCTCATTGCCATTGTGAGAATGCTTGCTACCCAAAACCTAGCACTGCGTGGCACTTCAGCTCAGCTGTATGTGCCAAACAATGGAAATGTCCTTAAAATTGTGGAGCTGATGGCTGAGTTTGATGCTGTACTCCACGAGCACCTAAGAAGAGTCACCACCCAAGAAATGTACACGTACCACTATCTTGGCAAAACAATTTAAAATGAGCTCAAACAGTTACTGGCAACAAAAGTCAAACAGAAGATTGTGGCAGATCTGAAGTCAGCAAGATATTACTGTTATTCTGGACTGCACATCTGACATCAGCCATATGGAACAAATGATTTAATGGTGCATTTTGTAACAATAGAACCTAGTGAAAATGTCCCTGCAATGGTGACTGTTAGAAAGCATTTTCCAGAATTTATTGACATTGATGATACTACAGGAGCTGGTGTGACAAATGTGCTTCTTAAAAAGCTGGAAGATACGGGAATTGCGATAGCTGACATGAGAGGTCAGGGCTATGATAATGGTGCCAACATGAGAAGAAAGAACAGAGGAGCGCAGACACGGATCCGAGAGTTAAACCCTCAAGCCTTTTTTGTCCCATGCAGTTCTCATTCATTGAACTTGGTGTCAATGATGCAGCATCGGCTTCTAGTGAGGCTGCTGAATTTTTTAATGTAATTCAAATCGTCTATGTATTTTTCTCTACATGAACTCATCGATGGCAAATTTTGAAGCAACAACTGGAAACATCCTCTCTTACACTGAAACCACTGAGTGACACATGATGGGAAAGTCGAGTGGAGGCGATAAAGCCTATCAAACACCAAATTGGGAAGATAGATGATGCCATAGTTGCCATTATGGATGATAATACTATGACAGGAACTGTTCATGGGAGAACAGTGGCAAAGGGAAATGGAATAACCAGAAACATACGTAACTTCAAATTTCTCTGTGGCTTCATGTGGTGGCATGACATACTGTTTGAAATAAATGTTGTAAGCAAGAGACTCCAAGGTGTTGACCTTGCTATACCTGGAGCAATGGAACAATTGGACAAAGCAAGGTCATACCTACAGTCTTACAGGTCAGATGAGGGATTTCAAAATGTTCTGAAGAGTGCACAGAAGTTGGCAGAGGAATTTCACACTGAAGCTATTTTCCCATCCATTCAAGAATACAAGAGTCACTGAAGAAGAAGACATTTTGATTACGAGGCACGGGATAATCCCATAAGAGACCCCAAACAATTCAAAGTTGAATTCATTAACCAGGTACTAGATTGTGCAATACTGTCAGTTGAAGAACGTTTCATGCAGCTCAAGGAACACAGCAGTATATTTGGGATGTTGTATGATATTCCAAAACTCCTTACTATACCTGAAGAAGACCTACACCAGCAATGCAGGGCAGTAGAGACAGTGTTGACACATGATGACATGCGCAATATTGATGTGAGTGATTTAGGTGATGAACTGAAAGTCCTTTCAAGACACATTTCAACAAGATTAACTCCAAAAGCTGTTCAGGAATATATGTGCACAAATAAGATGACCACCCTCTTTCCATAGATTATTATGGTAGGAAGGGACCTCAGGAGATCATCTAGTCCAACCCCCTGCTCAAAGCAGGACCAATCCCCAAATTGCCCCCTCAAGGATTGAACTCACAACCCTGGATTTAGCAGGCCAATGCTCAAACCACTGCATTATAGGCTTTTGTTGCTCTGTACATACTTCTAACACTTCCTGTAACAGTTACCAGTGGAGAACACAGCTTCTCTAAGCTGAAGTTAATAAAAACACATCTGCGCTCCACAATGACACAGGAGAGGCTGGTCAGCCTTGTATCCACCTCAATAGAGCATGAGCTGACCCAGACTATGGACCTTCAGCAGGAAGCCGTTAAAATCTTTGCAGCCAAGAAGGCACGGAAAGCACCACTTTGATTATTCAAACAGATGAAAATGCCAGTGTTTACTATGCAGACAAGAAAAGTTACATTTTGCTGTTCAGGCATTTGAAAGTTAAGTGTTACTTAAAATTTTTGAACAAGGCATTTTAAATTGTTAGTTATCCTTTATTGAGGTAGGTAGCAGAGCAGTACCATGAGAGTAGTAGAACAGGAAGAAGGCAGAACTGAGACCTTTCAAAGTTTTGGCCCAAAGGAGGGGACCTGGGGGCATCATTTGAGCTCCCTGCCTCAGGTGCCAAAATATTGTGGGCCAGCCCTGCCTGTTTAGATGAGTGGTCTTGACTCATCTAAAGTGGTGCAGAGATAGCAAAATTCTGCAGATAGGGTATCAGGTACAAGTTGAGAGTTACTCTGACTTAGGCTGGATTGTTGATCTGCAAAAGCAGTATCGCTCAGAGTTCAGTAAGTGCATACACTTTTTATTGATGGTTTGTTCTCCTGCCTTGTTACCTCTAACTGGGATCAGTTACAGGTTATCTCAAAGGTAAAATCTCTTCTCACAGCAGCCCACAGCTACTCTCCTTTCTGTGGAGGGGTTAGAGACAGTGGTTCCTGTCTTAAATAAGAGGAAGGATAGACACCCTATCCCCTTCCCGCCCCCACCCCCATCCTCCAAAACAAGACCCAAAAGCCAAGGAGGGAATTCAGAGAACATTTTCTATTCAAAGTAAAGAAATCCAAGGGGCTTCTTTTAAAGACTTCCCCCCGCCCCCAGGACTGACTGTAGCGCAAGCAGCAAAGCGCAGCATTTAGCACCAGCACAGCCTTGCTACTAGAAAATGTTCCATAACTTATCTCGGCAGCAGCTGTGAGGCAGATGGAAATTCATGTGGCTAAATCATTCTGCCAGTCGTCTTGGACAAAAATCAGATCCAAACCGAAGACCAAGTTTTGTTTTAATGATTGATTTTTAAATGTATGAGTTTTGTATCTGCATGTCCTGTTCTTACAGAGATGTCATTGTTCGCCACGGTGATGGAGGGAAAAACGCCTACAACAAAAAGGTTTCGGACAGTTATATTTGCACATACTATAAATGTCGTGTCATAGCAGTTCTAGCCAATTTTTGATGCATCTTGCCTAAACACAGGCCTTCCATAGATCTGCAGGAGGACATGATGGCAGCAAATATAGCCTTTGGAAAGTCCACAGGATGTTGAGAGTCAGCTAGGTGGGTATTGCTTGCTCATCTGTTTTATTGGCTGTGTAAAAATGTGCATGCAATCTGTTGTGAAAACAACTGAATCAGCAGGCTGTGCTGTATAAACTGTCTGGGTGATCTTCTGCAGTCTCTATTCAGGCAAAATTCCCATTGAACTTAGTGGGAGTTTGTCTCAATAAGACCAATTGGACTAGGTTTATAGGCACTGCTGGAAGAGAGAGAAAAATCTCTTGACCACACAGCGTGGTGCATGGGGACGTGACTATGCATATTGTAGGGTGACCAGAAGTCCTGATTTTATAGGGACAGTCCTGATTTTTGGGTCTTTTTCTTATATAGGCTTCTATTACCCCACATCCCGTCCCAATTTTTCACGCTTGCTGTCTGGTCATCCTAGCATATTGTAACATCTTGGCAGCAAGGTAGAGCTTCAGAGTTGTCATTATGCAACGCTCCATGGCCAACTGGAACTTCATGATGCCAGCGGGACTAGAACTCCAAGCAAAAAAGCCAGGCCTCTCCAACTTGAGCTGAATGAGAATTTCTGTCAACGATGCAGGGCTTGACGCATGACTGAACAGATTTGATTCCATCCAGTATAGGGCAGAGGTGAAAATACACTCACTGTCCAGATCACGGCAATACAGAATGGATTTACAGGTAGCTGAATATTATTCCAAGGGTTCTTCAGTCTAGTTTCTGGTTACAATTACTGGAAAGTAAAATAAAATAAAAAGGAGGGAGAAAATGTTGAAAAGGGCTAAGATTTCAGATATTGACAACAAAAATGGAACTTAGTTTTTGCTAGAGACAAGCTCTGGGCTCTAGATACAACTTGACCCCAACATGATGCATTCAGCTTCGGATTTGACTCTTTTACCAGTGAGTGAATGCAGGTACGAGCACTTACTGACATGTGGCCTCACTTTGACAGAATTATCTCAGTTCTTTCAAGGTCTGACTACAACCATTTTCGTTTTTACCTTGTGTGATAAACTCAGGACAGACAGCTGCAAGCGGCAGGGGGTAGAAAACAGTCCCAGAAGGTTAAAAGGCCATCTTCCCTATCAACTGAGGAGGGCTGTAAACATGTACAGCCAGGGCTCGACCCTCCCTGTGGAGGAGGGGAGCCACACTGGTCTCGATACACGTCGTCTAAGTCAGCCCCTTTCTTCAGGGCTAGGCGGCGCTGCGCAGTCGCTTGGGGCTCCGGCCTACTGCTATAGGGCGGGGCAACAAACACAAAGTTATAGAGGCTCAGGCCCTCTTGGCTCAGGGGTGAGCAAACAATAGTCCAGGCAGCTCAAGCCCCTGGTGCAGGACCGAGCAGTGGCACAGTTAAAGGGGGCCCAGCCCTTGGTTCGGGCGGGGCAGCAAACACAACGTCACAGAGGCCCAGACCCTCTTGGTTCAGGGCTGAGCAAATAATCACTTGGCTTAATGGCTTCCTCAGGCCGGGGAGAGGGGGATTCTGCCACCCGGGTACGGGTGGCAGGGGGAACGCAGGCCCACCCACTCCACTGCGTTCCAGCCCGGGGCCCTACTAGCGGCTATCACTGCTAAGGGTCAGTGAGGTTCCTGACCACAACACACTGACATGGGTTCAGGTATATTTGCAGCCTGACTGCAGTCGGCTGCCCCCGGGCTACTTCCAATCTCCCCCTCCGGGTCTACCTGATCTGTGGCGTCGGCCCCCGGGAAGTCCAGTAGCATGGGCCCCTCACGGCCGGGGCTGGGCGGTAGGTCCGGCAGTACCTCTGGGAAGTCCGGCCAGGCCTGGTCCGGGGGCTCCTTGGGGTAACAAAAGGGACGGGGCGACTCCGGGAGCTCCTCCTCGTAGCGGGCGCGGGGAAGCTCCGGCCAGTCAGGGTAACTGCCCTGGGCCTCAGCAGCTTCCCAGTCACGAGCAGCCTCTGGCAGGTCTGCTCCCAACGGCGGCTGGGCTCTAACTGAGTGCCGCCGGCCGGCTTTTATACTTCCAGGTCGCCTCCTGACTCTCTGAGGGGCGGGCTCACTGCTCTATGGCCCCGCCCCCTTAGGTGTCTGACGGGGCTCGACCCTCCCTGGGGAGGAGGGGAGCCACACTGCCTCGCTACAAGGGGTAATTACAGATCAATCAGGTTCAGTAGAGAAGGGGTTACCAGAGAATCAATTAGGATCAGCTGAGAGGCAAAGCTGCCCGGGGGGCGGGGGAGGGGGGACAAGTGGGGTCAGGGCCAGCTCCAGGCAACAGCTCAGCAAGCAGGTGCTTGGGGCAGCCAAGGGGAAGGAGCGGTATGTTGGGCTCTTAGGTGGCAATTTGGCGGCAGGTCCCTCGGTCCAGCCACCAAAGTGCTGCCAGAGAAGAATGCGGCGCGGTGGAGCTGCCGCCAATTGCGATCGCGGCTTTTTTTTTTCTGCCACTTGGGGCAGCAAAAACCCTGGAGCCAGCCCTGAGTGGGGCAATTTTCCCCGGGGCCAGTGAGCCCTGGCTGAGAATCCCTTCCATGGCTACTCACCTGGTGGGTGGTCTGGGTCTTCGGCGGCACTTCGGCGGCGGGTCCTTCAGTGCTGCCAAAGACGCAGAGCGAGTGAGGGACCTGCTGCCGCCGAAGACTCAGAGCAAGTGAAAGGCCCCCTGCTTTGCCCCAGGCCCCCTGAATCCTCTGGGTGGCTCTGCTGAGATGGAGTTACCTGAGGTCAGTTAGGATCAGCTGATTCCAACTAAGGGCTGCCTGAGACCTTTTTAAACTGTCCCCTGTTGGGAGAAGAGAGGGGAGAGAGAAGGAGTCCTGCTGCCAGTAGGTTAGGAGCAGTGAGACAGCGAGCTTCACTAGGACGGGAGGCTGCATTCCCCCCCCATAAGGGAGCAAACAAGCATAAAAGACTGGTGGAAAGAAGGACCGGACTTTCTCTGTGCAGCCAAGAGGGACTGTTTACCCAAGCCTGTCTCACCGAGGCTAAAAGCAGCTGAGGCTGGTGAGACCGAAGGTGCCTTGCAACGCTTGGCTATGCCAAATATTGCTTGCCATATTCACAAGCTTAGTCCTGCTTTTAAGTCAATGGAAGTATTTACATAAATCTATCAGGATTTGGCCTGGTGGCTTCTGATTTACGGTACTTGTGGATTTTATTTTGTAGTTTATGGTGTGTTTTGTTACATTGTAAAGCACTGTGGCACTTGCAAAAGGAAATCTATAAACTGAATATCACTATTTATGGCATTGTTTAAAGAGCAATCTAACACCTTCTTTGGGAAGGATGAACTAACCTGAGCGCAGTACAAAGATGGCTAGTTAACAGAGTATAGTGATTGCTTTATAACCTTCATGTTTGTCTCTATCTTGTGTATAGAAAATCAGTTTCCTGTAATAAGAAATCATTCTTGAACAAAATCCATTACTGATGCACAAAATTTGGCTAATTCAAAAGTATCTCAATTGAAGTCCACATACACAAGGGCCAAAATATGATCTCATTCACTCCACGTAACTGTGAAGTAACTTGATTGACATTATCCAGATTTATATCTGAATGAGTCACAGCAGAATTTGTCCTTCAAGATCTTATGTTTTGCCATACTTTAAATGGAAAAAATGGGAAGGGGGGAAATTAACAGATGAACATGTTTTTGTAAATTTTAAAGAAAATAGGTTAAATACTTCATAAAAATGTGAATTAATAGAGTTATGACATTTTTTTCCACTAGGGAAAACAAAGGTTCTATTGAGGTCTGTTAGCTGAGCTTCAAAAAAGACCTAAAATTGGATGATCGAAGATTTGTTTTCAATTATTCATTTGTTTTCAACTTCTGAAGGTCAAGACAGACTGGCATGGGGAGGAATGTGACCATCATTAAAAATTTAGTTACTTTTTGTAGTCCAATTAAACTCATAGATAATAGCAGATAAAAACAACTGTGCGATTGCTTTTCTGACAGAGCACAGATTTATTGATACTGAGCCTTGACTTGTATGGACTACACCCAAGATGAATTTACCTGTCAAGGTTCTCTTATTTTTGGGGAAGAATTTGACAGCTGGGGGATGGGGAGGGGAGATGGGGGCGAGAGGGAGAAAAACCTCCAAGATGTGATAATGCCCTTGGAGATGGATTTTCTTCAGTGGCATAATAAACAGACCCTGAGGATGTAGGCATTCTAGCAGATCACAAATTTAATGTAAGTCAATTTGCAGTTGTGAAAAACATTGATATTTTGGGGTGGGTTAAGAGGAGTATCATATATAAGACAAGGGAGGTAATTGTTTCGCTCTGCGCAGCATTGGTGAGACCTCAGTTGGAGAACTCTGTCCAGTTCTGGGCACCACGATCTAACAAAGATGTGGACAAATTGGAGAGTCCAAAGGAGAGCAACAAAAATGATAAATGGTTTAGAAAACCTGATGTATAAGGAAATGTTTAAAAAACTGGGCATATTTTGTCCTGGGAAAAGAAGACTGAGGTGGGGAACCTGTTATGTCTCCAAATATGATATAGGCTGTTTAGAAAGAGGAATGTGATCAAGGTACTGAAGATAGGACAAGAAGTAATGGGCTTAACCTAAAGCAAGGGAGATTTAGGTTAGACATTCGGGAAAACTTTCTAACTCTAAGAGTAGTTTAGTTCTGGAATAGGCTTCCAGGGTAGGTGGTGGAATCCCCAGGTTGAACAAACACCTATGAGGGCTAGTCTTGGTCCTGTCTCAGTGCAGGGGGCTGGGCCTGATAATCTGTCTAGGTTTCTTCCAGCCCTACATTTCTATAAGTCTATAATAAGTCCTATCCATGCAAAACTTCCACTGGAGCCACTGCGAGTTACAAGTACAGAAGGACTGCAGGATGAGCCCTGTTACGAAAGGTTTGTAATATGTAATGATAAACCTTGCAGTTGAGACTTACTTTTTCAATACCTTTTAAGAGTTCTCTTGCCCTCCTACTATGAACTTTTGTTGTTCAATACTTTAAGGGCCTGCTTCTGTGTCTTTTGTGATCAACAGGAGTTTTGCCATTAACTGCACAGGCCTAACTTTGAGTCTATTGCTTAAAGTTAGGCAGGTGCTTCTGTACCTTGCCTAATCTGGATTTTAAACTAGAGATGGATCCGAACTGCAAAGTTTGATTCTGGATATGGATTCTGAACACCAATGTTCAGAGGTGGGTCCTGAGAGTAGGGGTTTGGCCCATTTTAAAGGTGGAAGCTAAACTAGACATTTTAATCCCAATAAAAGTTTGGATTCTGAAGATCACCCATTCCCTGCCCAATATTTGGGGTGTTTGGCTCCAACTAAAATGCAGTTTTTCTCTATCAGTCCACATATGACCATTACCAGGCTTCCTTAACCAAGGGCGAAGTTCTGATGTGTTTTGCTATATTTTCTATAACCTTAATATGAAGAAGCTATGTTGAAATAGCACTCATCTTGTGGCACAAATTGACCAAAGCCATAAAATTCCAAAGTGAAGGCTTAAAAGGCTTTGCAAACCATAGCTCTGACAGTTTTGTGTGACAGAAGGCACAATGGCATGAACCTGTTTTTAGAGGCACAGTGTTGGCCTTAATTCCCAGCCTCTGGGGGTCCAGAACCTCATCTGGAGAAATCAGCTTAGCTTTGTGAACTTTCATAGACCTACAGCTTGTGTTTTCAAAAGCACTATGCAATGGCCTATACAATTCTCACCGGCTTCAGTGGGAGCAAAGTTTAGGCTAATGTTGAAAGCTTTTGAAATCCAGCCCTTAAGCTTATGGCTTTTACTTAATTCTTTCTGTAAAATAAAATGAGGTTAAAGATAAGGGGTAGGCTGCAGTGAATCAATATGCCCTATGCAAGGAAGCCCATCTTAGACATTGATTTATGGGTTGATGGTACCCAGAACAATTGCAAAAATTGTTGGAACATGGAGTAACAATGCAGTCCACTACCAAATTAAATATTAATTAAATAAATCCCGTATAATAGGTAACCTTGTCCCAAGACAGACCTTTTGTTGGCATTCTTTCATCTGCGAGACATGGTAGGAATTGCAGCATATGACATAATGGTTTGCAATATCTCATGTGACTCAATAGTCCAATCTGAGATTTGCATGATCTTTGTCAGTTGTTTCAAATATATGTATCTTGGTTGGGAGGTGCTTGCTTCCTGCGGGCACTTTTCAAGTGTAGGAGCCAGCTCTTGTCATGGGCTTTGATACCCTGATGGAGATGATGGCGTCACTTGTTATGATCACTTGTCAAGATTTCCCATTGGTCAGGATCAATTCCAAATTCCTTCATATCTCGCTTGCATGTGTCTTTATAGCAAAGCTTGGGACAGCCCATTGTTCCCTCTGATAGCTCCCTGTATAGCATGTCCTTGAGTATACGTCCATCTTCCAACCTACTAAGATGGGCCAGCCAGCGCAGTCATCTTGAGCAGGGCTGTCACACTTCGTAAGTTTGCCTTTTGAAAAATCTCTGTGTTGGTGAATTTATCTTGCCATTTGGTGTTGAGTATGTGGTGTACATAGCGTAGGTGGAAACTGTTTAACCTTTTCTCCTGATGAGCATGTTTTCCATATTTCCCCACCATATTTCCATCCAATGAGAGGTTGGTGGTCACTGTAGAACCTAAACAGCTGAACTTTTGACTACTTCTAGCTGGTTTGCATTTAAGGTGATTGAAGGATCTTCTGGAATGCCCTGTCTTAATACAACCGTTTTCTTAATGCTGATGGTGACAGCAATTGCCTGACAGACACTTAACAGGGAGTCCATGAGTTCTTGTAGTAGATCTTCATTGTGGGCTATGGGGGCACAGCGAAGAGAAGTTCCTGATTAGCACCTTTTTTACTTTAGTTTTTGACTTAAGTTGTGACAGAGTTATGTCACAACTTAAGTTATGTTAAAATGCACTTACTCAAACAGAACCATCAGACCTGTTTTGGGATATCCCACTGTTTTAAAACAGAAAATTGAGTATCTATACCAGATCAAATTGGCCATATTACCGAGTCATGCAATATACATTAACTCTGAATGTACCTATTACATGTGACCAAGGCTGTGGGAGGATTTTCCAACCAGTGTGTAATATGATCAAGTGCAAGTATTATTTTAAGTGCTGGAAATTGGACTTGAAGGCTTTCATGAAAGAAATGTTTATTAACATTAATATTTTTGTTAAGCGTGATTGTTAACTAAACAGGGCCATATGAGAAGTAGTGTATTTATTGCAAACTACTGGGAACTAATTCATTTTTATATTCCTAAAATTATGTTGTTAAATAAAGACATTGATTCCAATTCCATTGAAGTCAAACGCTCCCAGTGACTTCAATGACAGCAGGACCAAACCAAATATATTTTCACTTCTACTCTCCTCTTTTTTGTCTGCTCCTCCATATTTTGTTCTGTTCCTCCTTATCTTTCCTTTCTGTTCATTGTATATTTACTTTTACTCTTTACATATTTTCACTGAACATTATAGCTCTTTTGTGCTAGACATACCTTTTACTGCTCCATGACTGTATTTACTGACATTTGAGATACATATTCATATTTTTAAAAAGGTTTCAAAGATAATTGTATACACATTAAGAAGAACACAGTCCCATGATGCATCAGTGAAGAAAGAGAGAGAAAAGTTCTTTGAACCATGCTAAAGAAAATGATGCAGATTTCCTTTAACTGATTCCTTTCAATACGAATATTCCAGGTTACTCACTTGATTCAGAAGCTAAATCAAAGGCCTGCTTTTTGCTACAGTTGCCTTAGGTCCTGCCATCTGATAATAGGCAAACTTCATTCAATAACATATAATGTAGCTTTATATAATCTGCCACGAGGGTGGGTACAAAAAGGAGGACATTTCGTGCTATCCTATGGAGACTGTCAGCGTCAAATTTGTAGCACTCATAGACACCATTGTGTCATTGAAGTAGACTGATTTGCATTCTAATTACAATTGCAGCTAGAATGATCAATAAGTCTGTAGGTAAATCCTGGACCAAGGAACTCATTTTGTTATGGAGCTTTTTGTTCTTGAATCTAGTGTCCCCCATGGTAGGGCATTACAACAATTATCTCCTTGCTTTGGAGTGGACACATGGTTTGTGTACTTGTAAAACGTGCATAAATACTGGGTGACATTTTGGAGAGAGATTTGTTACAAACAGGGTTTTCTCCTTTTCATTTCACACAGAGCTGCTTTGAGCTGTACAGTATTCTTGCACATTGATAATCTTATTTTTTTTATGGGTCTGATCTTACGATACATGCAGATCAGGCCCTGAAGGCAGTAATCACTGAAGACTTCATATGGTGAAAACGCAATACCATAGCATAGTCAGTTCAGCCCAAGGCTGCATTCCTTGCATGATCCATACTCCCACTGAAGGTGGGTAAAGATCAATATTCTTTATTATTATTGTTCTTATTTGTACTATCGTAGAACCTAGGAGTCCCAGTGGTAGACCAGGACCACATACTGCTAGGTGTTATACAAACACGGAATAAAAAGACTGTCTCTTCCCCAAGGAGCTTGCAATCCAAGTATGGACAAGAGACAACAGATGAAAACAATGAGACGATTTTGGTCAGCATGACAGGATGTTATGTATTAGTATTTTCAACAGGAAATTAGCTGCCACTCTACACATAATATATCCCAATTAATATTTTACAGGGGGGGTCTCTGATAGATAGAAGTTCTGCAGATAATGCTCACGCTTACCGCACCCCCCAACTAGATCCCCACCCTTGTTTAGCAGTTTGGATGATTCATGTCATTTTTGCATGAAAGTCTCATCAGAATTTTTATACTTCTCAAATTTTCTCTTTTATAGGCTTTGAACTTCACAAAATGGCAGAGAAATGATCTGCACAGTGCGTTTGGAAATCAGATGTCATGTTGTCCAAAGAGAGTGAGTTGCAATAATTTGAGATTTCATGTTTGACGAGGGAAAGGCTCAGATGTAAGCTACCTAAGATAAACAACTCCAATAAAGTGGTCAAATGACCTAGATGGATAAGGAAGACTTAAAGTTGTACTAATGTTTGGGCTATGCTCATGCTTTAAACTTGCATAAGTGAAAATGGCTGTACGTCATCTGAGAACACAAGACCTACCATAACATGAATTGTGAAAATATATGTAACACAGAGTCAGGCTTAAATCTTATGGAGATCTATATGTAGTAACCTTTTAAGGGTCCCATCCAGCACTTTATCTGCCATGTCCAGTTGCCCACACCTTTACGTACGCAGGACACTGCTCTCTCAGCAACATCTCTACCTTCATCTGCTTGTGAAGCCTTACCCCCTCTGGTGGTCAGCGTGCATGGAACAAGAAGTCACAGCGTAGCATACCAGCTAAGAGCAGGTGTGAAGTTAGAGCATCCACACTTCACCACAATCCACTGCCACTAGAGCTGGCTGAGACGTCGAACGGGGAAGCATATTTAAAATAATATTGAGTCATTCAAAGAGTTTTCAAATTAGGTATAGTTCCAAGGCCATCAGAGGGAGTTGTTCATTTTCCCTTCCTGCTCAAGACAACGGACATTGGATCAAAACCTCGAAGGATCACTCCCACTGTTGTGTTGAAGGGTGTTTTTGTCTCTTGACACCCTCACCACATCTCATTCCCTTTGGTCTTCGTGGTCAGTTTTTCTGCCCTGTGCCCACTCATTCTTCCCAGGATGATGTCACTTGTCTCCAATAGGCTGTTGGATGGGGTCCATAGTGCATAAACTGTCAGGCAGTTTGAGAAGCCCAATCCAAATGCTGGGCTCAATGGAAACAATGTTTTGGGAGAGTCGTATACAGAGAGGAGAGCCGAGTCCAGGGAGGAAAGGAGCCACCAGAAGAAGATGATGTGATGGTCCTCTGCCTCATTGCAGTGGAAATTTTGTTCAGTTTCCACATGAGTGTTTCTGTGCCTGTCCACTCTAAGGACTTATGTGACCACTGGGCCTTGTGTGGGCTTTTTACACTACAGTGCATGTCTCCCTGGTGAAATAGAATGGTCACCACTGGTAGTGAAATAGCATGGCAGATATATTCAAATGAAACAGTACCCCTGGGGAGGACTGGAGTAAATTTAAACTGCCTAACTCAAAAGAATTGGGTCGTAAAATTTTCAAAAGGGCCTAAGTGACTTGCGAGTGCAAGTCCCATTTTCAAAAGCGATGCAGGCAATCACAGTGTAGATCCTCAGAGGTAGGCATAACTCATCAATGGGAGTTTAGGGGCTCGAATACCTTTGAAGATCTGGAGACTATTTCTCATTGATAGTCAATGGGACTGAGGGCTTGTCCCAGATTACGGGGCTGTGATCTGCAGTGTGCATCAGAGTGCTGCATTGCAATTCCTGTATGGACTCTGCAGGCACGAACGAAAAGGTACCTAGTTTGTATTAACATAGTCCTGCTTGAAGAGACAATGTTAATGAGAACTTAAGTACCTTTTAATTCATGTCCACACATTCCACACGGGGGAGTTAAGCACAGCACTTGGGTGGGCGCTGCCATTCGTATCCTCCTAATCCGAAGTGCGGTGCAGTGTAGACATAACCTCAGACATAACTCCTAAGTGCCAACATCCCTTTTGAAAATGAACTTAGTGATTTTCGGGCCTTAGGTGTTTTTTGAAATTTTTGCCGCAGAATTATTTTTTCCTTTCCAAAGGAGGAGCTACCATCTTTCAGTGGGGGGTTCAGAAAATCTATTTTCCTGATACAGCAATGGGTGGACTTACACTCAGGTGCTGGAAATGTTTTTGACAACCTCTCTCTCGTTGAAAGTGGGAGAGGGGATGCTTTTCTTTTAGAAGCAAAAATCAGTTATAGAATGTGGGGAGCTTTTTTGATATCTGCTGCTAAATATTGTAACACAGTGAATATTTTGTTCTCCTTGCTTCCAAGTAATACCTTTGCTTACATTATAACTTAGATGTAAATATCACATGCTTTTTACCTTTCTGGATATTCATAGAAGCTGGACAATCTGAGATCTAGAAGTTAAAAAACAAATCTAGACAGAAGAGTTGTCTTGCTTTCTCCGAAAAGTCATAGAGAAGTACAATGGAGGGAAAAGAAAAACAAAAAAACCCACCCCAATGAAAAGTGTAATATTTAAGACAGGGCAATCTGAAAGTATGAACTTCAGAACTGCGTTGTATGAATGCAAACATACAGTGGTTTACATTTACGAAAAAAGCCTTTATCTTATTGCAATATTGACATTCATGCGATATCTTCCTCTTCCTAGAGGACAACGTCACAGTGAGCTGATACCAATGCGATAAGATAAATGCTACTTTCACATGTTAGCCGCCTTTGAATTGTGTTTTTTATGGGAGGGAAATTCAGATTAAAAAGGAAGTTTGTTTTATTTTTTAATTATTTCAAAGGGAAAAAACATACTTGAGAGATGAAAGGAAAAAATGGAGTTTGTGAAAGCAAATAGGTTTAAGTGGAGTTTTCTCTTTCCAGTAGCAAAAATGGAAAAATATTACTGTCGGAAAAGGTCTCAGACATACATCTTGGTTTCAGTTAATCAATTGTAAATACCTAGAATTCTTGTGTTGGTATCAAATTTAATTATTTTTTCCCTCAATTGTGCAAACATTTAAGTATGTGCATGGCTTTACTCACGTGAGTTGTCTCATGGAATTCATATGTGAAACTGGATAAGGAGCAGAAGATCTTGTATGAAAAGGGGAGCTGATGTTTGCCTAATTTTCAGTGAAAAGCATGAAGGCATCGAGTACCAAACACTTGCATGGCCACAGCCATGCATACACAATAGTACCAGAAAATGACTGCCATAAACAAAAATCCTTTTCTTGCAAGTGAAGAATAACTCCATTTTATAGTGCAGGAAAACAGCATCCTGGGAAACAGACCTTTTAACTTTGATATCTGTGTTCTGCTTCTGTGATTTGTCTAGCTTCTGCTTCAACAGGAAGACATTTAATCAATCCAAAGTTAAAAAAAACAAAAAAAGAAATCAGCGACTTCCAGAAAGAGAAAATGCAAGGACTGATTAGAATGTTTCTTTTTCAAGACAGACAAAAATGCCTAATGCGTGCTTCCTCTCTCAAATTCATCTGTGTAGGTCTGACGCGTATCTTATTTGTGAACGGTATGTTCCCTGGTACATAGTATCACTATTTTCCCAGTCCAAGATTGATAAGAAATATCTAGCTCAGTGGAGTTCTGCTCTTTTTGTAAATTGCCTTGATCTTCCTGGAGCTCATGTTAAGAAAATCTCAATCAGTTTTCAGGGAATAGAGAAATAAGAAACAAAATTAGAAAAAAACTCGTTTGGAATGTTTGAACATGCGAATCTCTAACTGCATATTTACCATTTTATTTTTTCACCAGAAGAAGGCATCAGAATGAAGCTATTTCCCTTTAGGTTTTGATCAGGACGAATGACACTGGCAGGTGGGATGGTTTTTGAAGTACAGCGTCCATGCACCTTCACATACTGCTTTATGTATGAGGCATACTAGGTAATGTCAGGTATTTCATGTGTTCAGTCATGCGTGCCAAGATGGTCAAAGGTGACTAATAATTTGAGGTCTCTTAGTTTTGGGTGTTGAGTATTCAGCTGCTGAAAACTGGGCTCCTCTAAAGTGTTTCCCAGCCCGTGACTAGCCTGTGACTAGTCTTCAGTTACTGAAGTCCTTACATCTGATGGTTGCACTTGCAGGTGCATTGTGCACATTGTAGCAGCAGGACACAAAGGTAGCAACTCTACCAGGTGATGCGAAAGGAACTGTCTGTTAGATTTTATAGTAATGGGTTTCTGTCTGGGGGCTGTAGCTGCCCTGTAGTGCTTCCTGCTGGTTTCCCTGTAGCGCTCCTGTGCTGTGGGCACTCCCTGCTTCAGCTTCTCCTCTCCCAGGTTTTCTCCCTCCCAGAGAGCCCCATACCTAAGCCCTCCAGCTGGGTCACTCTGAGTTCAATCCCTTTTTGGGGTAACAAATCCAACCAAAAGTTCCAAAGAAACAAACAGTCATTTCTCCACAATTGGGTTTCTCCTCAGCCTGCCTCGGGCTTAGTTCCCAGTCCCTTCTGGATTACTTTTCTCTAGCTCTGGGATAGAGCCCTGACACCCAGGCTCGTTCCCTGGAGTTCGCTCTCAGTCTCCTGCAGGCCCTTGCTTAGGGCCTTCCACAGAAACCTGCCTGCTCTGTGGTTTCAGCTCCAGACCGATCCCCGTCAGCCCTTTTAATAAGGCCTAGGTGACCATCAAAGCATCATCTGACTCCCTTAGTCCCTCCCCTCCTCAGCCTGGAAGCAGCTAAGGGCACTGTGACAATGCCCTTTAAATACCTAGATAGGCAGATGATGGAATCGTGGAAGCTAGCAATGGAAAAGACCTATCAGATGATCCAATTCCTCTCCCTGTCAAAGCCAGGTAGCTTGTGTTAACTAGAAATCTCAATTTGATGGGTCTGGCTGGAAAATTGTAACCAAAAAAACATTTCTGTGAAAAAAAACCAACAAAATTATGTGAAAACGTTTGCAGGTTTTTTTTTGTCCCCATTTTCTGATCAGTTCTGCTCCTCGAGTATCTTGCACAGCCTATTATGCTTTGCAATTTCTCTCTGATGCTCCCTGGTCCTCTTCTGTGCACCACCATTCTCTTCTCTGATCCTTTCTTTCATCACACCTCAGTCACTTTGCAGTGAAGATGTTCCAAAGACATTTCAGACAATACCCACCATGTTTTGCTTCAGTACACAAGCAAATGTTTTGAAGACAGCTCATTGAAATATACTCTGTTTTACAGCCAAATTCTTTTCTTTCTTCAAATTTCAGAATTTGAAATTTCACTGAAATTCAGGCATTTTCATAACAGCTGGTCAAAAATGGTGCAGGGGCAAAGTTAGTAAAATTTTGGCTACATTTTTCCCATTCTTTTTTCAGACGTCATCAGCTTTTCAACAGTTCTAGTTTTGAGGTTTTGATTAACTGAGTTCTCTTTTTTTCTACCTTCTAGACATTTAAACATGTATTTTATGTCCTAAAGCTGGTTGTAAAGCCTCAAAGATGATTTTTTTATGGGCCAAAGAACTTCTTTTGAAGTTTCTCTAGACAGGTCTTCTCCTTTGGGTTTGAGATAACTTCTGCTGATAACTGAGATTTCTTTTTGTTTTTTGTCCATGGTGGTGATTTTTGTTTAGCTGAAATAATGTTTCTCATGAATTCACTCAAAAGTTTGTTTTCTGCCCAACCGTGCAATCAGTTTTGGTGCCTCTGGCCTTACTCAGTAGCCTGCAGCTTAGATATATTGTTTTTCTTTCTGTATACTGGTTGAGCCATTGCTGATGTGTACCATGTGTTGGTTTACTCATAAGAACATACAGAAGAACATAAGAATGGTCCATCTAGCCCAGTATCCTGTCTTCCAACAGTGGCTAATGCCAGGTGCCTCAGAGGCAATGAACAGAACAGGGAATCATCAAGTGATCCATCCCCTGTTGCCCATTCACAGCTTCTGGCAAAGAGAGGCTAGGGACACCATCTTTTATACAACATTAATAACACGTCAGTGTCATAATTTCCACATTGCATTTTGTAAATCAAAATAGGCTCCATCTACTTGATATTCAATATTTTTCACAGTATTTCTTGCCTGACTGTGTGTGTTTAACAGGAAAATTTACAGAAGAAAAAGTTGGTTTCCATAAAAACAAGTTGCCGTGATTGTTTAAGACCAAAGGTGATTCTTTGATCAATGATAGGTATCTCTGCATCACAGAGTGAGTGATTAATGGGGATGGGGGACTTGCCCTTTATGCCACCACACCCTTAAAGATAATAGTAACTGGGACTTCTCAAAGGACCATAGGGAACACAACTGGAATAAGCCAGACTGGGATGACTGGACTGGGCTTTCTGAATGCTTTGGCTCACTGAGCTGCAGAAAGAACATATATATTATTTACCTACTTCACAGAAGTGAGCCTATTTTTTTAATGTTTAGATAGCATTTTCAGATGTCTTGATAGAAGGCTCTAGGAAGAGTGCAAAGTATTCATTATTGTCATCTGCTGATATTGCAGACATAACAACACCACAGTATGTCGCATCACAACTGCTTTGCAGCTCTGTGCCACCATTTGGTGACAGAGTGGCTTATTGGCCACTAACAGTCTTCAGTATCCTGATTTAGAATTAGGAGTGGCAATGTCTGACTTCATGAAGCTAAGGTTGCTCAAGAACACTCTAGTAGAATCACACAACAGTATTTAGTTGAAGTGATAATTGGCCAAGTCTTCTTTCTATGGCCTTTCACAGAGTTGCATTTGGGTGTTACGAGCAAGGGGCAGATTTTCATTTGGGATACAATTTCATGTTACAGAACATTTTTCTTATTTGAATTTCACCTGCCTGATTTTTGGAAATATCCAAATTTTGTTACATCTGAGCTTTGAATGGACATCTCGATATGAGTTGCACAGCCAGAGAGGTGATGTTTGTTGTTTGTTTAATGTTTATTCAAATTCAAAATGGCCAAATTTTGTTCAAGTACAAATTTGTTCCCTGAAATTCATCTTGCCTCCTGTTCTTAATAAATGTTGTATCCCAACCACATTGCTTTCAAACTTCCTATCTGCGAAGAAGGCTATATATGACTTAGAATTTGTCACAGCATTCACCCCATCTTGGCAACCATATATGTCTGCCACTGTGATAACCTAGAAAATATAACATTCTATGGAGATATTTTCAGATGCAATGACATCTAGGAAGATACTGTTATCCAGCAAGGGGAAAGCCCCCAAAAGCAACATTTAATGTACGTACAAGATCTCAATCATCCTCATGCTTAGTGGTGGTTGAAGTTCACTGGATCTGTTGTATTCAATACAGGTTCTTATACCGAGCTCATCACCCTAGTATCTGAGTCCCTTCCAGTAGTGCTGGATTAACTATTATTTTAGGTGAGTTGACCACTGTAAGGCCAATATATTTGTGGAATAAACAACATAGGAAACTTGTACCAAGTTGTCTTAGTGGTGCCCAGTTGTAAAAAAATAACTGAGTAAACAGAACACAAATTTTACTAGCTGTTCACAAACTGGCTATTCATATATCCAGTGACCTCTCCAATGAGGGAACCCAGCAAAAGTATAACGAAGGAAAAGAATGTGGTGATAAAACACACACACATTTTATAGTGGAAGAGGTGGATATAAATTACTTCCTGGATGTTGCAATGCTGTCTGACTAGTACCTCCATTACACGTGTAGATTTATATTGCTCTCCCTTTATAAATCTCAGACTGAGAAGAAGTAAATACAGCAAGGTAAATCCCAATTTTCATAGTTCTTTCCAAAAATTCTTGGGACTCTTCCATGCTATTAAATATATATGCATGTATTATAATGTATACTTCTTAGGATGTTTATATCTGGATTTTGGCAGGTTAAAAAAGAAAATCCTTCATACCTCCAGCCTGGAATAAATCACTTTTTGTATATACATTAGAAAAAAAGGCTAAATTCTTTCTCCTCTTCTTAGATACTTTTGCACAATAAACTTGGAATATGTAAACGTGGCCATCATAAAAACAGATTTTTAGATTGGGTAGGTGCTAACTCAACTGTACTTTCTGTGTCCCTGAAGTGCTAGTGAGCAGGCTTGATCATTCCAAGAGGCTTTTAAAGTTGCCAATCTGTTAATCTTGACCAATTTTTAATGTGAGAGGTCAAAGAAGTTGCTAGTTCAAAGAAGTACTTTCTGTTTTCCTTAAGGAGGCTGTGCTAAACTCACCTTTAACGCATTCATGTAAGCCAATGGTAATATGGTCTCCTCCTTGGTCTCTTGCTTTCAAAATTTCCATCTGTCCTCATCTCTTTACCCATGAAAGTCAATGCTGCTCATCACTTCCCAGATTTCCTGGGCTTATGAGTTGTTTGCAAACTGTTGGTAGTGAGTGGTCCTCTGAGCATTTGATATCTGGAATCCAATCCATGTGATTAGTTTCTCCCTTGTTGAAGCTGAAGGGCATCTCCTTCTCAAAACTGTTTAGCAAGTGACAGAGGTGGAAGAGTGAGCAATTTGACACAGAAGTAGGAAGAGTGTAGGGGGCAGGCCTGAAGTCACAGCAGTAAGACGGAAGTGTTTCCATGTGCACTGGCAATCACTGTAATTCCCTACCCCTTCCCTTTGGGCTAACTTACCCTCTTAGATATTCACTGAAGTCAACAGGGTCTATGCTCAAGTAGCTGACAGCAGAATTTGGCCCACAATGGAGAAATACTTGACAAGATAAGTTCTAGCCCATGGGTGTCACATCTCACTATGCAGTATGCGTGCTTCCTTTTGCAATGTTTGGAATCCCTCACCGTTCATACACACATTCATTTCACACATGTACTGCAAGGAGGACAATTTCAAGATGGAGGTGAGCCAACTCCATAGACCATCTTGGAGGTGAGTTGGCTCACCTCCAAGATGGAGGTGAGCCAACTTTATAGACCCCTTCATTCATCTCTGGAAAAGTATGTCTGCAGCTGTGTTTCTGTGAAGCATCTGTGGTTGCTGGTGGTCAGTTAGACCCATTCTGCATTGAATATTCTCCTGGACATTGCTAGAAATGTAGTGTTATCCAAAACCTAGCTTTGAACCTCTAAGATGAACAAAAAATCAGTTGGGTAATGACTACGCAGGTCTTGTTGCTTTCCTAACCAGCAAGAAAACGATGGGTTGCTGAATTTCACCCATTTCTTGCCCATTTTGGTTGGCTTATCCCCATCTTTGACAAAAAGTGAAGCTACTCCATGTTTGGTGCTCAGATAGTGGAGGGAAGGGGACTGTATAAAAATCTGGTTAGATGGATCTAGACTCTCAGAGATGGAAGCGGAAGGGGGCTAAGGTTTAAACCTTCGATATAAAAGATCTGTAGGTTCAGGGCAGATTCTTTCTGCTTCCTCTACCAAAGACTGTCAATGCCCTGATCTTGCCAGGTGTGTTGAGAACTTCCTGAGGGTGCTGAGCACCTAGCAGGATTGAGCCCTAAGAGAGAACAACACTAACTCTCCAACAGAATCATCCTCATCAATGTTATTGCTAGTCCATAGAACTATGCAAAAGCATTTTGCTTTGAGTATTCACATTGCTCAAAATGATGCTCCATGCATTTTCATAAAGAAATTTTGAAAATTTGTGCAGAGGTGAAACTTCCGCTTTCCATTGACAAATAGCCGTGATAGCAAAACATAAATGTTTCTTGGATAAATTGGTCAGAATTTGCAAGAAAGCAAAACATTGTCATTTTCATAGTGAAATAATAACATTTTTGCTGGCTACATCATGTGGATTGAAAATGACTTGTGATCTAAACCTTGCAAGTCCTGCAAACTTGGACCCAAGGACAATATGTAAAAAATCACCAATATGGTGCTGAGCTAATGGTGAAACAGCAGCTGTCGCTCTGGCTGGTGATGTGCTTAGAATAAAACTGTACTATAAAAGGCTTTCAGAGGTCACGTCAGCCTCCGTAACCTGTGATTCATTTGACCTTAAACTAGCTGCAGATACCCAGGAGAGAGATGTTAATTGTGAACAATTTAGTCAATTATTGTAGCCCTTTTCTCCTCTTTGCAGAGAATTTATGAACCAGCCACAATATTTACTAACTTATTTGGAATTCAAATGGTTCCAATAGTCTCTACAAATACGTTTGAGCCTGTGGACTGTCCACAAACCATTCATAGTGAGAGTTTAATGTATGATTCATCTTCAGATTTCTCTAGAAGCTTTGTGACTGGTCACTTAAATCAGATAGTATTATTTCTGTACCCTGATTGGATGATTTAGCCTTTATAACATTGCATTTCAAGTTGAAACTGAACTATTTATTTTCTAGGTTGATACTGGATCTCTTGCATGTCTTCACTTTTAGCCAATGAACCTTTGGGGTACCTGAGAGAGACTAGGAAGGAGCAGCGGGCATTCACAGAGAGATTTTTAGATGGCTCTTTGGCTCAACCTTCATTAAAAAGCTTGCACCACGCTACAAATATTGAATCTGTTTTATCTTCAAAGACAGGAAAAAAATCTATCCAAGCTCCCCATTACTGTGGTATTTGAACACCTCACAATCTTGGATCCATAGATCCACAGAATGTGCTTGGGCAGTGGGGAACTGAGGCAGGAGGTAACTTGCTTTAGGTCACAAAGGAAGTTTGTAATGGGGTAGAGGACTGAACCTGTCTCTCTTTGTTCCCAGGTTAGCACGCTAACATTGGACCATGCTTTCTTCCTGTAATATTGTAACAAACTGTCTAGTGTGTATGTTTAACAGTGTCCACTTTGGAATGAGCAGGCTAGCACCTAAGACGTGCAGCAATCAGAGTTTCTCCTTTAGATCAAATAGCAGGTTCCCACTCTTTTGTGGCAGGAGTGTAATAGTTTTGCCCCTGCCCTGGTGTCACGAAAGGTCTACGTAGCTGTGATGGACGCTGTTGTGACAGCCAGGAAGTTCCTAGATGGCAGTGAGTCTATTACAATACAATATCCAACCCCATAGATGTGTTTTGAAATTCAGTGAATGTTAAAGTACTGAATGGATTGTGGAGAGCAACAGTGGTGGAGAAGGCTATGAACAGTAGGGATCAAATTTTAAAATGGTTGGTAATGGATCGGGCCCTATATGCTGTTGGATGGAGCGTGAGTAACCTGAGATTGGAAAAGGACATCATCAAGCTAGTCATTCTCCGTTCTCCTGGGCTTACTTTCTCCCATTAGTCTTAGTGATATCCTCCTGGGCCACACAGAAGAGTACTCTTCCTCTGGTTCCTGCATGCTTCAAAGATCTTCAAACCATTTTCAATTCCCCTCTTAGACCTCATTTAGCCAGCCTATACGTACTTATTCCTTCTAGACTTTCTTCCTCAGTCAGTCCCTGTAGACTGAGAGTGCCCAACCTTCGGTCCAGTGCATGGCCCACCAGAGCATTTCATAAGGCCCGTTATCTGCTTCCACACAAAATACTAATAGCTAAATCATTAGCGTTTTGTTGTCATGTTTATATCATTTTAGTTTACACAAGTGTGTAAATAGATGATACTGTACATAGAAACAACCTATCTAAATCCTATCTACATGCATACCAAACAAGCTGAATTTAAAATAGAAATCAGTGTTTGGCCTGCCCAGGGTTGTGCTTAGGTTTATGTGGCCCTCCTGTGTAACAAGGTTGGGCACCATTGCAGACCCTTAATCGCTTTTGTTGCTTTTCTTTGAATTTCTTCCAATTTGCTGACATCCCTCTAGTAGTATTAGCATCCAGTGCCTTATCCTAGGTGCATCTCCCCATGCCATGTATGTTTCACCATCTATTGCAGTCTTTTCTAATGGTATAGCTTTTTGAAGGTATAGCTACATAGCTGCTAATCTCATCTTCTCATCTGTCTTGAGGGTAAGCCATTTGACCTGCGAAATTTGGACCTTTGGACCCTGCTGATCCAAAACATCCACTAATCCATCTGTAAACTTTTGCTAGAGAATCAGATGTGCTTCCAAAAGACTTTTTCCAGAGATTTTTTTTAAAAGCTCTGTGATGTTTCTGTTGTCTTAGCAGAAACCAAACATAATTCACAAATAGACAAGAAAAGTAGAGCATGATCACTGCCGGAAAAAAAAAAGAGAGGGGCCTCTTTGTAGGGAGGATGCAGGGAAGAGTGCACCTGTGATTTCCATTCAAATTCCCTTGATACCTTCTTTCCATCCATTCTGCTCCAGTACAGAGCTCATTTGCTCTATCTTTGACCCCAGGTCAAGGTGAAATGTGAAGAATTCCCTCCTCGTTTGACTCCGTGGACATTTCTCTGCACACTAGACCAATTAATTGCAACCAGCAACTGGTGAGCACAGACAGTGGTCATCATGCAGTTGCTATGGTTGTCCTAAAGCTTTTTGCAGATGTTGGCCTGATTTTCAAGCTTTTAATTTTTCTTAATGGCTGTTATACCACAGATGCTAAAAACCTTGGATGTAATAACAAAGATGTTGCTGGGTGGTCTTTGTATTAGGGCCCAGAGACCTCAACCAAGCTAGGGGCTTGCAGGTGGCCTGCTTCACTCTCAGTGGGGTTTCGAGCAGTCTCAGCAGCATTGGGAGGACAACCATAGTGAAGTGTATTCTGGCCAGGTCCCAATTCACCCCTTGTGGCAGGGTGTGGGGGTAGGGCTTCTGAAACATCCTTAGGGAAGCTCTTTACCAGTTGGGAGGCCCTGAGTGCGGATGTGATTCTCAGGGGCTGTGTCAACCCATTTTAAAACTGCCCTTCATGGTACCGGAGGCACCTGAAATGTTCTTTGGCATAATTTTCAAAAGCATCTAAGTCTCGTTTTCTTACATGACTTAGGAGTCTAAGTCCCATTGTCTTTCAACTGGACATAGGCTCTTAAGTGATGTAGATGCTTTTGAAAATTTTACCCCTTAACAGGACTGCGAATCAGCCTCCTGTGGACTGATCTCAAGGCATTTCTGCAATACTTAGTCCTCAATCCATAGCCACATCTGAACACACCCAACTCAGAGCTGTGATTAAAGTTTTACCATGCCACGGAACTTTCAGCCTAAGTATTAAAATGAAATCAAAACATTTGTCTAAGTCATTTTATGGCTTTGTCAGACTTGGTGTTTATGAGGGGGTTTAGGAAAAAAAGATAAATGAGGAAACAGAGAAGTGTAGTGAATGTCGTTCAGCTGAACAGCCAGGCATATCAAATGGATCCCTGAGGATTTGCTCCGCTTTGAAATTACTGCAGTGCTTAAAAAAAATAAAATCAACAAAGATAAATGCACTTGCAGGTGCGTGGCTAAATGTCTTGCAGCGCTGCTCAAAATGGGCCCAATCTGAAGCTCACCTGGAGTTTTCCCATTGACTGCACTGGGCTTTGGATCAGGCCCTGTGGTTGTGTGTGTGGTAGGGAAGCCACAGCCCACCCCTGGAATTAGTATTTTTTTACTACCCTTCATGATGTCCAGACTCACTGACAACATTGTGGAAAGGTCATTTCTAAAGTAAAGCAGAATGAAAAGTAGTAAAATCATCCGTTTGAAAACCACCCTCCACTGTTTTATGGGCTGGAGCTTCACTGTGCAGCAAGTGTCTTGAAACAGCTTCTGCGATGCCAGCTCTGCTAAAGGCAGTTGTGAAATACACATGTTTTTTAAAAGAAAAAAATTGATATTAGGAAAAATGAGGCCGACTCAGAGTTAGTATAAAATAGTCCTGCTAAAAAATCATTGTTGCATTTCTGCAATCCACAAGCACAGAACTATAAGGAGCCTTATTCAGTGTGTGTGTGTATATATATATAATATATATAAAATGCATCAGTGACCCAGGATCTGTATGTGTTTTACTTGTAATAGGGTGGTGTAGTGGGGTGGTTACCCCCTCCTGTCCTGCAGGGCTGGAAACAGCCCAGGAGAGGGCTGGGGCTGGGGAAGGGAGCAAAGCCTGGGCTGATTCAGGGAAGTGGCTGCAGCTGGGACCTTATAAGACTAACCAGGCTTTATAAGAAGGCCAGGGCAGCCAGAAGCTCAGGACTCTCTTTCTGCTTGTAGAGAGAGAAGGGCCTGGCTGCTAGGGAGCTGAGCAGGGTACTGGGAGTGGAGCAGGGCTGGAGGAAGGCTAGAGGAGCTGAGGAGCTCTGGCTTAGGAAAGCCCCAGGCTGTGGGCCTAGCTAAGGGCTTAAGACCAGTACTGGGGCTGCAGAGGGGCAGCCAGCTATAGAGATGGCAGCAGGTCTAACCCAACTTTGCCTGTTATGAGTGCATACACTGCAGTCTGCCTCAGGGAGTGGGGCTAGATGGTGACTGGCAGTAGCCTTAAACTGAGGCAAGGTGGGGATAGTGGGTGGGGGTTCCCCTGGGTGGGGAGACCCAGAGTGTGGGGGTACTGCCGGGGGGGCAGCAACCCAGAGAAAGGGGCACTTGGGTCCTGAGAGAGACATGGGGGGCAGTGGTAAGGTGGATCACCAGCCTGCAGGGGGCGCTCCAGGATGCTGGAAGAGCTAATTCCCATGGACAACCAGCAGGGGCGCCACAGGGGTGAGTCCACTCACTTAGAGGTGGGAAGAGGGGTGGAGAGCCTGAAATAAGCTATATAGGTTCCTCTTTACAGCAAGCCCTTTCTTTCGAGTTGTATGGTTTGCACTCTGTGATGCACTGTTAGAGTTACGCTACAGTAAGAGGACAGAATAGGCAGTAAATAAGGCTTTCCCTCAAGAAGAAGGAAAGATGTTAGCCCCTCCCTGGTGCCCACTGGCCATTTACATGGAAGTTGATCCTACTGTGTTCTAGATAGAGCTGCTTGAAATTTTTCACAATACAAATATTGTAATTGGGAAAGTAGCCTTTCTTTGAATACAAAACTTGGTGGAAAAACTTTCAGCTTCATTGAAAACGTCCAGTTATAGTGACACTTATAGAAATGGCGCTCTGTGAGTGTTGCTAGAATGGAAGCTGCATCTGTTTTCCAGTTGTTGGTGATGTTGAACCTCTGGATCCTACTGGACTCATCGCTGCTCATTGGTACTCATGTTGCAGCAGTAGAACGTAATGCCTTTTTCTGCCACTGAGTAGAGAGGTTACTTCTATCGAATGTTCCCTTAGCCATGAGGATCCATGTGCTGGCCACCATCAGACTAAACTATTTCCATTTACTGTCCCTGGGTCTTATGCTGGAGAACCTTGTACTTTTCCTATGCTTTTCCTTCTCTGCCTACATAGTTCCTACATCTCTTCTGAGTTTTACTCAATTATGCTGGATAGGGTAGGACCTGGCCAAGTTTCAGAGGTGTCCTCAGATCTCCTTAGTTAAAGTGTCATCACATTCCTCCACACACAGTCGAGAGGCAAGACACTTTCTGACTTAGGAAAATAGAGTGGTAGATGCTTTTAATCTTTCCCAAATCCAACCACCCAGGAGCAGGGTAAAAATGACCATCATGGACAAAACAAGAAACAGCTAAAAACAGCACCCAAAAAGATACTCCTCTGGTATTCCAGGAGCCTAGTCCTATAAATTTAAGGACTAGTAGAGATCAGTGTAATAGTTTGATGACTTTCTTTGCTGGCTGTTAAAGGTCATAACTTAATCTGGAGCACTGAGACAGGGCATCTGGAGCTCATAGGGAGATCATGGATAGGTCAGAACTCCCTAGAGTGTACTCAGTGCTAAAGCTAACGTTACGGCAAACTAGTAATTTTGATTTGTTCTCCATCCGAGAAGATCTCTGTCCAAATGTGGATAAAGGGTCCCTTTCTTCCTAGTAACATCTGAAATCACAGTCTGGCCTTCTGTAACAGAATACTAGTAGCTTTAGTTCCTCCGATAAGAGGGGAATGCTTCTCCTTTTTTGTTGTTGCTAATCCTGTGAGTGCCGATCAGTTGCAGTGCAGGTGTCTGATTTTCATTAAAATTGCAAATTGACTGGATGCTTGATCAGATAACAAAGACATCATTGAAACCACGTGCCTTCCTTCAGCCGCAGAGCAGGGGACAAGACAAAGAATTTCCTAGTGTGTGTGTCCATTTGTGCATATTTACTGCAGAGAGAGCTTCTTTAATACTTTGGTCATGGATGAATAAATAGCTTCTAAGAAGTGCCAACCCCATCAAACTTGCTGCAGCTTCAGAACAGCTTTTGAGATGAATAAGAGAGCTACAGTATTAGCCTTTTAGGGGGAAATGCAGTCTGTTCTTAAAGGAATCAATTAACTGTGTCATCACATAGGTCCCAATTCACATCATCACTTCCCATGAAAGCACTTAAGCATGTGCTTAACGTTAGGAAAATGCATCAGTACCTTGAGGAATAGGGATGGATTAAAGCACATGCTGAAGACCTCTGCTGAATCTTGTCTTGTGCTTTATAACATAGAAAAGAACAAGATTGTACTAAAAAGCCCAAACAATCCTGCTGCTTTGAACCTACCTGCAAATATATCATGTGAAATATAAAGGGATGGGTGCTCATTACTTATGCCCAATACAACTGAGGAAAAAAAATCATCATTCCAGGATGTCTTTTACAACCTTTGCTCTGCTGTAATGGGAATTGAAACCTCTCTGATCATAGAATATCAGGGTTGGAAGGGACCTCAGGAAGTCATCTAGTCTCAACCCCCTGCTCAAAGCAGGACCAATCCCAAGACAGATTTTTACCACAGTTCTCTAAATGCCCCCTCAAGGATTGAACTCACAATGGTGGGTTTGGGCGGGGGGCAATGCTCAAACCACTTAGCTATCCCTCCCCCAAAAGGGTAAAGGTCAGGATTCCAAATGCTCCCACAGAAAAGCCAGTAGCACCACCAATTCCAACCCAAAAAGGCAGGTGGTTTTCAAGGATAGACGTGATTCCTAAATAATAACAACTAAGCTTTGAGAAGCACCTGCTACCCCCAATGTAGGGAAAATGCAGGTTCAATCTGTGCTGTGTTGCTTAAGTCCTAGGATGAGAACTCCCATTGAATTCACGGGGGGCCAGGATTTCATCCTAACCTTTCACTTTAGGCCAAGATGCATATGTGATACTGGAGTTCTCATTCTAACTCCATTGTAGATTTCCATCTGCTTCACCGAAGAGGAGCTTGGTTTGCACACAACTAGCTAAACCCTGTAGCCCTTACCCGTTGACTTGTTGCCAAAATAAGGAATGAGTAAGGATTGCAAGATCAGGAATGGTTGTGTAGTGTACTAGCATATGAATGACACTCATGTTGCAACTTTAGGATATTAAATGTTCTGGTATATCAATAAGTGTACTGTCATGTCCAGCAATTGGTTCAGTTGTAAATCTTGTTGATCCCTGGGGATTAAAAATGCGACAATAGTCCAGGAGTCATTCAGATATCAGAGAACTTCTAATCAACAAGAATGGCATAGGTGAAAAGATGATATCATTAGGCAGGAAGTGGCCACAAATTACTAGTAATGTCAACAATGACTGCTGAAGATTCTTGGCCAAAACTGTCTAATAAAGGAACACCAGCCAACAGACTGACATCAATGATTGGGAAGCTGGTTTTTTTTTTATCTTAATGAATAATTTTATTTGGCAACTTTGTTCTAAACAAAACTGAGGATTTAATGGCTGTCCCTGACTGATGTCAGTACTACAGTGGCAAACTATGTTTCAAATGGCCAGTAATATGAAACAGATGTTTAAGATTTTTGCATCAAGAATCAATAGAGCCAAATACTGTAAGCACAAAGAAAAGACATGATAAGATAGGACTCCTTTAATTATAAAAAAGGCAACTTCCTTATGGAACAATGGAACTGGAAATAGGTAGGCCACCTCTTCTTTTTTGTGCCCAGCTGCCTTCATAGCCATAAAATCACTATCCTCCTATTAATAAGTCTGAACCAGAAACATACTTCGTATTTATTCAACACAGGGGGACACTGCTGCTCAAGGAATATTGCCAGGGAAGGGCTATTCTGCCACAATGAAAATGCTAGAAAATCTGTTCATATGATATCAGTTGCCCATTACAATAAATCAACCTCAGCTGGGCTGTAAAGAGGTTGTTGTTTGTCCCTTTAGACATGAAGAGTTTGTTCCATTGTGTAAGAGTTGTATGAGTTTCATCTTTCTCTCTTCTCACTGAAGGAATTTAATGTGAAATCTGCAATGACTAGCTTACTAAACTCTTTCTATGGAATGCAGAGAAACGTGCAGCACTGCAGAGTAATTTTACATAAATTGTTGGGGTTACTCATTTTTGACATTGTAAAGAATGACATTTTGGTTTTCCCCTCAGCATTTTCCCTGACTATTCTTGGATGAGGAATAGACAGGCTCCAGGTGAATGTTGCATCAGAATCCTATTTTTTTTTAAATGAAATTTTGTATCTTACTGGAAAAAAATGGTGTTTCTGGAGGATGACATTAAGGACCAGTTTTCAAAAGTATTCAGCATCCAACTGTTGACCCCAGTGGGAGCTGCTGGGGAAGGGGGAGAAGCACTTTTGAAAATGGCTGGTTTATTTAGGTACCTCAATGGGAGCTAAGCTCTTCTGAAAATGTGATCCTAAAATTAATATGAAAGATGTCAGTGAGAGCCACATCATGACTGTAGAGGGTGGGAAGTTCAAGTTAGCAGCTCAGCTAAGCACAAGGATCTTGTTCAGATTTGTCGGGGAAAAGAAGACCACCTCTGTGATTTGATCAGACAGCCTGAGGCACCTTTATTGAATATACACCTTTATTGAATATACACCTGTGCACAAGCGGAGGCCAGCATGTCCCCCTGCAAGGGTTAGGCTGACCTGCCTGTTACAAATGTTACTGAGCTTATAAAGGTTAAAACCACAAAACGTCACACATAGATTCAGCCTTATTTGGAATACAAATTGCTAATGCTGCAAAACATGACTAATATTTACCCTATGGCATACATATTGCTATTTAGCAAGCAACTCTCACACATTTTCCTATTTTCCTGTTATAGTCTTGCGGCAGGTCTTGCGGTTTACCGTTTGCACACTTTTTCTTAGTCTCGGACACAGGTGTCAGCTGTTATTCAAAAACAGATCGCTGGGTTGCCCCTTTATCCAATCTGTTTTCCCTTTTGGCCCTGAACGACATCTCTGCCTCCGCATGCCTTTGTACAGTCAAACAGCTAAGTCAATGCCTAAATTATTTTGCTCAACGGCCTTGGGAGGCCTAACGATATAGAGGGGGGTATTTTCCTAACTTCGCTTCAATGGACATCAAGACTCTTGTGATCTGTTCTCTATTTGGCGGTTTTAACCCCAAATGCTAGCGAAATGCTGGGGAGACCGACCTGCTTTGTTGACTATTTTTCTCTAAAGGGGCTGTATTAAATGATTCTGAAAGATCGCTTGTCCAAGCTGGACCTGATCCAGAGCTAAAAATTGGTGATGGTTAGATCTGGGATTATCTTGGCTATGCAAATTGTAGGATGGGTTTGGATCTGGAGTTGATCTGCTATGGCGTCTTATAATCTACGCATACTGTACAGCCTTAGCCAGTAATGTGGTCTCGGGGGGTAGAAATCAGATGAAATCTGGGGACGGCACAGTTCAAGTGCATTGAGGAAAGCTGGCACAAGGAGTTGGTGGTGGTGGATTATGTATTATCTATGGACTTACCTTTACTACCGTGTGCGCACAACTTCCACCAAAGGATAACACAATTCTGTTTAGGCAAGGCCTTGTTCGTTACTTCAGTTTCTCACCACGTCTTCCTATCGCCCAGTGATTGGATATGCTTGCACTTACATATATGTATTGTGTTATTGTAATGTGTTTCTCTGTATATATATTGTGATTAGACCCGGAGCAGTTCTGGGGATACAGCGATTAGCCAGAAGGAGATTACTGGCCACTGGATTAACAATTTTCTGTTCCCTGACTGGCCAGAGCAGGGGCTGCTCCAGGCTAATGAGGACACCTGACTCTAATTAACCTGCAAAGAGTCAGGTGAGGCCATTAAGCTAATGTGACCACCTGACTCTAATTAAGGCCCCGCTGATACTATAAAAAGGGCTCACTCCAGTCAGGCAGAGGAGAGGAAGTGTGGCTGAAGCGCTGGTTAAAGAAGACACACTCAAGTCCTCGGTAAGGAAGCCCTAGGGTAAGGGTGAAGAGGGGAGAAGCAGGAGAGTTGTAGGGAAGTGTCCCAGGGAAATGTAGCAACTCTGGCAGTGAAAGGTTGGCTGTCAACAGCTGCTACCATTAGGGTCCCTGGGCCGGAACCTGGAGTAGAGGATGGGTCCGGGTTCCCCCCAACCCACCACTACAGGAACATCTGGGAGGGGAAGTCAGGCACCTGTCAGGACAGGAGGCTAAACTGTTCTGAAATAAGCTCCCAGGGACAACAGAGACTGTGGGAGTTTCTCTCACCAACCTCCTTGCTGGCCTGTGATGAAAAGGGCTCAGCAGACTGGAACCCTGGCCCTAGAGAGAGAAGGACTACGTGGAGGGTCACAGTGAGCCACTGAGGCTAGCATAAACCGCCTTTAAGCGCAGGACCCATGGGGGCAAGGTCAGAGCTCTGCCACAATATGTACGTATGTATATTAGTTTGACACAGCTCTTTAGCATAAAGTTGCAAACTCTCTTCCTTTCCAACCTGTGTCTAAAAGTAAACATAGAAAAAACTGAATGCTGGAACTGCAGTCAGCAATTGTCACACCCTGGTAAAATTTCACAAGATTTCTCTGTGAAACTGAAACAAGATAAACAGGATTTGGTAAGAATTTAAACATAACACTAGTTATAGTATTTGGGAGCATAACAGTTGCATAACACTGAAAAATAGCACAGCTGTTCACTTTTATAGTATGCCAATAGCAATATCCTTCTCCCCCTGCAAGAGGTGTTTATAGTATAGATTAATGTTCCTTTCCCCAAATCCTTATAGGGACAACTATATTGTCTTCCTGTCCTGAAATTTAGTTAAATTCACTAGTCCCGGCTTGTCTAGTCTCAGCACTTATCTACAAAGCAACACTTAAAATCTTCACATTAATATCCTTTGATTTATGGCCAGTGTTTGTTAAATGTAATTGAAAGGGCTGGATCACTTGCTCTAGGCTGCACTTGCCTTCTCACTCGCTGCCTGTGATAACCACACAGCATGAGAATCCCATTCAGTGTGAGATTAGGACAGCATAATCTTATTAACAATGACAGGTGCTAGTGGTGCTTTCTCCTGCTCCATAGACATGACCATCAGTCCTTGGGAAGCAGAGAAAGTTGTGGCTTTGTTTCACAGCCAGTCACAATGATAATCTACCAAGTGATGATGGCACTCCAAGTGGACACTGAACAGATCTGCAGCTGGTGTAAAACAATGCAACTCCATTGGGGTCAATGAACTCATGAGACCACCTTACATTTGTAAGCTTTTTGCGGGGGACTATGTCTTCATACATGTGTGTGCAATCCCTAATATATTCTGGGCACTACTCTAATACCAGTCTTTATACCTGCATCAAAGGGAACACAAAGCTAGGCTTTGACAGAAATGAGCCTGACCCTCTTTGAGCCAGATCTTGTTTGCCTTTCTCTCACGAGTAAACCCCTTTGAATCCAACAGTATGAGTGAGCACGGTGAACTTCATTACTAACATTCCTACCTGGGTCTCTGCAAGCACATGTTCCAGCCGCAGAGTACAGTATGGTAAGCAGTCACGTTGTCTATGTCCAGTGGGCAGTATTTGTAGGAACACAGAGCTAGCTAAGGCTTGTGACTGTTCCACTGATGCTTTATCTGTGGCTTGATGTCTGTAATAGGGAACAATACCACATGTTCACAAGCCTTTCCGAAGTAGTATGTGGAAATTTAGCTGTGAAAATACCACTGTCGATGTGAGCCATGCATGATGCTATTATCTGAATTATTACTTCATGGTGTAGTACGGAAAGGAAGCGTTTCCTTATGTCCAAGTGCTAGAGTGCAAATGGGTTTGGTTCAATGCCCATTGATGTCAGTGGGAATCTTTCCATTTACACTAATGGCTGTCCGATTGGACCCCTTGTAATCATGACATTGTCAAAAGCAACCTATATGTCTGTACTTGCAATTTTACAAGTGCAGGTATAAAAATCCGGCATGCTAATCGTATATCAATCAGGCAACTAAATATCTAATAAATTGTGTGCACGTAGGGGGGTTACACATGCAAACAATCACAACCTGAAAGTTGTAGGCACCCATTTTTAAGAAGCTTTTTTGAAATGTTTCTTTATAGAAGTTGTAGCATCCAGCATGTGGAACAGGTAGGTGGATCAAAATTTAGGAACCTAGATGAGCAAATAAATTAAATGTTTTGGGGGTTTTATAGTCTGAATACAAGATAAATCCTATTCCCGCATCCCAGCCTCAGCCAAGCGTTGGAAGTCTTTATGAATTAAAAACCACATCTCAAGCTATCAGAGTGGGGAATAGACACATTTTGTGCTGCAGGCTGTTTGGCTATTATTTATACAGTATTGACGTTCATGGGTCAGTTACCAAATTTATGTAAACACTATGGTGCCACCTATTGGATATAAGACCTCTTTTTTCCCCATATGAACAAGATTATCTATTTTAGCTAAACTGAGCCAAAATATGAATAAGTGATGGTTTTGGTGAATAACTGTTGATGGTTGCAGCAGTAAAAATTATATATTTCAGATTAAGAAATTGTCAAATTCGCTTTTTAAATCCTTCATTTGTGTGCTTGTTTTATAAAGCTGTGTCATTCTGACAAGCCCTTAAGACAAGTGTTGGATGTGAACTGAAGACTGCATGATTGTTTGAAAGTTAGACCTGAAGTCAATGGGAGCTCGGAACCTGTAAAAGTCAAGCCATCTTTACTAGATGTGCAAATATGGATTTACATGCCTACCTTTGGGCATTTGAGTTTGAAAGTTTGGGCTGGATATAAAATGAATAAGCCTAGTCTTAAGATGTCATCATATTTTTGAGCAATCGTAGCATTAGTACATTTGCTGCCATTTCAGAGTTCTACCCAATCCAAAATATTTAGCAGACTAGAATAAGAGAAGGAAACAAAAAGTTTAAAAATAGATTCTTTTTATCATATAGATGTGATAATTACAGTATATTAAAAAAAATATATTTAGAAAAATGTTAGCTGCTCAGATTTTCACATCTCAAAAGGCACAACTGAAACAATTTTGGCTCTGCTGGTCTGGTAGATAGGACATCGGACTGTATGGTAGGATACTGGAGTTCTATTTCCAGTGCATCCACAGACCTACTGGTTGACCTTGGGCACCTCTCTACCTCAGTTTCCTTTCCTATCCTTTGTTTGTCTGGTTTATTTTGACAGTAAGCTTTTTTTTTGTATCTTTCTATATGTATGTACAAACACCTAGCAGGATGAGGCCCTTATCTGAAGTGTTAGTATAATGCAAATATTAATAATAAGGTTCTTAAACTCAAACATAGGAGGTTTTGGACTGGGTAAAAAGACCATGTAAAATATAATGGTTATAAAGTTTCTGAAGTGTGATCCCTAGTTAATACGGAAGTCTATGACATGCAAAATGTTATGAAAATTGGACCCTGTGCCTCAAATTGTTCTGTTTTATTTCTTCCACACGAAGTGGCTTAAATGCTTTCCTTAAATGTAGAATATTTCTGGGAGCTATAGATAGTTACAGGCTGAAAAGGCAGAGATCTCAGTAATCCTGAGCAAATAAATATGTTATGAAGAATGTTTAGTGAAAATAAACCCCTGGAGGAATGGAACTCATTACTGTGAAGACAGAAGAGAGACATTATTTCCAGTGGGCTACAGTACCATCCACAGAAGTACAGAGGCATTACTTAAGCCAATGGATAGCAACCATATTTTTCTACTAATGCAACAGAAATATATTGTGGATGACTGAAATAATAAGGCTCAGTGATCCTTCCTAGTGTTTCGAACTAATTTACTCTGTGAGCAGACCCGGTGATCTCAATGGAACTAGTTATGTGGCGTAAGGTTCTACTTATCATGGCTAAGGGTGGCAGAATCTGGCCCATAATCAGTTGTGCTAAAGGACAATGTTGGCGTAAGAAGAAATTGGCCACGCATAAATTCAGGCTGGACATTAGGTTTCTAACCACCAGAGGGTGAGGTTCTGGAACAGTCTTCCAGTAGGAGTGGTGGGGGAAAACAACTTACCTAGTTAAAAGAGACATGGACGATGAGTGTGATTATATGGCCAGGTTGCTTGTGATGGTGAGGGTCACGGCTCACTTCTAATTTATGTCTTGTGTTCCTAAAAGCTCATCCTTCAGGATTTCAGCCTGTAACCTAGAGGGGTCAGGAGGGGATTTCCCCCTCATAAGAACATAAGAATGACCATACTGGGTCAGACCAAAGGTCCATCCAGCCCAGTATCCCTGTCTGCCAACAGTGGCCAAAGCTAGGTGCTCCAGAGGGAGTGAACCTAACAGGAAATGATCAAGTGATCTCTCCCCTGCCATCCGTCTTCACCCTCTGACAAACAGAGGCTAGAGACACCATTCCTTACCCATCCTGGCTAATAGCCATTAATGGACTTAACCTCCATAAATTTACCTCACCTATGTATTCTGGGTTTTCATGAGTTGTTTTTTGCTTTTATCTCCTTTTTCTGAAGCATCCAGGTTGGTCATAGCTGGAGATGGGACCCTGAATGGGAAGGGCCAGGGCTCTGAGTTGGCTGGCTACTTCTTGCTCACATGCTCAGGGTCTAAGTGATAGCCATATGTGGGGTCAGTAAGGAATTTCCTCCAAATCAGATTGGCAATGTCCTTGTCTTTCTCTGCCTATCAGTGAGGGCTATTTGCCAGTATTATCTGGATATATCTCACTTAATCATGTTAGTGAGCAGGTGATGGTAGTGCCCTGTGGTATACAGGATGATCTGGCAGTCTCATCTGGCCTTAAACTCTGATTCTACGAATAGACTGAGACTAAAATAGTCCCTGGCCCTATGCAGGGCATTTAGGAGGCATAAGGCACCCTCTTGTGCAGATAATGTAGTCCCAGTAGAAGACAGCAGAGCAGCCTCCACAGGGCTGCTCCACCTTCTGCTCAGGTGGGGCAGGGGAGTGGGTGGAGTTTTGGCAGTGAGTTATCTTCCCCCAGGTATTGCGCCTCAAGTCAGCCTAGCTCAAGTGAGAGCAGCCACATTGTGAACTAACACTTAGGTTGCTGTGTCCACATTGGCACTGCACTCTTTCATATGTGGCTCTAGGACTTCTGGAGGCAAGACCCAGTGTTCTTCTTAGCACTGCAGTAAGTTGAGTTGCGCTATAAATTCTTTCCCAGTAATTCGTAGGAGAACGTGTCTGTCCTTTCTGGGCACAGAGGGGGAATTATGGCAAGACACTGGCGGTTGAGTGGTGCTAGCGTATGTTGGCATTGTAGAGCGGTTATGTTAGCAGCTGATGAGTTGTACTAACTTGAGCTGTTAGCTGTTGGGCCAGCCAACTTGAGTTAAAAGCACCACCACACTCAAGTTAAAGGGTTTTGGGTGTGTTATGGGGCTCATATTACAGGCAATACTCGAGTTATAACTCCACTTAAATCTACAATGAGGACAAGACCTGAGGCACAATGTATCCCATGGCAACTCCTGGGATGGTGCAGTTTACACTCTACCACTTGGTCACGGTTATGCCTTGAGGCACAGTCTAGGCCTTAGTAACTCAGTCTACATTATACTATGTTTTCTTGCTTCCTATTAAGCAATTGTGAGAGATCTCCCCAAGGAATCAGGCTTGGCCAATACAGTGTTTGTGTTGCTGTCCTCAAATTACCTGGGTTGTGTTGGAGGGAACTCTATTAAAGACAATGGGGAAAATCAATGCTGTTCAGGAACATGGTTCTCTCTTCACTGCTTTCCTGACCTCTCTAGTCCCTGAGGCTTGAGTGAGTAAGTGAGAGTGGCTGAAGAGTCACACTTTTTTTTCTTCTTGTTACACTGGTGCTGAGTGATAGTGCAATAGGAGTTGGTGAAACTCCAAGAAAAAGTGAGGATGGTTTCATTTAAGAATGAGTTTCTCCTGTAGTGTCGTCTGCTTTGGAAAGCACAGGAATCTGCACCACTGACCATTTTTAAATCAAGCAGGGATATTTTCCTAAAAGATCTGCTCTAGGGATTATTTTGAAGAAGTTTATATGGCCTGTGTAATACAGGAGGTCAGAGTAGATGGTCCCTTCTGGCCTTGGAATTTATGAATCCGTGATTTGTTTGAGTGTTGTACTCCTTATCTGTTTATGTTGAGGAATGCACTGGATTTCTTAAATTCATTGATAAACTGCAAAAAAAGGAAACACATTGGTGCTAAAACTGAATTTACTCTTAGAAATATTTATATTGGGCTTTGCATGTTTAGATTAGCAAGGACAGTTATCCATTAAATACAGCAATAAATCTGGATCTTAAAGAGCTACAGAGTAAAAATTAGAGTGATTAAATATCTGTTAAAGTGCTCCTCAGTCAGCAATCACAGAGAAGTGTCAAGTGATATTATCTGATGGATCAGCTGCTGATTTTTTTAGTTCTGGCTTCTCAGATCCAGTAGCTTTGTCTTTTTTATTATTATTATGGAAACCGATTAATGTATCTGGAGAATAACTATCCTATATTCACTATTAGCCATTTGATAAGGTTGGAAAAACTTGGAAGAACTTGGTATTGTGACAAGGGAGTACTGAGCTTAACAAACGTAGCGCTGTTATTGTATTTTCAGAAAACTTCAGTTGCGTTTGATTTTAACGGTGGCCCCATAGTCTGGTTCAGCTTGACTTAATACAACATCAGTGGAGCGACGTTAACTTGCGTCACTTGGGAACCTGGACCTTAGTCTGATTTTTGCGTCAGTTCCCCATCTGTGAAATGGAGACAATAATAATACTTCCCTTATTCTCATGATGCCTGTGGGTAAATGTCCACGAACATGTGTGAGGGGCTCCCAGGCCCAAGGTGATGCATGGCATTGAAAAAAAATTATAAAACCAGCCAATACTGAAAAAATATGGTAAGAAAATCAGTATCCGTGTGCCAGGACCAACATGTGTTGGCAGGATGGTTACTAAATAGAAAGAAGCACATTTCTGCACATTTCTATCTTCATTCAGCATATAACTCCACAGCTGTAAGTACTCTGGACTGAAATTACTATGAAATCCCAGAGGTTGCTATAGGAATACTGTGGCATCCAGAAAGATGACCGTTTTAAACAATTTGTCCCTAATTGGAAAAGGTCAGATGAGGCCGACTTTACAAAGTTTACATAACAAAGAGCAATGCTGTTAAATAAAATGATTAATTTCTGTCATTACACATCAAACAAAGCAGTTACAAACCATGATTGTCTGTGTTCACATGGCACTGAGACTTTTCACTTCTTGCATTTCCAGTAACTAAGTCTTTTGACAAAGACTTAACTCTTTGGCATTATTTAGCTGAGGAATTGTGAATGGGAACTGAGTAGGCTGCCATATAAGTGTGAGATATGTTGCACTAGTGTTGTGGTAGATAAAAGACAACAGCTCTTTAGAATGGTCTGAGCCTTTCTAAGGATCACAGTGTGAAGAAAAATGTGTAGGCAGTACAATAGGACAATTGTTCTTTTTTCCCAGATACAAGGAGGCATTGCGGGGAGGGGAGTCACAACATAAAAATGATAGATTGTTCCTTAACAATTTTTTTTGTCCGTTTCCCCATTTGGTTGCATATATACATCAGGAAGAACATGGAAAATCTTTGATCTCTTCAGTGCTTGCTATGTTAAAGTAAATGTTGGATATATTAACATCCACAGCCCCACTAGCTTAAAAAACATGTCACTTTAAGGGACTGAAGTGATTTCATAGTTTTACTTGTCAGAGCACCAGTATCTGTGGATTTGGTGTTATCTCGCCTTTTATTATTAGGATTATGGAAGTTTCTAGAAACTACAGCCAAAAGCAGGGCTCTGTGTGGACTTGAAACCAGCTCTGCAAAGGCCCCAGGCAAGTGGTGCTTCCATGCCACCAGCAGGCAGCCTGTGTGGAGGTAATGTCAATACACCATACTGCCTAGGAGATCAGGCACGGCAGGAGGTGCCCACTCATGATAGAGATGACTGGCAGCTTCTCCTGTGACCTGTGATTGCCCCAGACCTACTATTGAAGCCTGGAGGGTGCACCAGGCAGTTGTCTGTTCAACAAGGCAGATCCCTGACCTGTTGCTGAGACAGACCTTGCCTTGTTCCTGGTTGCTGCCTCCTCATCCTGTACTCTGGTTCCTAGTTATTGACACCAGCTTGACCCTTAGATCCAGTTCCTGGCTATTGACCCTGGCTTACCCCTCGGCTATAGTTCCTAGCTGTTGACCTTGGTGTGACCTTTGGCTCCAGACCCCAACTACCCACTCTGGCTTGTCCCTTGAGGCCTGACTCCCGACATTTCCAACCACTGGACCTGAGTGCTCAGGCCCCATAGTGCTAGGGGCTGTACTGACACATAAGACACAATCCATTCCCCCCAAAGTGCCCAGGTGAGGCAGACAAAGGGAAGGAGATGAATTATTTCCCCCAGTTTACTGTTGGGTAACCAAGCCACTGAGAGACTAAGTGACTTGCCCAGGGTCTCACCAGAAGCCTGTGGCAGTTCTGGGACCTGATGATCATAATGGTCCCTTCTGACCTTAAAGTCTATGAGTCTATGAATCCACATCTCATGAGTCTGTCCAGTACCTTTCTTTTAAAGCATTGCCTTAAGGTCTGTGGAGAGTCCATTTATTGTCCATGTATTCTGGATGTGTAAATATCCAAATTCTCCTTTGCCCAATCCCAGGAGACAGTTCACCCACCTGTTGGATCTTCTCACTCTCACTCACCCTATGATATTTGAACTAGAATATTTATTAGCCTCCTTTTTAATTCCCCATAGTGTAGTCCTTTTCCTTTTCCTTTCTTCAACCTCCTCTTTTGTTCTCTTCTTCCTCCCTGTAAGCGCCATTTCCGTGCTCTTTCTGGGAATAAGTCATTGAGTCCTGTCAGCTCTTCACCATGGATGGCAAAAGAAAAGAATAAGTGAAAATAAGGAACAGAGACAGAAATTGCTTAAATGTAAGCCAAACACTTCACAGAAAAGCCAATGTTATGGCATCTGAAATAAAATCACACGCACACATTCTGCCAAATTAGTGTCTCTTGAAATGCTGGAAATCTGGAAGTGTTCAGTGTGTTTAAACATCAACATTCTAGCCTAAACATCAGTGAAGGATTTGGGGTTTGACATTTGGCTGTTGGGTAGAGGTTTCACTCATCTCCGCTCCAAGAAATGTTACAATCCCTTGCTGGGGCTTTAGGAAGTGCATCTTTTCACTGCTCGGAGAGGGCATCTCATGGTGATTCGCTCTCTGGTCAGGAGATGGGATGACTCGTGCCCCAGAACTTGTGACACAGCTGCCATGCCATATTATGGTACTTGTTTTACAAGGGGATAAACGGAGGTGTGGGTTGATTGTGTGACTTGCACAGTAAAGCAGAAGCAGAGCCTGAAATGTAACCCATAAATTCTGCTTGTCAGTCCCTCGCTTTGGCCACTGTATCCACTAGGGCCTTGATCCTGTAAGTTTTTTGTACTGTGCTAGGTGGCTGTACTCCAACACACACAGTAGTAGAGGCTGTGTTTGGGCACAAGAGAAGGTAAGTACCAGAGGCTGGACAGTGTTGAGTGTGTGTCCTGAGGAGCAAGATTTTATGCCTTTTAACTCTTTCTTGCAATACTTTTGAATACCTGAGACTGTGGATCTCCTGCTGCCAGCTGTTTTCCCAGTACACCACCACAACAACAAAAATGACAGACTGTTTCCAAGGAACTGTTAATAGGGTTGCAAAGTTTGTAAGCTTGCAAAGTGTGGATGAAGTTAAAATCACCACTGAATTTTGCTTTTGCAACAAAATATTCATACCATCAAATCCCAAGCATTTCCTACACCTCATGCTATACATCTCAGATGTTTTAATTGTATTTATTTTTGTGTCACAAGCTAATCTATTTAGTTAAGTGACCAGATTTCTTATCGTTAACAATTTCAGAAGCATTTTTTTCCATCTGTTTTATGTGCTAAATCACAAGATCTATAATGTTGCAATCCATTTTTCTCCATAAAGGCATTTAACAGTCACAGTTAGATTGGCCCCTCTGACAGATTAGATAGGTTTTTAGTCTTGGCCGTTGATGAAATACAAGGGAGAGTGGGAGACAAGTAGTAAAAAGTCCGCATAGTGAAAGGTTTGACTTCTTATCTTCAGAGATTAGCACCCTGCCTTTGCAAACAGCTACCAGAAAGTTTAATGAGCCTCGTGGGGACTGGCCATTATCAAAAATAGTTGCTCTTCAGGGACTTGAAGGGCGAAGAGCAGCCACTTTGTTTTAATGAGTAAAAATATGTGGTGCTGCCTAATTCAGCTGCCCAGGGCCATTCAGCAAAGGAGACCAGGGTTTTTTCAGCAGTGCACATCTGGTCTCCTATATATTTTATTTTAAATATTTTGCATAATGCAAATATAATCACTGGAATTGTGACAGCATTAAATCTGACCGTTTAACTACTTATTTTGTCTGCCTCTCAGTCTAGCCGGCTGGGAAAAGGACAACAGCAAACACCCTTCAGATCTTGGCATGGAACATAAAAGGACAAACTAACATTATTCCAATTTAACAAAGGCATTTCTGATATTCCCGAGGTGGTCTGTCCATCCTGACTCCCTCCCATGCTGTGTCTTTGTGATGCTGTACAGGAACAAGGAGTCCCCTATATCTGCCCACCCCTTCATTGTATTAATGCTTGAATAGTCCAGTGGGCATGGCAGGATTTTTCAAGCATGGGAACATATAGGTGAAATTGACCATGTTTTTGTTGAAGTGCAGCCAGCTTTTGAGTGTATACTCACCGTGACATGGGCACCTCACAAGCGATCATGCACAAGATGTGCACGGGACGGGGAGGGTGTGTACAAACCCGCATGCATATGAAGACTGAGTTAAGGCCAAGATGAAAACCAAATCCTATTGTCCTTTGTCTGTTGTGAATTACGTCTAGCTTTGATCTGGAGAGTGTGAAATGGGGACTAAGAACTGATCAATTTGAGCTGGTTTCTAATTTTTTAGGAGCTCTTATGAAAATATGTGGTTTTTGAAAAAAACTCTCATGTGAACTAGTCAGAGAAGCTGGCACAATGTCAGATTGGTTGGTAAGTGAAAGACATTGTAGAGGTCCTGAAGAGGGGAAGGGGAAAAAGTTCTGAGCCACCTTTCTGCTCCCAAAATCTCAGGAATGGGTGGAGGATTAGTTCAGTTTCTGGTGTAACTTAGAGCAGCCTAAAGGCTGCTTTAAATTAGGTCAGCCTGAAAGGCCTCCTAAGAGCCCAGCTACTGGTTGCTGGAGCACATGACATTCCCCCCACTGACGCATCTAGGGTGGTGGTGGGCAGGAGGGATTGGCATAAAGCCAGATCTGCTGCCTTTACACCACCTGTCAATTCCTCTGATATCAGGGGACTAGGCAGCTGCCGTTTCATGACAGCGAGCAATGCCAGGCAGCTAAAACTGCCATTGATAATCTGGCCCTGTGTTTGAAAGCACAGAGCTTTAATTGTGCATGTGTTTTACATGCAGAACTCTTGTGGCCAAGATTTTAAAAATAAAGGCCAATGTGTTGTCCAAAGTGGACTAGCCTAGCACCCCATGGAGCTGCCATCACGTTTATGTTCTCACATTCAAAGCCATCTGTTCAGTAGGCTTTTTGATGAAGGCAGAGGATATGCTTCCTTCCTATAACAATGAAGAAGTGGAAAGGAATTTCTGTAAGTGAATGGCTGGCTAAGTTCCTGTTGGAAGGATTAGTTTAATGCTACAGGGATTGTACTGCATTTATTGTATCGTTAATGATGTCTTAGGGCACCTAGGGCCTTGGGTGGCATTTTTTTTACTCTAGATACATTTTAAATTTAAATAGACAGTGTATGCTAGGCACCTTACTAACAGGAACCCTGTTAAAAGCTGTCTGCACCCTACTCTCAGCAAAACATTTCTGAGAGGATGAAACATCAAAATGTTCTTAAAGCCAGGATAGAGTCATTCAATTTTGTTTAGCTTTTTATTAGAGGTGGCTGAAAACTGGGAAAATGGGGTTATGAGAAAATTTGAAATTTCCAAGTAGTTTCCATTTCATAAGATCCAAAATTTGTCAGGTTTTTTTTGGGGAAAATGGATGGGGTTGCTAAATTTTCCATATTTCCATATTGAATTTTTTGCCAAAACTGTTTCTGTATTTCTCACTTAACAGTTTTCAGTCAGAAAAGGCAGGTTTTGGCAAACCAAATAAATAAATAGAGAAGAAAATGAGTTAAAAATAGTGTGGAAAGCTTCACAAAATCCAGAAAATGCTGATCCTTTCACAAGAAATTTCATTATTGAAAAAAAAGGCCATTGTATTGAAAAAATATTCTATTGCTATTGAAAAGCAATTTCCCTCCGTGCACATCAAAGACTTGACCAGCTCTCCTTTTAATATTACTTTCCTTTTGGTTACTTTAGCAGGTGCACCACTGTAATCTTCAGACTATGTTCACACTTACAAGTTTACAGCAGCACACTGTACTGATACAGCTGTATTGCTGTAAAAGCACTCGTCTACCTGCATTATGCTGATAGGAGAGAGCTCTCCCGTCAACATCCTAAAACCAGCTCAATGAGCGCCGGTAGCTATGTCAACAGGAGAGCATTTCCCACTGACATAGCACAGTGCACACACGTACTTAAGCTGGCAAAACTTATGTCGCTCGGGGTGTGGTTTTTTTCTACACCCTGAGTGACAAAAGTTTTGCTGATATAAGTGCTGGATGATTTTATAGAAGTCGATTTTTAGAAATTGATTTTATACAGTCAGTTGCATATGTCCACACTAAGCACATTAAGTTAGCGGAATGTGTCCTCACTACCATCAGTAGCATCAACTTACGGAGAGGTGCACTGTGGGTAGCTATCCCACAGCTCCTGCAGTCTCTGCTGCCCATTGGAATTCTGGGTTAAGCTCCCAAAGCCTGATGGGGCACAAACATTGTCACGGGTGGTTTGGGGTACGTCATCAGTCACTTCTCTCTCTGTGAAAGCAATGGCAGACAATAGTTTTGCACCTTTTTTCCTGGGTTACCCATGCAGATGCCATACCACGGCAAGCATGGAGCCTGCTCAGCTCACCATCACCGCTGCTGTTGTGAGCATTGTAAACACCTCGTGCATTATCCTGGAGTATATGCAGAACTGGGCCAAGACACACCAGCACGAGGAGGATTTTGATGAGGACGTGGACACAGACATTCCTGAAAGCATGGGCTGTTGCAATTGGGACAGCATAGTGGCAGTGGGGCTGGTTGATACAGTGGAATGCTGATTCTGGGCCAGGCAAACAAGCACAGACTGGTGGGACCGCATAGTGTTGCAGGTATGGGATGATTCCCAGTGGCTGCGAAATTTTCGCATGCATGAGGCCACTTTCACTTTCCTCTGTGGGTATGTCTACACTACGGGATTATTCCGATTTTACATAAACCGGTTTTGTAAAACAAATTGTATAAAGTCAAGTGCACGCAGCCACACTAAGCACATTAATTCGGCGGTGTGCGTCCATGGTCCGAGGCTAGCGTCGATTTCTGGAGTGTTGCACTGTGGGTAGCTATCCCAAAGATCCAGCAGTCTAAACAACCCATTGGAATTCTGGGTTGAGATCCCAATGCATGATAGTGCAAAAACAGTGTCGAGGGTGATTCTGGGTAAATGTCGTCACTCATTCCTTCCTCCGTGAAAACAATGGCAGACAATCATTTCGCGCCCTTTTTCCCTGGATTGCCCTGGCAGATGCCATAGCATTGAAAAAAGTCAAGAAATGATTTTTTTCCCTTTTCTTTCACGGGGGCAGGCGGGGGGGGGGTACATTGATGAGATATACCCTGAACCACCCCGGACAATGTGTTTGACCCTACAGGCATTGGGAGCTCAGCCAAGAATGCAACTGCTTTTTGGAAACTGTGGGGACTGTGGGATAGCTGAGTCCTCAGTACCCCCTCCCTCCCTCCATGAGCGTCCATTTGATTCTTTGGCTTTCTGTTATGCTTGTCACACAGCACTATGCTGTGGACTCTGTATTTTTTTCAAATACTTTGGCATTTCGTCTTCTGTAACAGAACTCTGATAGAACAGATTTGTCTCCCCATACAGCGATCAGATCCAGTATCTCCTGTAGGGTCCATGCTGGAGCTCTTTTTGGATTTGGGACTGCATGGCCACCCGTGCTGATCAGAGCTCCACACTGGGCAAACAGGAAATGAAATTCAAAAATTCGCGGAGCTTTTCCTGTCTACCTGGCCAGTGCATCCGAGTTCAGATTGCTGTCCAGAGCAGTCACAATGGTGCACTAAGGGATACCACCCGGAGGCCAATACCGTCGATTTGTGGCCACACTAACCCTAATTCGGTATGGTAATACCGATTTCAGCGCTACTCCTCTTGTCGGGAGGGAGTACAGAAACCGGTTTAAAGAGCCCTTTATATCGATATAAAGGGCCTCTTTGTGTGGATGGGCACCGTGTTAAATTGGTTTAATGCTGATAAATTTGGTTTAAACGCGTAGTGTAGACCAAGCCTGTGAGTTGCTTTCCCCCACCCTGAGGCACAGGAATACCAAAATGAGAGCTGCCCTGACAGTTGAGAAGCAAGTGGCGATAACTCTGTGGAAGCTTGCAACACTCGACTGCTACCAGTCAGTTGGAATCAATTTGGAGTGGGCAAGAGGGGAGGGATAGCTCAGTGGTTTGAGCATTGGCCTGCTAACACAGAATTGTGAGTTCAATCCCTGAGGGGGCCATTTAGGGAACCGGGGGAAAAATCTGTCTGGGGACTGGTCCTGCTTTGAACAGAGGGTTGGACTAGATGACCTTCTGAGGTCCCTTCTAACCCTAATATTCTAAGTCTACTGTGGGGGCTGTTGTGATCCAATGAAATCATTGACATTCTGTTATCAAGGGTAGTGACTCTGGGAAATGTGCAGGTCATGCTGTATGGCTTTGCTGCAATGGGGTTCCCTAACTGTGCTGGGGCGATACATGGAAAACGTATCCCTGTTTTGGCACCGGACCACCTTCCCAACCAGTATGTGAACCACAAGGGTACTTCTCAATGGTGCTGCGAGCACTGGTGGATCACAAGGGACGTTTCACTGACATCAGTATGGGATGGCTGGGAAAGTTGCATGACACTTGCATATTTAGGAACTTTGGGCTGTTCAAGCAGCTGCAAGAAGGGACTTACTTCCCACACCAGAAAATTACCGTTGGGGATGTTGAAATGCCAATATAGTAGTTATCCTTGAGGACTCAGCCTACCCCTTGCTCCCATGGCTCATGAAGCCTTACACAGGCAGCCTGGCTAGTAGTAAGGAGCAGTTTAACTATAGGCTGAGCGAGTGCAGCGTGGTGGTAGAATGTGCCTTTGGATGTTTAAAAGCTCGCTGGTGCTGTTTGCTGAGTAGGTCAGACCTCAGTGCAACCAACATTCCCATTGTTATTGCTACTTGCTGTGTGCTACCATAATATCTATGACAGTAAGGGGGAGATGTCTATGGTGAGGTAAGAGGCTGAGGCAAATGGCCTGGTGTCTGATTTTGAGCAGACAGACGCCAGGGCGATTAGAAAAGCACAGCAAGGTGTGCTGCGCATCAAAGAAGCTTTGAAAACCAGTTTCATGACTGGCCGGGCTTCGGTATGACAGTTGTGTGTGTTTCTCCTTGATGCAAACCTGCCCCCTTTGTTGATTTTAATTCCCTGTAAACTAACCACCCTCCACCCTTCGAAATAAAGTAACTATTGTTTTGAAACCATGCATTCTTTCTTTATTAATTAAAAAAGAAAAAATGAGATAAGACAAGGTAGCCCAAGTGGAGTAGGGGAGGAGGGAAGGACAAGGCCACATTGCTCATTGTAGCCACACAAAAAAATCAAACTGTTTGAATGACAGCCTTCTGTTGCTTGGGCCATCCTCTGGAGTGGAGTGGCTGGGTGCCCGGAGCCTCCTCCCCCCGCATTCCTGGGCATCTGGGTGAGGCGGATATGGAACTTGGGGAGGAGGGCATGCGGTTATACAGTGGATGCAGCGGGGGTCTGTGCTCTTGTTGGCTTTCTTGCAGCTCCAGCAGATGCTTCATCATGTCAGTTTGCTTCCCCAACAGATGCTTCAACATGTCTGTTTGCTCCCCCCCATTAGCCTCAGCATCACGTCCTGCCTCTGCTCTTTGCGCTCACTTAATTCTTTCCTGGCCTCCACCACTGAATGCCTCCATGCATTCTGCTGTTCCCTATCAGTGTGGCAGGACTGCATGAGCTTGGAAAACATGTCATCGTGAGTGTGGTTTTTTTCGCCTTCTAATCTGTGATAACCTCAGGGATGGAGATGATAGGAGGAGCACAGAAACATTTGCACCTGGGGGGAGATAAAAAAAGGAGAGTAAAATTTAAGATGATACATTTCTGAGAACAAAAGGGAGACTCTTTCACAGTGAATCAAGCAATTCACAGCAGACAGCACATGCTTTAAGTACAAGGTCGCATTTTGCCTTTTATATTGAGTGCCTGCTGGTATGGTGACACATCACACACGACTGGGCAACAGAATTCGGTTTCCAGGCAGCCATGGTAAGCCTTTTGGTATGCGGGGTTGGCTTCTTATGCCTTCATAACATGTGGGAATATTTTCAAACTGCAGCACCCTCCTTTTCCAGAGCAAGCAATGGGTTGGGTTTCACATTTAAAAAGAGGGGCTGCGGTTTTCGGGTGGATGTGCAGCACACACCCAGCCACACCACACTACGTGGCTATTCTTTGGGATGATCCCTTTTAGCCAAGCGCAAAATACGGACTGAATGTTGCTTGAATGCGACCAAAACACAGGACCATTGACTGCCATGCTTTATGCTGCAATGATTCCAGAATACTTGCTACTGGCTTGGTGTGGTAAAGTGTCCTACCGTGGAGGACGAAATAAGGCAGCTCTCCCCAGAAACCTTCTGCAAAGGCTTTCAGAGTACCTCCAGGAGAGTTTCATGGAGATGTCCCTGGATGATTCCTGCTCCATCCCCAGACATGTGAACAGAACTTTCCAGTAGCTGTACGGGCCGCGAATGCATCCCAGTTCTTCAGGGAAGATTAAACATTAAACACTATTGCTTTTAAACCTTGTACTGTAGTTACAAATGTGCACTCACCAGAAGTGCCTTCTCTGGCTTCAGGGTCAGGGATCCTGCCTTGGGAGCAGTCACAATGGAGCATTCTGGGATAGCTCCCGGAGGCTAATACCATTGATTTGCGTCCACACTACCCTAAATTCAACCCAGCAAGGTCGATTTTAGCACTACTCCCCTCATTGGGGAGGAGTACAGAAGTCGATTTTGAGAGCCCTTTAGGTCAATGGAACGGGGTTGGTTGTGTGGTGCAGTCATTTTTAAAATGACCTCACGCGGCTAAATTCGACTTAACCCTGTAGTGTAGACCAGGCCTCATTTAGCAATCTGAGACAGTCATGCTGTTCCAATAACATCCAGTAGAGAGCAGCAGTACGTACACTGGAAGTCCATTCCAGTACAGTATCTTCCTAATAATGATGCTAATGAGAGTGAAATGACAAAGTAGGCCTGTTATCCGGTTTGTGAGAAAGTAGTTTAATAGCATACCAAGTCATCTTAACTTGAAATGAATGAAAATACATTGACATAGACAACAATGTTAACATAGAACAAACAATTATTACAGGCTCTCCCTCATGTCATATCAATGTGTGGAAATACTTTAAGAATATGAGATATGAGGAGAGATTTGTCTTTTCCCCTTGTTCTCAGATTAAATACAAAAGGTTTCATATTTTCAAAACATAGTAATTTTATTGCAATTTTTCAAATAAGCAATTTATTTTAGAAATAACTCCTTTGCCTCAGGGACCTCTTATCTAGGCAACTATTTTTATTAACTGTTGAACAGAAATCCTAGGGGATGTAAACAACAACTTTCAAAATATTATGATACAGTACTAATGGTGTTTTGTTTTTAAAAAATTAATATGTAAATTAGATACAATTAACCTAGGTTTAACAGATACTGGAAATGGTTGGGTCATTACACTAAATGAATCTATTTCCCCATGTTAAGTTCTCCTCACACCTTCTATGGGTCATCTCGATTATCACTTCAAAGGTTTTGGTTTTTTTTTTCTCCTGCTGATGATAGCTCATCTCAGTTGATTGGACTCTTACAGTTGGTATGGCTACTTCCACCTTTTCATGTTCTCTGTATTTATAAATATCTTCTGTCTGTGTGTTCCATTCTATGCATCCGAAGAAATGAGCTGTAGCGCACGAAAGCTTATGCTGAAATAAATTTGTTAGTCTCTAAGGTGCCACAAATACTCCTGTTTTTTTATGAAAATTGTAGGCAATCTGAGGGATTATTTTAATCTCCATGTGATACTCTGGGCTTTGTTTATATTCTGGGGAAATCCCTTTAAGATTTCAGTGCTGTCTTTTCATGCAAAGAATATATTAATGTGCATTTCCTCTGGCATTGGTTCTACATGTGTTTTGAGGCAGGAAGGTATTTTTTATCTTGGTCACATTTGAAAGGTAGAAAAGCTGTTTTACCAGTAAAAGCAGATTATCTGGGGAAGTACTTTACACCAAAAGAAATCATTTGCCGGAATGTCAAGTCAGCATGCAAGAGTTATTGGAAGCTTGACTGAATCTGGACTTCATCTTAAAAGGTAGCAGGTTGAATTCTAATGGTTTTACATGGTACTGAAGGAGTGGTCAGTGAATCTCCAGATGATTTCTAAAGTATCTGGAGCGAAATGTATCTGTGAAATGATTTGATGTTGAGAAAGAGAGAATGGAAAACAAACTATTCAAAAGAATTAGCTAAACCCAAATGTAAGATCTGCTTCCACAGTCAATAGGAAGGTTGGAACTTCCACTAAATTCTATGAACATTGTACCCATGTACAGCAGCATTTCCTAGACTTTTGAAAGCTGAGTCCCACCACCTCTTTTCAGACAATGAAACCAATCACACCCTTCTTCAGTCCTGTCATGTGGTGTCAAAGGCCTGGCCATCAGAATTAATACAGACTGGATGCTCTAGCTTTAATGTTGAGCCTTCCTCTTTGTTCCTACCTGCTTTGATATGCAATGTTGACCCTTAAACTATCATTGTTGGCATCTGAGTTAATACTCATTGAAATTAATGGGGCAGGTCACACCTCAGAACTATTGTTTCAGTCTCTCTGCAAATTCAGGCCGACATTGCTGCATTAGCTACACTTGGGTCTCATTCTAATTTCCTTGCAACCATGAGAACTGGAGACTAACCTTAAAACAAAAATGAAAACAGACTCCGGAGAACAATTGTGAGGTCTGTCTTCAACCTCTCCCTCCAACACCTCAATTAGTCCTTCTTACCTTCCATCCCATGGGGTGTGCTCCAATCCACTGCCACCCAGCACCTGTCCCCTCCCATACTGTTCCTATTCAACCCCTCCTCCTCTGCTCCTCCCAACTCTGGCACTTGCCCTCTTTCCCTGCTATATCTATCCAACCCCCTATCTCTTGCTACCGCTTCCTACTCACTCTGACACCTGCCTCCCTTCCTCTTTGCTCTCCCCACCCCTTGGCTCCTGCGGTTCCCTCTCCTGTTCCATCCTTTTCCTCTTTGCTGCCTGGTTCTAGGACTGGGAGCATTGACAGCACAAGGAGAGACACTCCTGACGCCAGCTACCATAGCAGGTATGTGTGTAGGGAGGAATTTCAGGCAAAGTCCTGCTCGGCCCCTGCATCCCTGGGCTCTCTCTGACATAGGCTCAGTTCTGTGGGCAATGCAGCAGCTGTGAGGGGATGGAGCATGCTCAGTGGGAACGTGCTGTATGGAGAATTTATTTGCCCAATGCTAACCAGGCTCTAATGAGCACGTGAGTTTTTCCGAGGCTTGTAATTTGGCCAGATTTAGCTGGATTTTCGTAGGGATGGCAAAAGGCACATCTTTGCCACAAAGGCCACCTCTCTGCCAAATTTCAAATGTGTACGTTTTTTTTCTAACGTGGGCAAACAATGTATTCTTACGCAATGTCGTTCTTAGACATGAATGAACTGTTTTAGCTGAAAGGTTCGAGACAAATTTAGCCTGAAGCAGACACCTGGCGTAGGACGTTGCAGACCAAACAGATAAAGATTGGCAAAGTTATAAGCGACTGAAGTGTTGAGCAACCAATTCTGCTGATTATGCTGGTCAAACTAATTCAGTTCTTTCAACAAAAAGATATCCCTGGCTTGAAAGCCCATGAAGGTGCATTGCATAATGGAAACTAACTTAAACAGCAGCAGCTCTGTATTAAAGCAGCTTGCGCCAAAAGTCCCTTTATGTCCTCTCAATGACAGCAGTGATAGAGATTGTCATAACTCCATTCCCTTCAGAATGTGCCGACACTGCCCTCTTGTGCTTCCTTTGTTTGAATGCCATTTGAACTAGCAGGTGAAGACCTAGTAACTCTGATTCCAGAAGGGCAAGGCTGAATTCAGATGAATCCTGGAATTGTCACCAGTTTAACTATGTGGAACAGAAGTTGAGGGGTTCTGATTTTGGACAGATTGTAAGCAAGTGACAGACACCACTGATTTGGTGGACTTAATGTACCCTTTCTACATGCATGCACATCATGCATCATTGGAAAGCTTATTATGTCTACTTTAAAGTGACGTGGAGGTGTCCAATGGTGACGTTACCATAGAAACGAGGCTAAACAATGACACCATCTGCACATTAAAATGACCACTTGGAAATATTTGCATTTGTTTCTGTTAGTTTTAATGACTGTGAATTATTTCAAGACATAACACTGGATTTCTTTGTGACCTCAGATGATAGTACAACAATCTAAAGGCTAAAACAAAATCTAGTAATAAATTAGTATGGGTGTAATTGACATGTAAAAGCACTGTAACATTTCTAGTCAACATCATTATCATCATCTTGTTCATCATTATGATCTCTGTCGAGAGTGCATGGGTTACCCCAGTCATCTTTGCCTTGGCATAAACACAGTTCTGTATAAGGAAGATTGTTCTGACTACAGACAGTTGATTTTTCTCAAGTACTTTTCCATGGTGAGTTGGTTCTGGGTGTGTTCTAGGTTTTTCAAATGCTGCACATTCCATAATGGACTCTGATTGCCTGTGGAGGGTAAGTGACTTCTCTTTCCCATGCATCAGTGATATTTCTTCTCATTCTGGACTATCTGCAGACTGCTCTTGAAATACCACTGTACCCCTTGAATGGAAAGTATTCTTTCCATCAGTGGTCTTTACATTGATGTCTCTATTACAGGAATGGGCAAACTTTTTGGCCCGAGGGCCATATCTGGGAATAGAAATTGTACGGCAGGCCATGAATGCTCACAAAATTCGGGTTGCTGTGCAGGATGGGGTGAAGGTTCTGGTTTGGGGTGTGGGCTCCAGGCTGGGGCCAGAAATGAGGAGTTCAGGGTGCGGGAGGGGGCTCCGGGCTGGGATAGGGGGTGAGGGCACCAGCTCGGTTTATGAACTCTGGAGTGGGACTGGGGATGAGGAGATTGGAGTGTAGGAGGGTGCTCTGGGCTGGGACCGAAGGGTACGGAGGGCAGGAGGGGAATCAGGGCTGGGGTAGGGGGTTGGGGCATGGAGGGTGTGTGAGGGCTTTGGCTGGTGGTGCAGGCTCTGGGGTGGGGCTGGGGATGAGAGGTTTGGATTGGAGGAGAGTTCTCCAGGCTGGGACTGAGGTGTTGGGAGGGTGGGAGGGGAATCAGGCCTGGGGTAGGGGGTTGGGGCACAGGAAGGGCTCAAAGATGCATGCCTTACCTCAGGCAGCTCCTGGAAGCAGTGGTACGTCCCTTCTCTGGATTCTTGTGGAGGCGCGGCCAGGTGGCTCCGTGCGCTGCCCCATCCACAGGTACCACCCCTGCAGCTCCCATTGGCTATGGTTCCCAGTCAATGGGAGCTATGGGGGTGGTGCTCGGGGCAGGGGCAACATGTAGAGCAGAGCCCCCTGGCTTCCCTATGTGTAGAAGCTGGAGGTTGAGCCATGCCGCTGCTTCTGGGAGTTGTGTGAAGTGGCCTCGACCCTGCTTCCTGGCTGGAGCACCGTAGCAAGGCAAGCCCCAGACCCTGCTCCCCAGTGGCAGGGAAATCATTTTGGTTCTTCTATACGAGAAGGCTGAATTCTTGTAGCTTATTGAGGAGCCTGTGTTCCAGGCCAGGACAGAGGAGAAGTAGGAAGCCTGTAGTGAGCTACTTTGCCACTGCAAGGTGGGGAGGGTGAGCTGGGGGTGGAAACAGTGGGAAACCCAACACATGTTGCATCTTTCCTGGATTTATTGGGACTATTTTCTGAGTAAAGACAGCAGAATGGGGTCCTTAACACCAGCACAGAAAATGGTTCGTGGTCACTCTGCTGTGATGCTTTCTCCCACGCTACTTGGAGACACTAATATTTATCTGCTCAAATGCCCAGACCCTTGTAGATAGTGGCTCATTCATTATCCTTCCACCCTGTCTATATTCTCCATGACATGTAGATAAATTTCAGTTGGGAAGCTATAATAGACTCCTCTGAGCTTTACAGCTCCTTTAAAACGATCCCTTTCAACCAAAAGGTGATGCCATAAATATACATTTTTGCTACCGAGGAAATAAATGCCATTAGAAAGGTTCAAGCCATTTAAAGTCAGGTGGAAGTGCATATTAATTAATATAGAGAGAAGATTTTTTTTGTTCCAGACTATTTTGCTTCCAAATGTGATTTTAAAGCTTTGCAAACTCTAAAGATTTTACTAGGATTTTTTTTTCTGATTGCTTTTGCTTTGCCAGTGGTCTACTCTGTTCTAATCAGCTCTGCTTTCCATAAGAGAAAAAGTGCTTTTATCCGGATGCATGTCTGGGTAACCAAAAAAAAAAAAAATCTCACTTCAGTTTTGAAGATTTTCATTTGTACCCTTGTGACTAGGCGAAAAGCTTTTCTATTAAAACACAACGAGAGAGGAGATTTGATCTATAACATTCCCCACATAGTCCCATCATCATTTCTGGCAGTATCCTCCTAGGATGGCATTTATCTTATCATCTTGGCTGACACTAGGTACAATGCATGTTAAACTCTCAAGACATATTTGAGCCCAATCTCATTGCTGAAAAACATCTCTGTATTTTAGCAAGAAAGATCTCATTTATTATTTTTATTCTGGGAGCCTTTGGTACTGATCAAAGAGCAGACCCCATTAAACACAGAGTTAAAAGAAAAAGTGGGGTTTAATCTAAAAAGTAGAAGGATAATTCTTTCCCCTGATCCATGACTGGGACGTCTAAGCTCTACGGTGATACAAATAATAAACAACAATAATACCCAACCCATTAGGGTACAGATGAAGGCAGGATCTGGGCTCAGAAGGAGACTCTCTTGTTTCACCTGAAGATTGCTACAAATCTGAGATGAGCCCAAGCTTGAAAGTGAATTTCCTTCAATGTTTGAACCATCTTGTGGTTGAAGTGTTGTCTTGGTTCCATCTCCAGTGGCAATATGACAGACAAGGAGTATCCTGTGCACTGTAAAGCACTGATTGTTAATGTCTCAGACTGGATGAACCAGGGGGCTAAGGCTTCCTGGGAGAAAGGATTGCCTACCAGTGTCTTGCCTGCACTGATACACGCGAAGCAAGCAAGAATTGAAACGGGGGGAAGTGCAAAGGGACAGTTCCTACTCTTCTCCCTGACATGGGAAAGCAGCACCCACTAACAGGTTGGCCGGTGTGGTGAGAGCCCCCCATTCTTTTTAAATCTACTCAAACCACCGTGAGTGAGTGTGGTGAGACACCAAGTAAACTCTTGATTGCGGAGGAGCTGCCTGGATGGAGAAATGCTGGATGTGCTTGTATGTTGCCATGGGCTGAGGATGATCCCCATTTCTGCTGATGAAAGCAAATGAGGCCATTGGAGTCAGAAGAGTTTGCTATGCTCATGAAGTGCGCCAGGAATATAGGCATGCTTTCATTACTTGGCTGCAATGTTTCTTAGTATGTATAACAGTAGCCACTGGAGTCAGCAAAGACTGAGCCCTGTCTGTAAACTTTTATAATCCTGATCCATGGCAGCAGGGCCAGCTTTATGAAGGGCGGGGCCCGATTTGAATACCCACTGGCGGTCCAGGGCTTAGGCGGCACTTCAGCGGTGGGGGGGTCTTCCACAGCACTGAAGGACCCCCCAACTGCCAAAATGCTGCCAAAGATCCAGAGCAGACCCCCCTCCCACTCCCTGCCACTGGGTGAGTTAAAAAATAAAATAAAAATTAAAAAGATCTTAGATTATTAGGGTTGGAAGGGACCTCAGGAGATCATCTAGTCCAGCCCCCTGCTCAAAGCAGGATCAATCCCCAACTGGCCTCCTCAAGAATTGAACTCACAACCCTGGGTTTAGTAGGCCAATGCTCAAACCACTGAGCTATCCCTCCCCCCTAAGGCATGGGACCCAATTCCAGGAAATCAGCTTAAAGCCAGCCCTGCATGGCAGGTTCTCCTAGCAATATGTTTGTGACACTTTGGAGTTCATCCCAGACCTGTAAGAGGATGGTCACCATCTGCCCTGCAACAATGGGTGCCTTCTATGCTATGCTGCTATGACTCTCAGCTCTGACACCAACGGCCAGCAGACAAGCATGCAGGTCCCACCCTGGCTTCCACCCCCCAGGTACTTTTTGCAGAATTACACCCCCCCAGTCTCGAATTTCCCCCAAACCATCTCCCTGCAGTGTTCATCCCTCTCAGGGAACACTTACAGGAGTTAAGAAGTTCCTTGCTCCTTCAAAGAGACCATACCCTGCAGCTCATTAATTCAACTGGGGTTTGACAAACTCATTTCAATCACAGGAGTGTGCTGATTTAAATGAAAAGAAAAACAAAAGTCACAGGTTTAAGTGATATCAAGTGTAAGGAATAAAGATAGAAAGGGTTACAAGCAAAGAAAAGTAAAAAGATGCTGCTGAGATTATAAATTCACTCCAGCAAGTTACAATCTTTGCCTAAGCAGGTTTCTCCCCTATAGTTGGTCCCCAAAGACTTCAGCCGCCTTGGCTGAAGATCTGATATTCTGAATTTCAAGAGCTCTGGGCCCTTGAATCCCTCAAGTGATGGATACCAAAATGGCTTTCTGTTTCTCTTTACACTTCCCAAAGTTCATTGCCCTTCTTACAAGAGGCAGAAAGGCTTCCTCTGGGCTTCCCATCCCCCTGCTGATTTGTTTGTCAATGGGGCTTCCATTGTTTTGATTCCATGATGCTTAATTTACGTTGGAGGCCAGTAGATAGCTGCCTTCCCTCCTGTTTGGTCGAGAACCTATTTCTCCCTGGGTTTGGTCACAGACTTTAAAGCATATAATCAGTGAGTTCCAATAATTTCTCATAAATGTTAATACATTTCACAATGATGATGATCACCAGTATGTCACAGGATTTCATAATAGATCATACTGATACACTTTTATAATACGATAATATTGTATACATCCTGCTGTTTCAATTGCTTATCAGTTGAGGTTCAGACCCTTTGTTTTTATAGCGCAGTAACCCACTGAAGTGTATTCTCAGATAAAGTTCTTTTTCTCCTGCTGGGAAAAGACATCTGGTGAAAACTTCATGCTGGTTCCAATCCCCGCTGGTAATAGCTAAGTTGTTACCTCCTCCCCTTGTTAGCTTAATGGCCTTGTTTACCTTTTATGTAAACACATTTCCAATGTCTCATGATTTTCCGGGGGGACACATTCAAGCAGGTGGAACCACATTACTTTGTTTAGGGTGGGATACCTCATGTCCTGGTTGGGATACCTTATGTATCTTATTTCTAGCACGTAGTTATAACTCTTTGTACACACCTTGGATGTACACCGGGCAACGATTTTCTGGGACCAGCATGTTACCAATTTGTATATGACACCTTACATGACATTTTTTAGATACAGATTCTGACGACAGTGTGTGAGGCGTAGTGAGTATGTCAGGCTGCTGAGACAATGGTGAATCATTACTGAGTCCCAGTGTTGCACTGTTATTACACAATACCAGAAGAAAATAGAATCTTCGGTAAAGATGTAGCAAATTCATCCCTCCATCTGGAAAGGAGCTGGAAAGTTATTGCTCCAAAAAGTGGAGATCGATTGACTAGTATCTTGTTTAGTTGCCTTATTAGGCTCTGCTGTTTTGAACACCTGGGACCAGACTTTGCAACAGCTATTATTCCAACATCTGGACACTTAATCTGCACTGCAGCTTAGATTCCAAAGGGCTGAGTACAGACTGGCATCACTCCCCAGTATGTTGTGCCTTTCAATTGGCATTGTTCAGGTTAGTATCTGTGGCTGACCTAAAATGGAATCAAATATTTGCTGCAGCTAATCTGCCTCGATTTAGATGTAGGATTCAGTTGAGAAGAGAAGTGTGCCTGGAGCAATAAGATACTGAGGCAGACTAACAAATCTGCTTTAGACAGAGCTTAGCCACTCTGCAAAATATATGCTCCAAAGCTTCACCATTTCCCTTTATTTAATGAGAGCATTTTGCTCTTCTGGTTCAACTGATAAGAAGGGTAGAGTGGGGCATAACTGGCCTGTCTATGATCCAAATCTGCATCCTGGAAAGACGTGTGTTAATAATAATCACCTTGCTCTTAGATAGCACTTTTCATCAGTAGATCTTATAGTTTTACAAAATGGAGAAACTGAGGCACAGAAATGTGCCAGTGGCAGAGCGGGGAATAAAACTCTGGTCTCCTGAGTCCAGTGCTGTATTCTCTAGGTCACACTCTGCCCCCGTCCCAGCCTAGGAAGGAAGTTATGTATAGTAGTTAAAGAAGGCAAGTTTGGGAATTAAATCAGATAATTTTCATTTCCGCATCATTCGGAACACTTGAACACATGCTTAAACCCCATGGAAGTCAATGAAATTTAAGCACATGCTTAAAGTTAGGCATGTGCTTGGAAAGACAGAGATTCTCTAATGGCTAACCAAAGCATGCATCTTGTAAACATGTTCTTCAGCCACGTTCTTGAGCCAGGGTGTTAGTTCAAGGGACATGGGGAACAGAGTGGAGCTAATGAAAGACTGGAATTAGAGGAAACTGGGGCTGGAATTTCTTTCCTAATAAAATGTCATACATTTTAAGAAAATTCCCATTTCTCCAGTTTTGCCTTGTAACCGAATACCTTCTGCCTAAGCTGTCTTGTGAAGCTTCCCTTAGCCAAAAGAGCATCTTTGAAACCACGAAGGCTCTTCTGCTGGAATGTACAGATCCTGGCCTGTGGGTGGCAAGGAAGGGGTTAAACTCTTTTCCCTGAAGAAAATATCTTCTTCAGCTGCCTACCCTCACAGTAGGGCTTGCCAGGGAGCCCAGGCACTGGGGATAAGAAATGTGGTTGGGATCAACTGGAGCTGACTACTTCATTAGAAAAGAATTGCAAACAAGATCTTGGACTGTGCTGGAGTCCACCAGAGATTCCAAGTGATGAGAGGAAATGTTGGCTGCAAGATGATATTTATACTGCTCAAGCTGCAAGAAACCCCTCAATTGATGGGTTGGATCCTACATCTGAATTTTGGCTTTTCAGAGGTGTCATAAGTGCTCCTTCTCCATCTATTTACAGTGACTTCCATTCACATGAATGAGCTTCATGCATGCAAACCCTAGACCCCATAATTAAAACAAACGTTTGGAGAGGCATGATATTTTAATTTGCTGTCATGATGAAAATCTAGGACAGATGGGATTTGATCTTGTTCTTTTGTTGTTGCTCATGCTGCAGTTTATATTCGACCTGTTTGTTCTCCAGCTTACGCTGCTTCTCATTAGTGAGCCAGTTTTAAGAGAGTTGCATCGCATGCTTCATTTTGGCATGTGCCAGCTAAGCTCAGAAAGTCATCGCCCTTCTTAGACAGTTGAGGTTCTTAGCTGAGACTCACTTCTCTCTAAATGATATTTCACTGTTATAGTAAATGATCAATTTCTGCTCCGTGTAGCCAAGGTCAGGTGCGAGAGAATAACAGTCTCCTACCTTAGCCTTGCTACTGGCACTATGGAGAAGTGATTTATTGCATTTTCAGAAGTGGATGCTTGACATTTTGAAAATGTAATGTAGTGCAACAGTAATTAAGCAAAAAGTAGACCGCTGAACAATTGATTACCACTGTCAGTAAAGCCGGATTAATTTAGATGCTTGAAGAATTGAGTCTGCCATCTATGAATTAAAGGTTAGTAATTAAATTTATGAGCCATGGCCACTGTCTCCTACTGATACTTCACTCATAAGGGTCTCACCATAGGTTAATCAGGTGGAAAACAAATATAGGTTGTTACTTTGCTCAAAGACTTTCTGGTGAGAGCTGGAGTGAAGAATTACCAAGCAGCAGACTTGCATGCCAGCTGTGAGTACCCACCAGTCTATTATCAGTGCAGTCCAGTTGTGTTAACAATGGTCATATGGTCCTATATGTGCTCCAAGGAGTGGCAAATGTGATAGTGGCAGTTGTAGCCTGATGGCTGGAAGTTGAAGTAGGCAACATTCAAACCAGGACAAAGGGACGCATTTTCAACAGGGAGCATAAATAACCATCAAGTGGAGTCCGGCTGCATAGGCATCAACTCCGTAGGTACTCCAGGGCTGAAGCACCCCCAGGGAAAAAATGGTGGGTGCTGACACCCACTGGCAGGCCCCCATCAGCTCCCCCAAGACCTCCAGTGCTTCCCACCCATCAGTGGGCCCCACTGATCAGTGCCTCTCCTTCTCTCCCCACGCCTCCCACCCGCTGCGATCAGCTGTTTCATGGCATGCAGGAGGCTCTGGAGGGGGAGAGGAGGGGAAGAAGTGAAGGCAGAGTGTGCTCGGGGGAGAGGGCAGATCAGAGTGGGAAGAGGCAGGGCAGGGGTGGAGTGAGGGTGGGAAGGGATGGGGTGGGGCCTTGGGGGAAGGGGTAGAGTGGGGCCTGGGGTAGACCCAGAGGTAGACTACTCCCCCCTTTGCCCCTGGCACATTGGAAAATCAGCGCCTGTAACTGGCTGCCTTTCTTAAGGACACATTTCAGTTCTACCACAAGTTCTTGGGCTTGAGGCGGGAATGGCTAAGCCAAGGCCTACAGCCTGTGTTATGCAGGATGTCAGACTCGATGATCGTAACGGTCCCTTTTAGGCTTGGAATCTGTAATGTGAACTGGTTCTAATCAAAGCTAGTAACGGGCAGTTTATTTCTGGGAGCACCTGGCCTCTGTGCACAACAGATGCAGCTGCTGTGAAAAATGGTTGGATTGTAATGAAGGCCACCTCAATGTGATTCCAGTCCCTCCCAGGCTCCAGTTCATCTCTCTTGCAAAACGAGCAACATAACATTTTGACAGGATTTTTCTGTCCTATTAAAATTAAAATGTGGGTTATGTTTTCAGGCATGCCTGTTTCATTGCGGGCCTGCCCCACTCCCACCTGGGATTCATAAGCCCAAAAGTGGATAAAAAGTAGCATTTGAACCAAGCAACTAGATTTTACCTTATGTGACAAACATCAAAATGGCTCTTCAGGGGTCAGTGCAGCCTTGATTTTTGTATTAGATCATTAAAGTAGTTAATTAATCATTCGGATTTATAGCGTGCCTTTTGAGTTTAACCCTTATGGTGCCCTATGGCTATATAACATATGTAAAGCATAATAGTGTGTTACCTAGGCTAGGGCCCTAATCACTGAACCATCATTCCTCTCACCTCCCTTGGTCCAAAACAGACGTGCTGTAAAGGCTGTTTAATTAAGAGGGTTTTTTTTGGAGAAGGCTGAGGATATGTGCCTGGTGGGGGAGCTAAAGGAGCTGTTTTGAGTTACTGACTGGCTGAATTTTGAGCAATATTTTTTTATTATATTTGCTGCTGGGTGGTCATCACCGAACAGTGGTATAATTTAATGGTTAAGGTGCCTAGAAGGTTTTTTTGGGGGTTGTGTCTTTTATTCTAATTTATACCTAACGATATAAATTATATTGTTTAACAAAATCTGACATCCTGTTTGGCCAAACTTTGCTTTCTTCTCTTGAATAATTAACTAAATAACAACAAGCAAGTCATTACTTCTGGGAAGGTCTAACTGTGGGCTGAAACTTCCTGGGGACACTTTCCCTGTCAACCTCCAACCCACCCTTGGCAGACAAAATGTATATCCCAGGACCTCGCTGATTTTAGAGGACTCCTATTTCCAGCAGACGGAAGGAGCACAGTCTGCAATTTCTCTGTTCTTTTCCCTGAGAGCTAGTCTATGCTACATATGTTCTGCTGATACAGCTATAGATAGATCAGTAGAGCTCCCTAGTGTAGATTCAGCATATGCTGACAGAAGGAGTGTTTCGGTGGGGATAATAAAAGACCAACATAGGCTATTTGGTGTAGCATCATTTGTGGTGTAGCTCTGGCCTTAGTCACATGCTGAACCCTTCCATTGGTCTGAACAGAGCCTGCTGCAACATGTCGTTGCACTAGCTCATTGGTAAGAGTGCGTTGTATTGAAATGTGTCTGTCAGCAGTGCTCTGGTCTTTCCTGCTCATTGTCTCTCTGTTTCCAATGTTGTTTCTCAGCTCATTTGACAGTGGCTGAGGCATGAGACCACTATGCCCTTCTCAGCAGTTGTGTCACATCTGTTTGGCAACCTTAGCAGCAAGCATTTGTAAAGGAGCTAAAACAATTTGCACGTGAATAGGTGTTTTTATATCAGTGCTGGACTGCTTGAAAATTAGAGAATGGCTCAAACTGGAACCTCTGATTTGAATCCTTCTCTGAATTTCAGTGAAGAGTCATAGACCACTGTGATCATCTAGTCTGCAACCTGCATAGCACAGGCAAAGAACTCCAAAACAATGCTTAGAGTGGGTCTTTTAGATAAACAGCCAATCTTGATTTAAAAATTGTCAGTGATGGAGAATCCACCACAACTCTTGGTAAGTTGCTCCAAGAAAGGGCTGCCAGCTACTATGGTTTTGGGTTTAAATAGGATACAAACTGCTTTACAGGATCAGATCAGACCCATTGCAATGTACTATAGCAGGGATTTCATGATAGCCACCATTTGGGGCTGAACTCTCATGAGGACAGTTCACAAGACTCTGGCCCCATCAGAATCCAGACCCTAACCTTGGGTCAGTCCCAGAGTTAGGTCCTGAATCCTAAGTTAAACCCGAATTTGATATGGAGCTGAACAGTGTGTGCTTGACATTTTGCTGTGGAAAATATCCTGGTTAACTAATGCGATCAGTTGACTTGACACCACTAAGAACAGACTGCTAAAATGTGGAGTTACTTGTTTCTGTTTAAGGGGGTGTCACCAATAATTTTGAACGATTCAGATCCTAGGGAGATGTAACGTGTTAGTAATTCAGAAAGAGCATACAGTAATTTTGGCACTTCTCAACTGCACACCTTAAAGCACTTTTCCCAGGTGAGTAATATCCCCATTTTATAGCTGAAGAAATTGAGGCAGAAAAAAGCAAAAGGACTTGTTCTAGATCACACAGCGAGTCAATAGCAGAGCAAAGCATGTCTTCTGATTCCCACAGCAGTTCCATGCACCAAAACATGCTGCCTTTCTCACCACTGGTCCATGCCATCTCCTGTTGTTTCTGGGGATTAGCTCTGTGAGGCCAATGCCCCTTCCTGCAGTTGCACATCATCTCTCTGTCTGTCTATCTCTCTCTCTCTCTCTCAGTCCAGAGCCCCTCTCTCACTCCAGTAACTCCTGCTTCCTCTTCGCCACTCAGTCCTCTGGCCGGGTTTGTCAGCATGGCATAGAGTTGGCTACGCTGACTTTGTATGACCTGGGGAGTTCCAGGCTCACCTAAAGATAACCAGTCAGAGAAGGAGGCTAGGTCAGGAAAGAAAGAAAAAAAGGAAGTTTCACCCACCAATATATACTGAGGCTGGCAGTCCTGTGTTTTGAGTCCTGTCAGTCACACACAGAAACTCTCTATAGAAACACTGGGATTAGAGGTGATTGGAGAATGATTTTTTTCCTCCTAAGATTTTTTTGATTCCGTTTTGGGGCTTTGGGTCAAATGAAAATGTTTAGATTAAAAAAAAGTTATTATTTTTTTTTTGACAAAACCTCAAATGTTTGGTTTTGGTTTTTACAACAGATTTTTTTTTTGTCTAGGAAAAGCCATTTTGCATAAAAAAAACCCCAACAAACAACATTTTGATGGAAAATATTTGACCAGTTCTACCTGAGATGCCTTTATACACAAAGGGACAGGTAATCGGAAAAACACCATCCTTTGCTCTGGGATCATGTTGTGGAATGGTGTACGTTTCTGTAAGCCATTATGAACAATGTAGCGGAGAAGCAGAATGGAGGATAAGCTTGCTTGTGTAATTTGGAATGACAGAACAACAACATACCAATAAAGTTGCTTAGAGGAGCGGTTGTACAGCAATGTATTCTACTTGCTGGGCAAATGCAGTGAAACAGCAGATGCCGTCATGTATTACCCGTCCTGCTAAAAGTAATTGCTAGCTCTACTTGTTACCAGATCATTTCACAGATTGACATGGGGTATAAGAGACATCAGTCAATGAGGTCTATCTAGATCTAGATGTCTCGTGTTTTTTTCAGGCAATGATGAATCACACAGTCTCTCGCATTCATGTTTCCATGACTTCTGAAACAGCAGAAAGTAGGAGAATAACTCTGGGTGTTTCATTTCCTTCATAAACCTCTGTACACCCAGTTGTCTGTACGGGTGTACAGAGACAAATCCATCCGTTGTGTTCCTCCCTCCACTGGGGTAAACAGAGGTACACCAGGGATGAAAATGACCCCCTTTATGCATATACAATAGTCATCAAAGCCATTGCAACCACCTGTTTCTCAACCCAAGATGTGTATATACTGTGACTTTACAGTGTGCACATAGAGGCCTGCATACTACAGCCATGCCAATTAGTTTTGATAGTAACTATATATTTCACAGGAAGAAAAAGCAGAGGGAGCTTTTATAAAGGGCCAGAAAAGCCATTGGCAAGTAAGCAGCGTCCGCTAAACAGGGGGACAAATACTGGTCCTGCAGTTAAAGCCTGAATGGTAAGTCTTTAACTGCAAGACCAGTACTTGTCCCCCTCTTTGTCAATGGGAACTGTGTGGGGGAAGGATTATGCCCCCTCCCCCAAACTACAAATAGGCCCTGGGATGCTGGCATGGCCAAGTCATGGTACCACTCCTGGGTCTTGATGAGTGGTAAATATAGACTGTTGCTTTCATCTGAAGACGACCTCTGAACAGGCCCATTAGCCATTCCCACATTCACTATCTGCCAATAACCTCCTCTGGTGAGTGTCCCGGGCACAGAGCCCCCTGTGTGGATGCCCTGGGGCCACTTCCCTCCTGGCATTTGGAACTAGAAATGGTCAAAAAGTGTGTGTCTAGGTGTGTCGGGGAGGGAGGAGTATGTAAATTCAATGGAAACATTGTTTTGTTGTTTCAAAATTTCAGTCATTTTTCATGGGAAAAAATAAATCAAATTTGGAGACATTTCAAGTTCCTGTAGTTCAAACTGGGCATAGCTGTTGCATTTTGGATACAAAGATAGGAGACAACTGGGATCTGTTCCTTATAGGTGGATCCCACTGATTTGTATGACTCATCTCGAAGCTCCAGAGAGATAAGTGCTTCACATAGCGCCTATAAATAAAGTTTCACTTATTTGGAAAAACCTGAACAACATCTTCATGGGTCTGCCAGTGGTAGAATGTTTTCTTTAATTTTTAAAAATTACATTAAATATTTTTACTGAGAAATGTGACCTTTTTTCAGGGAAAAATGTTCACCATTTTTTCCATCAGCTCTAGCCTATGTGGATACTTTAGCCATAACTTGTAGCCAGGAGGAAAGCATTAAACTGTTCCCAACATGTAGATTCAACATGTACATATGTATATAGACAGATACACACACTGCATAGATTAAATATGTAACAATCCATATTTTCATGTGTTGGTATATACACACAACACGTGTGCACATATTCATGGGAGAAAGGAAAGCTATTTACGATATATCAAAGTCAAGATGCAGGGTAATTGTGTTCAAGTGGAATCAAAGGTTGGCATTAAGATTAAATAGCATTGCTATCTTTTAGGAGAAATCTGGTTATAGAAAAACAACACCAAGGTCATCAACAAAATATAATTTAATCCTTAGCTATGAATTAATGAATACATTTTAGATTAATTTAAATCCACAAAGAGACTTTGTGTTCCAGGAATATTTATCATAAAATTTATTAGCTTAGTGCTCTGGCAGGGATTCAGTTTTTGCAGTCCTCAAGGTAACAAGCATTTTATAAATTAAACATACCCCCCCATTCATTTACTTTTTTTTCCAATAATTTCCCCCCTTTTAATTGGATTCCTTTGAACTCCTGTATCTGCTCAAACTCAAAAGTTTTAGGCATGCCACCAGCTCTTTTTGCCTCTTCTCAGATTAACTCCTCTTGAAGCTTAAGTTACAGCTTCTCGCTGCCCCATGGTTAAGTCACCCTGCTCTGAGCAGGGAGTTTGAGCCATATGGCAGAGGATAAGAAACTGAGAATGCTGGTTTAATATTAGTTTGGACTTCAGATACTAGAAACATAGTAAGGGGGAAAACAGGTGGATTTCTTCCAATCATCATTACAAACCAGCTGAAATAATTTCGGAGGTCCTGATTCCAGCAAGCACTTAAGCATGGACGGGAGTCCATCTTTATTCAGGACAGCATTGACTTGAGGGGGATTTAAATACATCCTTAATTACTTTCCTGAATAGAGATGTTGTTCTGAATCAGGCCCTCAGTGGGTATGTGATCCATATGCTGGCATTGCAGCATTTAGGAGTTTAAATAAGGTAAGAAATAGCTGGGAAGATGTATAGTTCTTTGGGGAGTGGGAGGTGGGGGAGGGCTCTGTATGCCTAAAGACCTGCCAGTATGGGGTGGAGGGTTCTGCTGGATGATCCAGAATCCATCCAGAGATTGGGTGTGGCAGGCATGCCCATTAGCTGTCTGGTGCTGATTGGGTGATTTCAGTTGTGAGCAGGACACATTCAGAGTCACTCGCTGAGAGTGGAACCAATAGGAACTCAAGGGGAGAGGGGCAGGTTTATAAATAGGAGGAGTGATGGACGGACTGAAGGATTCAGCAGCGAAGCAGGACGTGGACCAGAAGGGTCTGCTGAGAGGACTGTATTCCAAGGATTTTGCCTGTTTGTTTGATTAGACAGCAGGCTCTCTGCCCTGGTGGAGAAGACAATGACTAGAATTTGCTGGGATTTGGGGTGGGGAGGGAGTTGAAGGAGATTGAGGGGCTATCATTTGTCTCCCAGATGTTAAGGAGCTGGGGTACCCTACAGAGTGCTTGGACACCATTCTGCAGAGCCCGGGAAGGGTAAATCCCCCCAGAGCAGAGTCCTAGGGCAGTGTAAATATGTATGTGCATGAACATAATTGTATTTTGCATTGAACTTGTGGTATCAGCAAGCACTAAAACTGGGAGAACGTCCCCTGAAGGTGTTGTCTTTTAAAGAGTTGTTTTTGACAATAGTCACAATTGTTTCATGGATTATAAATAAACTGTTATGGCTAGAGCGAGCGAGAGAGAGAGAAAGTAAATGGTTTGCTGTTTAGAGTAGCTAATGCAGCCCCACTGCTCCTTTCAGTGTCTATCCAGCAGCCATTCCCAAAGCCTCCTACCTGTAGAGTTTCCTTCACTCTCCCTTTGATTCTCCACAGGCTTCTGCTTTATCTATACCCCAGAAAGGCTGATTTAGTCACATGACCTCCCTGTCATGTGACGTTGTTCATTTTGTCCACCTGGGGAAGTAAGCTAAGTGGATCACAGGTATGGTTGGACCTGTTGCCTTTTAAAGGGCCAGTCACCCTGTGATGTGATGAAGGCAGAGCGTGGAAACGATACCGTATGTTCTAGATCAGGGCACTTTTCTCCTTGTTGCAGAATAACAGCCAGAGTTGAATAATCCAACAGCATTAGTATGATCCATACATAAGAACTGTACATTTAGTTTCTCCCAGGAATTTGTCACGAGCCAACTGGCAGTAGACGTCAGATGTGCTTGCTCTTGATACGCTTCATTCTTTTTATCAAAGCAATAATTCTTTGTTTGGAGAACATGACTCCACAATGCCAGGTGTTGAGACCGTAGCACCAAACAGCAGTGCTGGCAGCTGTTGCAGCAGATTTCAATTTTTCACCCAAAGCTGGCTGTGGGATAGGATGCGATGAAATTAAAGAGCTCCAGATAATCAGAATTTGCATCCTCATAATAATGTACCATTTGTAATGACCATTCTCTGCAAAAAATCCTTCCAGATGCTGTGTTTGAGGCATGGAGTAATCACTTCAGTGAATGAGCCTACCCACCTATTGACTAGGGAAGGCTGTTAGGGAAGGTTAGTGAAATTGGTGCGCAGAATACACCATAGCTGAGAGCAATGAAACATGTTTGTATAGTTTATCTCATTTAACTTTAATAGAGAGGGTGGGTTCTTGCCCATAGGAACTGGGGGACAGTTGATTTCTGACCATTTTAAACTTCGGTGAAATAATTTAGTTTGTCTCTGTTCAGGTTTCGTTATGGAGAAATGAGGAAAAGATCTTGAACAGTGTCAAATAGTTTTTACTTCCCCCACTTTGCAGTAGTGTTTACACTGTCTGTGTAGATGCCAGCCCAGGCCCTGAAAGGGATTAAAACTCCCACTTGTCCTGGAACTTGGAAGCTCTAAGGAGCCAGTATATTAGCTGAGTTATGCCTGGCTGCTTCACAGCCTGTGATTTAGCATGCCACTGAAAAATAAAATTGCAATTTGAATATGATTGAAACCCAAGTTTGAGTGAATTAAGTCCTTCCACTGAAGACGTGCAAGGAAAGGCGGGGAGAACTGTACAGCCTGCTCTTCGTTTGTTAAGCTGAAGAAATGCTCCTTGCACTTTGAGTGGAAGGTGGTGTGGTTTGCAATGGGCCTTAGTTTTTGTGGGAGCTTGTTCCATAGTCTCAGACTGGCCCTCCGTCTCCTGCATAAATGGACTCGCTCATTTTAACTCATGTAGTGTGGTAGGACTCTGCTGTTTAGCCAACATGTATTAGAATCCTGCAGGGAGATGCTGATTAGTTCCCACTAGCTCATTGTATCCAAGTGCAGCATGATAAATCCCCCATGGATGAAAGGGAGGTAGCAGTAGCTCTCTCAGGGAGCAGGAACTATGATAGATGTGAGCATGCAATAATTCCTGAGCTATAAAACTTTCAACAGTTAAGTGGAGGCGCAAGCATGGACAGAGGCTTCTGTTGTGTTATTGCTTTTGAATTACAGCTAAGGCCAGAGCCCACAAAGCAGGCAGTGAGTATGGACATCTAGCTAGCTTGGGCACTGAAGCACCAACGTCAGTGTGGACTAGCCCTGTGACCCCGGGTTCCATGCTGCAGCGGCTTCTTTGCTCCAGTAGATTAAAGCTAGTTCAGGTGTGTCTACATGAGCTGCGAAATGCGATCACCCACGGTGGGTGGGTTTGAATTCAGCCTGTTGACCTCTCAGCTCTAAAGGTTCCTTCCTCATCTCTTTTCACATCTACTCTTGGAGTGGGATACTGATCTGAATTTAGTCTAAAATCCATTGTTCCCTTCTCAGGCAGCAGGTAAATGATACAACTTCAGTGTCCTTCTGCTCCCCAGAATAGAGCAGGTTTTTTGAAGAGACTTTTTTTTTAATTATGAAGAAATCTCCTTCCTCCCCTCTTTCTCATGCTGAGACATATACACAAGCATTTTTCTTCTCAATCATCTCCTTCCATCATATCTGGAGTGACAAAGGCCATTCTTCTAGTGCTGTAATCTAAAATGTGATTGAGTCGACTTACACTGGAGTCAAAAAGCTATTGTCTGACTGATTTGCATTAGGATTTTAAATCAACTGCTCTCGACACATGTACCACACTCTGTTTAAAATATTGGTGGCTTAAACTACCCTGTATGCAGAATTACGTGAACACTTTTTTATGATATTGGCATTCTGCTCTCTAATGATCAGCAACGTAATACATTCTGTGTAGGAACCTTGGTGAAGTTTAGCTGCTGGCTGCAAGAGTCACCATCCCCTAATGCTCATGACATTACTCATTGCAGATGGCGTCCTAAAGCACCACGTAAAACCTACCTACTAGATTCCGTTTATTTAGTATGATGAAGAACTTGTTACATTGCTCGTTTACTGCTTAATGCTTTGTTTATTATTTTTTTAAGTAGAGCAATTTTATCACTTCCCATGGGTGCAGTTATTGTTCCTTTCAGAAAGCTGGCGTAAGTGTGTGTATCTTTACTCCATCCAGCCTTCTGCACCAGATGGTTTTGCCTTTCCGAAACTGGCTGAAATCTTTGGTCACAGCGGCTAACAAGCAATGAGTTATAAGCCGTTTTGGCTGCTCTTTGATGGGGCAACACATTGATTAAGGGCAAGACTGAGCCTTTAGACAGCCTTGTACCTCTCAAACGCTGCGGTAACTTCTCCCTCATGGTAAGAATGTGTCCCAATACCTCCCCTCTCACTCTTGGTAGGAAGTCAGCAAGACCAGTCTTGGAAAAAGTGCTGCTTGCCTCTCCACCCCGGTGCCTGGCCAGCATGTAGATGTGAGGAGGAATCAAGGCCCTCAGTGGGCAACACCCACAGATCAGTAACGACATTCTGTACCAGATCCAGTCCCAGCTGCCCTCGAGCACCTTTGCTTACTCCAAATATTCTTGGTTTGTTCCTTATTGCTCCAATATCCTTTATTTCGTTTATTCATTGACTCTTGGATACAGGGGTGATGAGCACCCTGGAGAAAAGGAGGCAGGCAGGCTAGAGCACGTTTTGCATTCTTTCTTAACAGCTTTGATAACTGGAGTCCAATAGCCAGATTCTGAGCTGGCATAAAAGGTATCGTTCAAAGGAAGTCAATGGAGTGATGTTGATTTAAACCTGCCGAGAATCTGGCCCCAAGACTTTAACCATTCAAATTATGTTCTGTCTCCTTTGAAATTAACACTTTTCTGACAGAATTTCACTGTTAAGAAGCTTTTCAAGATGTTATTTGTTCAGTCACCCCAGATTTGTCACATTTGCAATGGAAATTGAGGATCACTTCCTTTCTAGTCATTTTTTCATTACTTTCCTCCCCCACCTTTACACTTTTCCTACGTTAAGAACGTTCAGTGCTAGTAAGAATAACTCAAATTCATTCATTTCTGCTTTATCTTCTTGTCCAATAGATTGTCTCCATTGAAGATCTTGGCTTCACATCAGGGCATACCCTTGATCACTTTTTTAAGAGACTTAATGATTTTTGCAATTACATGTACTAGGGCAGGTAACAATAACATCTTCCAATGACTTACCAATTTCAGAGAGCTAGTAAATCATCACAGGTTGGTTTGAGTGCATGGTTTATGGAAGTCTGATAGTTTGTTATGCATAGATATGGTTGGTTGTTATCACTGTACTTTGAAAGGAGATTGTGGTTAGTACCACACTGGGATCAGTAGCATTTACAAAGAGAATATTAAAATTATATCTTCAAAAGATGATCAGTCTCCTAATCTAATAAAACCTAGAATTGCTTCTTAGGGCTCAGGATGGGTGTTATTTTTTTTAAACTACATTGTATGGTGCAGAACTGCCAGAACTGCACCACACAAGGTTAGCAACTTTAAAACCAATTTCTTTTTCTGAGTATCAGAGGGGTAGCCATGTTAATCTGGATCTGTAAAAGCAGCAAAGAATCTTGTGGCACCTTATAGATAAACAGACGCATTGGTGCAAGCATCTGACGAAGTGGGTATTCACCCACGAAAGCTCATGCTCCAATCGTCTGTTAGTCTATAAGGTGCCACAGGACTCTTTGCTGTTTCTTTTTCTGAGTCGTCTTCTTCCTATACAGAGAGACAGATCCTCAAGTTAGCTAGTTTTGTGCTTTTCCTGAGGTGGCTGAGTTCATTTGAATTTCCTGCTGTTAATACAACTCTATCAATTGCATCTTGGTGTGTGAGTAAGGAATGGAGGACTGGAGCCTACTTGTCTACTGTCGAATAGATTCTGCAAGATGGCCAGCCCAGCATCTGGGAGTGAGAGAAAACAAAGTTACATTGTTTGCACTTATGTGTCAATTTAAATTCTCTGGCATGATGAATTTAAAACTATTGCCTCTGAAAAACTATTCATAAAGGGCATGGTGGAAAGCTCATTGAAGTCAATGGGAAATCAGTGGGCTTTGGAGAAAAATAATCATAATTATTTATTATTTCCATTATCGTAGCACATAGGAGCCCTGGTCGTAGACCTGGATCCCATTTTGTTAGGCGAACACAAACATGAATGTCTTTCACAACCGGGAATGGAAAATGGCTGCCTCTTCTTGAAATATTCTTCTTTGTTTCCAAGAAATAAATTCCAAGAAGTAAAAGCCCATCGTGGTAATCACTGGAAGCCATTCTTTTGACGACTGTCGCGAAGGAGGGAGAGGAGAGAGAGAAATATTTTCTCTGTTTTCTTCTGCTTTTTGGAGGCCCAGCCAAGAAACTGTCCCACTGTGACATAATACAACTGATATCAAAAGAACCTCACTCTACTGTGTGCTGTAAATTGTCCCCTTGCATGATCTCTTTGGAAAGATTTTTCTTGTCTGATTACAGACCGGTTATAAGAATTTGCAATATACACCTGTCCCCAGCATAAGAGTTTTCAAGCAAGAATTTGTAGACCAGCTTTTATAAAAGTCCAGCAGCATTTTAGTCCAACCTGTACAGAAATTAAATGTGCATGTCTTCCAGTTATCAGGAGATAGTTAGAGTTTATCCAGTTTCCAGATATGTTGTAGAAGTCAGCCTGATATTTATGACCTTGGACTGCAAAGCAGGGCCGGCTCTAGGAAGTGCGGGCCCAATTCAAACATTTTCGGTGGGGCCCCAATAGAGATGACTTAAAAAAAAAATGTAAAAAAATGCCTTTCATTTCTTAGCAACCAGTTCCCTATAAAAAGTTCTAATTTAAGGGATGTGCCATAGTATGTATTTTTTGTACCAATAGGGTTATCATATGTCCGTATTTTCCTCCCAAATGGTGATTTAAGAACCAAAAAGTCTGACGTCCGGGAAAATACGGATGTACATTAACCCTAACTAAAGTTCTTTTTTAAAAAGATGGGCCTGAACTAGAAATAAGCTCCATTTCACATGTGTGGGTCCCTGCCACTCCCTGGGGGTGTGCTAGCGTGACCAGATGTCCCGATTTTATAGGGACAGTCCCAATTTTTTGGGTCTTTTTCTTATATAGGCTCCTATTACCCTCCATCCCCATCTCGATTTTTCACACTTGCTGTCTGGTCACCCTAGGGTGTGCATATGTGTGGGTCCCAGCTGCTCCTTGTGCCCCTCATTGAAGCAGGTGTGCAGGGTTACTGCCCTGGGAACTGCAGGACATCAGTGGACATGGGGCCGGCTGGAGTCAGGATCTGACTGCAGTCAGGGCAAGGGGTGCGGAGCTGGCTGGAGACAGGGGTGCGCGGAGTGGGCTGGCTGGCTTCAGGTAGGGCCGCAGGGGGTGCAGCAGGGGTTGGCAGGGTTGGAGACAGCGGAGTGCGGGACTGGCTGGCTTCAGGCAGGGAGGTGCAACAGGGTTTGGCTGGAGACAGGGCAGCGGGTGCGTGGCTGATGCAGGCAGGGCAGGGGGTGCAGGGCTGGTGTGGGCAGGACAGGGGGTACAGCCCACCCTGTATGGTGAGTGCCCCCTCGTCCTCCCCTCTCCCCCACTGGGATAGCAGCAGCAGCCCGGGACTTGGGGGCTATTTAAAGGGCCCAAGGCTCCCCTGAGTCCCCTGCCCGAGCCCTGTAAATAGCTGAGAGAGCTCTAGGGAAGCAGCAGGGCTCTGGGGGATATTTAAAGGACTGGGGCGGCAGAGGCAGCTGGAGCCCCAGCCCTTTAAATAGCTCATGGAGCCCCCTGCTACCCTAGGGCTCTGGGGGCTATTTAAAGGGCCTGGGGTACCCCTGCTTCTACCACCCCGGCCCTTTAAATAGCCGGGCGAGCCCTGGGGAAGTGCTGGGGATCTGGTGGGTATTTAAAGGGCTGGGGCTGTAGAAGCAATGGGAGCCCCAGTCTTTTTAAATAGCCCACAGAGCCCCGTAGTCCTACCCCAGAGCTCCAGCAGTGGGGCTCTGGTGGCAATTTAAAGGGCCTGGGGCTCCAGCACCTGCTGGGAGCCCCAGACTCTTTAAAATGCTCCCTGGGGAAGCCAGGCCACCCCGGTGCGGCGCACTGGCTCTTGCTGGTATGCCAGTCCAGGGCTTGGGCGCGGGGCCCTCTTAGGGGCGGGGCCCAATTCAGGGGAATTGGTTGAATTGGCCTAAAGCCGGCCCTGCTGCAAAGGGGCAGAGACAGGAAAAAGAAGCAATACATTGGTAATTTTGCCCTTATTAACTGTCATTGCACTAAACAATAAAATGCCTGATTGTACTCCATTGAAATAAGACTCCCACTTATTTCAATGGGCTTTAGATCAGCTCAGTACTGACCCATAAAAGAAATCCATTTTCACAGCTTAAACACTGTTAAAATGAATTAACAATACGGTAGGTATCTGAAATAAACAGAGAACAGGGAATAGATTCAGGAAACTCAATATTTCCGTGCTAAAGCCAATCCTCAAATTTCATAAAATTTGGATGAACTTCGGTAAGTGTATCACAGATTCCTCCAAGGAGCAGAGGAAACAAGACAATCTTGGCCATTTAGCCTTTCTATAGAATTCCAGACAACTTTCTCCACTGCCATGTAAATTCACCCCTATAACTGGGCAGATTTCTTGATGATTTATTTCCCAGTTCATGGTTGTGATGTAGATATAGTACTGTATCAACCATTAGGTCTCCTGTGAGTCAGAATTATCCACTAGGCAGAGGCAGAAGATGAAAGAATGCAAAGTGAAAAATTTCAAGTTTTGTGAGTTTGAAACATTTCAGGTCAAGCTAAAGCATTTTCAAATTCATTTAGTACTTTCTCTTTGGGTCACTGGCAGCTACAGAATTTGAAGGAGAATTCCCCCTCCTAACTCAATGATCAGTGGTGTCAGCGCTAGCAATAGATGTGAGCTGAAAGTTTGTGTAGTCCCAACACCATTCTAACTATGGGTTGGTACTCCAAGACATCTTCCTTGATTATGGGTACTGTGGAAATTGGAACACTCCTCTAAAAGAGTGTACTTGCAAGAATGAAGCTGTGTTATTGTCTATTCAGTGTTCGATGCTCTTGGGATATAATTCTTCAATGTAACTTTCTCAAGGCTTATATTTCAAGAATGCAAAGGCTGCCAATTCTGAGACTCAGAAGGCTGAACACTTAAAATATTGACAAAATTGCATGCCTCCACATATACAGTAGTTAGAGTATATGTGGGGTATATGTGTATGCACAGTGACCTCTGTTGGATAGACTCAGAACTGCTGAGCCATGTTTCATAGGACATAATTAAAGCTTGCCAGAAAACTGGGATTTTCCCCATGAAAAGTTTCATGGGGAAAAAATATATTTTCAAATTGGGATTTTTCCAATTTTCCTGTAAGAAATTTAAAAAATATGGGGAAATGATTTTGAAACACTTTATTACTGTTGCCCAATTTTTTCTAGTTGGCACACAGTATTAAGTGTTGAAAGAGTTACTTTGAGAGAGAAAGAAGGTAGGAGACTACAGGACATAGTGACAGCACTTTGGAAAACTCAAAAGCTATTCACTGGTATTGTCATTTAATTAACAAACTAAACCACAGCTGTCCACAATCACAGCTGGGTTTGTGGCTAGAACCCAGCATGCTATTTAATGGTGGAGAAAAGTCATTTGCAACAATAAGCCACAGTGGGTGATTGATGAAGGAAGAGAGGTGGCAGAATTGGAACATTGGTTCTGATACTGCAGTCCTCACTCAGAGAAATGGAGGGCTGTGTGTACTTCATAGTCAGACTCATGAAGAGGCTTCAGATAGTGAGAAATCTGGAAACACAGAGGTAAGAAAGAATGAGGCCACGTCTATACGGCGCGCCGTATCGGCGCGTTACAATCGATTGCTCGGGGATCGATATATCGCGTCTCATCTAGACGCGATATATCGATACCTGAGCACGCTTACATCGATTCCGGAACTCCACCAAAACCAACGGAGTTCCGGAATCGACATGGCGAGCCGAGCACATCGATCCCGCGTGGTGAAGACGGGTGAGTACATCGATTTTAGATAATCGATTTCAGCTACGCTATTCTCGTAGCTGAAATTGCGTATCTAAAATCGATTTTCGCGCTTCGTGTAGACCTGGCCTGGGAATAAAGAGAAGATCTAAAAGAACTGAGGGACACTTTCACCTCATAAATCATGTGAGTCTCATAGTCATGAAATCTGAGATCATTTGCAAAATCATTATATTCAGCCTGCAACTGGAGGAAAACAGTGAGTGTTACAGATAAGAGGGCAGGAGGTAAATCTCCTTGATCTTATGGAATTGTATGAGTTCATAACAGAATATCTGCTTGTATATCCAAATATTAATATAATCATTTGCAAATACCTTAATCAACTGATTTTGAACACTAACGCCTGTCACCTGAATGGAAGAACACATTAAAGCATTGGTGTTAGAAAATATGTCATATAGGTCCCAATCTGATAAACTTTAACACCTGCTTTAACTTTATGCACAAGTGTAGTCACACTAAGTTTGCAGAATTGGGACAAGGCCATAGTCATAGGACTGCAGATATGGAGCCGGACAGTCAGCTGATGATTTACACCAGCTAACAATCTGGCCCTTTGTTCTTAGCATAATTTTTCTATCCTGGAAAACAGTTCAGAGCACTAAAAATATAGTGTTTGAACAATGTTTTGTTGTTGTTGTTTGTTATTTTAAGTATGGTGTGGACATCACCCTAAAAGCTCCATTCTGTGAATAATTATTTGCTTAGTGCTGGATTTGAAAACAAACTTCCCAGTATATGAATAACACTGCTTTGAAAAAGTGCACAACAAAAACCTTTGCGCTGTGCTAAGGAGTCTAAATTGCTTGAAAACAGCACTGCAAAGAGAATGCAGCTTTCATCTGACAGGCTGTGTAAGATGGTTTGACCTCTCTCTTCCTTTGCATGCTTTGACTTAGCTTTTCATGTAAGTGTCCAGCATAAATTCTTTTAATGCCAATTTCCATGTCAAAACTACAAACAGATATTTGATCAAAGGTCATCTCTCCTTTGTGTTCCTATTTGATATAGAAATTTCTGTTTCATCTCTGCCTGTCATGGTCAGTTAAGGGAACTGCAACCTGATGGGAAATTACTCATGCATTTCATGTCCTCTCTTAGAAGTTTCCCCCCTGCCCCCCTTCATATCTTATGGGTGTTTTAATTTGAATATGTTTTCATTTTTAATGGAATAGTTAAATTAGCTTTCAAAGTGCAGCAGTGTGATACTGAACATTGTCTGCTTATTAACTTAAACTCAGTTTACTGGAGATGATACCGTGGGAGCTGATAAAATAATTATCATTTTTAACGGTGGCTTTACTTCATGCTTAACTCATGCAGCTTGTTTTATGTGGCAGTATCTAAAGCATGGAAATGGTAGTAAATAAATGTTTTGGGGGGTGACTTATTTATTTTTAAACACAGCTTGACTGGTGATACATAAAAACAGATTCTAATGGAAAATCTTACATCAGACTTGCCCCTGCATGGATGTACTAACAGCCCACTCCCGCATCAGTGACTGCTGGATCAGACCCTAAGTTCAATAGTGAAGCCCTGATCCCACGAAGACTTTTATACATCTCTCTCTCCACTTATAGGGTCCCCATTACCATAGTATTTGCACCCCTTTAATGTATTTGACCTCATAACATCCCTGTGAAGAGCTATTGTCACCATTTTATGAATAGGGAGAATTGAGGCACAGAGAGATCCCGTGACTTGCCCAAGGTAACACGGGAGGCCCATAGCAAAGCAGGGAGTTAATCTCAGAGTTTCCAAGTTGGAGGCTAGCACTGAAACCATTGGATCAGCCTTCCTTCCTCTTCTGTGTTCTAGAACTACTCACAGTGCATAAAGTTAAGCATAGGTTTAAGTCTTTGCAGGATTAAGCCATTTGTGTGTATCTGTTTATCTGTCTAAGCAGAAAATTTAAAATACTATTTTGAATCCAGTTGAAATCTTGGGTTTGGTGACTTGTCTTTTTATAACTTCTTGTTTCTGTTTCACTGTTAAAATATAGAACATTAGTGAGACAATAAAATAATGAATGCCTAAGTCAAAATATGACACATTTTGCCAGTTCGCTGCTGTTGTCCATTATGGCCTCAGTTCAGAAAAGCACTTAAGTACATGCTTAATTACCTTTAAGTCTCATGGGATTTAAACATGTGCTTAAAATCAAGCATCTACTTTGATGAACTGAGGCCTAAATAAACATATGGCCAAAGCTTGAGAGCACTCAGAAGTGAGCTAGTTTAGTAGTTTCAAAGAAGTGAATTGATTTCATCTATAGGGTTAGGTAAAGGCTGCAAAACAGTGTTTGCAAAATCATGCCGTGGTTTGCAGCTGTAGCCCCAGGAGTCAGTATTAGAATAACAGAATATCAGGGTTAGAAGGGATCTCAAGAGGTCATTTAGTCCAATCCCCTGCTCAAAGCAGGACCACTCCCCAGACAGATTTTTACTGCAGTTCCCGAAATGGTCTCCTCAAGGACTGAACTCATAACCCTGGGTTTAGCAGGCCAATGCTCAAACCACTGAGCTATCCCTCTGCCCCATGAGCAGGTCTAGGAGACACAATGATAAATATATTGAGTGGGGCAAACAAGCACACTTTTTCTTCAGGTAAAAGCATTAAAGGGAAAACATACTAAAACAATACAATAAAGGCACCTACACACACCTCTTAAGCTTACCAGAGATCACCGCCCCCCCACCTCAATCTCCACAAGTGCTCTGCTCGATGTCCATTTTGCCAACCCTTTACTTAGGTTTGGGCCCCCCTCCTTGAACAGAATGTCCTGTCCAGGGGCAACAGAAGCACCCTAAAGTGGAGGGGCTACCGGTGCCTGAACCATGGCCCTGCCCTTCCCCCACGCCACCCCTTCCCCCTGAAGCCGACCCCCATGCAGCCCCTTCTCCCCAAACTCCTGTCTTCACACTACCCCTCCTCCCAGAGCCCCTGTTCCTGCACCACCTCTTCCCCCAAGGCCCGGCCCCACCCCACTCCCGCACTGCTTCTTCCCTCAAGAGCCTGCCCCTGCTCACTCCTCTCCACTCCCCCCTTTGTCATTCACCCTTTTAGATGTGATGAGGCTATAGCCCCTGACTCCCCCCTGTTCTGGTGCCCCAGGTCCTGTCTGTCTGTTGCATCAGGAAGAAAGCCTGCATTTAAACTGATTCAGGGCCATTTCTCCCAAAGTCCTCTTTGTCTATTGGCCTCCGAAGAATACAGTCTGAACCAGAATGAGAGTCTCCCCAGGAGGTGGTGCATCGCTGTATGTGTTAGAACCTGAGTTAATTTTCCTAATCACTCTCCCATACCCCTCGTTGCTCTTACTTCCTAAGAGGGCTGCGGTTCCTGTCCCTTGTGGAATTACATACAATCCTGGGCATCCAAAATGATACATTGATGGCGTTGCACTGGTGAGAGAATATGATAAATACAGTTTCAGAGGGGAGAAGAAAGGTATCATAGAATTCTGTTAAGTGTCTATCTCCAGTAGAAACTAGGGTTACTAACTTTCTACCCACACAAAACTGAACATCCCTGCGCCACCCGTCCTCTGAGGCCTCGCCCCTCCTCTGTGGCCCTGCCCCCTCTTACTCTATCTCCCCTCCCTCTGTCACTCACTTTGTCCATTCTCACTCACAGGGGGTTGAGATGTGGGAGGGGGTGAGGGCTCTGGTTCGGGGTGAGGGTTTTGGGGTGTGGCCAGGCATGAGGGTTTTGGAGTGCAGGAAGGGGCTGTGGGGTTCAGAGTATGGGACAGGGTTCTGAGCTGAGGCAGGGGTTTTAGGTGTGGGAGAGGGTACAGGCTCTGGGGTGGGGCCAGAAATGAGGGGTTCAGGGTGCAGGAGGGGGCTCCGGGCTGGGGCAGAGGGTTGGGGTGCAGGGCTGCATGAGGGCTTTGGGTGAGGCTGGGGATGAAGGTGCTTCCTCTCGTTGAAGTCAATGATACGACTTCCAATGATGTTAATTTTTTAGGCCTCTGTCATGAATTGCTTTAGAAATCAATGTTTTGCACATTGCCTATTTAACATTTAAAACCTGTATTCGAGATATGTCTCATTTTGGGTGACTGAAAGATCAATTCCTTGATCAGAAGCAGGAACACAGTACTCAGATGACAAAGGCCTACCCAGTGGCAAATATTGCCATGCTTGCAAGCTAAATCATACCTGTTATGAATAGACTGGCATGCAGCGCAGGGCATGCCAATGAAACGGAGGAGGCTAGCCATTGGAACAGTAAGCCATAGCAGTGCTTACTTGGTTACAGGGACTTGTCTGAGGTGCTGTGGTTGAAGACCAAAAGGCAGATTCTGAGCTCGGCCACCATCCCCCTATCTAAATCTGGAGTCATGACACATTTACCTGGGTCTAACTGAGATCAGTGTTTGGTCCCATCTAGAAAATGTTATGCTTAAACAAAGCACACAAGATGTTTTATAGGGGAGAAGGCAACACGTTGCATTTATTGAGAATACAGCAGTTAGCATATGCTATCCAGTTACTCCTTAATTGGTGTTATTTTTTATGTTAACATTCCAAAACACCTCTGAAAGGGTCATTCTGCCCTGATTTGATTTAATCAATTGTCTTTAGGGGTGCCAGCCTCCACCTCAGGGTCATCAATCTGCCCTTCCTCAATCATGGATGCTTGTTGATGATTCTCTGGTGTCAATAAGTCTTGATAAGTGTCTTCTCTCCCTCTTTCTTGACTATTTGGTTAACAATGGCCTTCACACCTTATCTTTTCCTGATGCATGCATTCCTCTTTCACACAAACAGTCTTGTACAGAGACCTTTGAGAATACAAACAGCAGTATTTTATATCGAGCAAAAAGACATTGTAAATTAAACCTTGCTAAGTTTTATAACCAAAACAATACACATTGAGACCCAGGTCTTCAACGTTCCTCTAATTTACTTAACAAAGACACAATACAGGATCCTGTGGCTTACTAACTAAATTTTAACACAAAGAACAAAAAGGACCCAATTTGTAATGCATTTGGGAAACAGAGTCCCAGAGGGTCATTCCTTTCTGCTATTGGCAGGATGAAATCAAATCATACATTAATTCTGATAGTACAATTATAAAATTCTGCTCCTACAGAAGCATGCCAGCAGCTTTCCTAATGCACACCTTGGTGTGGCCTATTGCTTCCAAAGTATGGCTAAAAAGTAACAAGAAGATATAGAGAGCCTGTCCAATATATTACTTTGAGTAACCCAGAGTCTTTCTGTATCACTACACCAGAAGAAAATGTTTTTAGACAAATGGTTCTGACCCGTAAGCCCTAAAATAGCCTGGTGCTGGCTTATCAAACACAAATTGTCCCCCCACCCCCTTTTTTTTAAAACTTTTCCGCTGTAAATATCAAAGATTGTTGTAATGACACTAAGGGGACTCTAGAGATGGCATTACTCAGGCACACGCAAGAGGACACATCTTCAGCGGGTGTAAGCCATGGTTGGCTCCATTGGCTTCAAGAGATCTGTGTGGATCCTAAGCTGAGGATCTGATGCAGAAACAGGAAGGTGAAACATTAATGGAGTGCCCAATCTCCTACTGACATCTGTGGCCATTCAGCAAGCCCTCATAAACCTAACAGATTACTGGGCTTATCTGCGGGCCCAGTTCTCTCCCCAGGCCATACTGCCACACCTGTGGTCAACAGGGCTGCCCAAACTGGATCCACCCTTGTAATCCTGCAGGATTTTTTTGGAGAGGGCTGAGGGCATGCTGCCTTGATTATGAAGGGGCAGAAAGGTATGTATGTAGATGGCTGGCTGGCTGGGTTCCTGTTTGAAATGATTGCTGGGAATTTTTAGTGTGTTAGCAGTGAAGTCAGAGTGCCAAAGGTGTTGGAAAGGCATCTGTTTAGCATTTTACATCCAAATAAATAAATACGCAATTGAAAAATGTTGACATGAAATATGACTAGGCAAAGGCCGAATCCATATTCATGATGCCATGTTGGCAGTATTCCCGATGCTCTCACCAGAGATTGTGGGGAGTGTGCATAACCCAGACATCGCTGTCAGTCCCTCAGTCCTTTCAGGGACTTTTTGGAAGCAGCATAAAAGGTCAGGGACAGCGACAAGTGTTGGAAGCAAAGGGTGGTGATGCCTGATAACAGGAAGATACCATGGCTTCACAATGGCTAGGCAATGAGCTTGCTGTGCCTGTGGTTTACTATGCCAATCAGATCCATCTTGTTGTTTCCTGGTGCTCTCTCCCTCTGTTTGTATCCCACCCGTTTCTCATTTATACTTAGATTATAACTCGTTGGAGATGGAAATGAGTTTTTGTTCTGCATGTACAACGCCTAGCACGATGGGGCCCCGAGCTCTGATTAGGACCCCAATGTGCTACCACAATACAAATAAATGCCAATAACAATGATAGAGAAATAGAAGTGAGAACCAAGGATGGTGGGCTTTTTTCCAGACATTTTTCTTCTCAATGTTTTCACTAAACAAAAGTCAGAACTATTCAGGCAACAAAATGAACCTACTCTAGTTTTAATTCATTTCTGAGTAATATTGGTCGCACGTGTATGCTTTGTATGGGGAAAGTAACCGTATGCTTTTAAACTATTTCCATAACATTTATATAGAAATTAATCGTAGCAAATATTGACTCTTCCAGAAGGCAGGCCTTGAAACATCTGTATAGGTGAAAATATATATAATTCCTGGTTAACTGATGATTTAGACTCTTTTTATTGCTATGTAGTGAAGAGAGACTTCTTGCCTGTGTTTGAACTTGTATGTAGTAAAAGAAACCAAATGTCTAAGCCTTTTAATCAATATTGTTTTAAAACTATAGCTGAGGTTTTTAATTTTCTGTACAAAAACAACAAGGAGTCTGGTGGCACCTTAAAGACTAACAGATTTATTTGGGCATAAGCTTTCGTTGGTAAAAAACCTCACTTCTCTTTTACCCATGAAAGCTAATGTCCAGATAAATCTGTTAGTCTTTAAGGTGCCACTGGACTCCGTGTTGTTTTTGTGGATACAGATTAACGCAGCTACCCCCTGACACCTTGACATTTTCTGTACAGTATCAGGTGTAATTTGCTCCAGACAGACAAAATAGTCGGCTCCAAGCAAGGATCAAACGTGCTGTCTTTGTATGTAAAACAGGTTTTCCAAGCTCTAGTTCCAGAGCTATAATTAATCAGCATCCCTCACCAGCAGAGCACCCCTGCAGGGGTACGTATGCTGTGAACGAAGCCTCGGTGCTGACATGATGCTTGTATGTCTCCATCGTCCCTTCTATACACTGTGAGCTGCTTGCTATACCGGTATATATGTTAGCTTGGCACTGGCATTCCAGTTGCTTTCTAGAATAAGTTACTCCTTGTTCCATGCTAGTTTCTATTTGTGTTGGATATAGCTCTGTTGACTAGTATGAGCCTTGATCAACCAATCAACCAGGTGCGATCAGGCTACAATTTGTAATACAGCACCCAAATGAGTTGTAATAACTGGGCATTGTACACATCCTGAGCCTTTCCCAAGGACTTGGGCACTGGAATTAGAGTGGGTTTATTCCAGTCTCTTTCCTTATTGGAATAGGTTCAAGTGCACGCGGTCAGTGGTTGACCCCGCCCTCACACCCAGTGAAGACAACAGGACTGATCCCATAAGGAAAGGTGGGAGGCCCGAGCCTGTTGAATGTAAAGGAATCTGCTCCCAGCACACCGTAACTGTCCCACCTTATTTTGTTTTTGTGGCGTTAAGCTAATGAAGCATCACAGTCATGAGAAATTGCAGAATATATCTGGAGATGGTCACCTAATTAATGCCACTAATGTCCCCTGGCAGCCACTGAAATGATCTAGTGGTGCACACAATGCAGCAATGACTTTTGTTTTTTAATGGACTGGAGCAGTATGACTGCACCTGGTGTTACTTCCCAGCTCCCCAGTTATTAGGTCTGAGATGACCCCTCCTGCACCAGTCCCCTGAAGGCACTAAATAATACATTGTTCCTCCGAAAGCCCCAAAACACTGTAGCTAACCTGGGTTTCAACAGACCTGCATAATGAAGGCACCTCTGACACCCTAGACCTGTACAATCTGGCTGAGGCTTTGCTGATTTTTCTCTCCCTTTAATGGGAGGTAAACAAGCTGTGCTGATTGGGATGTACGCAGTCTTTGGGTGTAATCTGTTAGGTCTGTGAGGGCTTGCTGAATGGCCACAGAAGTCAGTAGGAGATTGCTCTCCATCTGCTCTCTGCAGGATTGGGCACCTTCCTGTTTCTGCATCAGATCCTCAGCTAGGATCCACGTAGATCTCTTGAAGCCAATGCCGCCAACCATGGCTTACACCCGCTGAAGATGTGTCCTCTTGTGTGTGCCTGAGTAATGCCATCTCTAGAGTCCCCTTAGTGTCATTATGACAATCTTTGATATTTACAGTGGAAAAGTTTAAAAAAAAAAAGGAGGGGGGAACAATTTGTGTTTGAAACTCGCAAATATCTGTGAAATAGCCAGAGGCCACCAAATTCTGAGCTCGTTAGTCAATGGGTATTTCACCATTAATATCAACAGGGGCAGAACTTTACCGTGTTTGTTTTATAAAAGCATGAAAACCACAGGTGTCTGAATTACCTGCGGAGCCACTTTTGCATCAGGTGGATGCATCCTATTATTGAAGGAAAAGCAACATCTCTCAGAGCCACTGTATGCACCATTACCGATGGCATGATGCAGGCTTGCCTTGGTAAGAGGTCTTATGTAATAATAAAAACTGAATCAGTAAAATCATGGTTAGAACCTGGTAAGAATGAAGATCAAAGCTGCTGAAGAGCTATCTGACCTGTCATATCTCCCTTCTTATCTGGAAGTCAATGCAACTACTGTGTGTTTCCTTTGAATTGGGGCCATCCTGCTCAATAGTTTACAGAGTAGATAGCAGGGAAAGAAACACACATTCCAGTATTTAATGAATGCTACTTTTACATTAAAAGGTTTTCAAGGGCACAGACCATCAACTTCAATTGGGAGTCCAAGGGAACTGAGTGCCTACCTTTTGAGCCCTTGCAAATCTCCTCCTTACATAAGTGTTTGCACTTGGCTCTCTTGTAGCAGAATGATCAGAAGTAATTCTGTGATCCTGTAATTCACATCAGCTAGATTCCAATTCCTTCTGGGCAAAGCCCTTAAAGCAATGTATCCCCTCCTTTCCCTTGTCTCCCCATGTTACCTCCAAGTGTGCAAGATGTAATGCTTCTCAAGTGTCCACACATGCTTGTCTTTTATTGAGGAAGACTTGCTTAAACCACTTTGTCCTTTCACTGTCCAGGGCCAAGTCTCCTCTCATTTGTTTAGGCTGATCAAACAGTCTCAGCTGCTTCTCTCTCAAAAGTTTCTGTGAATTTTTTTCCTCCTTGAACAAGCTTCAAGGACAGCAGATGGCAGCAGTGCACTGTCAATCAAAACAGCTGTTACAGCCACATTGACATAGAAAAATAAGATGTGGAGCAAAGTTTCCTTTTCATGCCCTAGATGTTTTTCAGGGCAGTATCCATCCCTGCTTTCATGTTTGGAACACTTCTTAGTACGATGTTCCTGTGGTCGGTTCTAAACATAATTGCACTAAATATTTGCCTAAAAATGTCAAACGACACACAGAATATAACATGCAGAGATGAGCCAGAGAATTCATAGTTCTGGCTGTGCTTAATTCATTTTTGTGTTGCGCCTGCTGCTGTTAGTAGTACACTTCGGTATGAAGTGCCACAGGTTTTGTACCTATAGGTTAAAGCCAAAGGCTAAGGTCTTCCAAAGAGACTATTGATTTGAGGGGCCCACAATTTGAGACACCTTAAAGGGGCATGATTTCCATAAAGTGCTGAGCATCTGCCTTCTGAACATCGGGCCCTGTAAGGTGTCTCAAGTTGGGACCCCAAATAACTAGCCATTTGGTGAAATCTCAGCTGTTATCCTTGCCCTCAGAAGCTGATTGTACTACAAATTGAGCCCAATAATTTTCCTAATATTAGCCAGGCAGAGGGAACCCGCTACACGACTTTTCCCAGCCCCATGGGGGGTGAGTTAGCTGCCACCATGGCACTGTCTTATCTACACTGGACTCCATGGAAAGCCCATCTTGAGGCTAAGTTTCCAAAGCTTGGAAGATGCAGAAGAAACAAGGGCTGGGCTAGGGAGGCCAGAGGCTGCATTAATTTTTCTGCCGACCCTTCTGTCCTGGGAAAACCTTCTTGGAGGATGGGAGCCTTAAGGCTTGGAGGAGAATCACTGTTCAGAGCCAGAATCAGACCCACAGTCAATAAAACCCAAAGGTTCTGACAGTTCCATTCAAAATTAGGCAATCAGACAAAACAACATTTCTGATACCCAGCATAAACCACGAATATTAAAATCATCCCAAGTTATCAAAAGTTAAACAACAGAAGAATAGAATGGAAGGAGGTTAGAAAAATATTCTGGGCTGTTTTTCCTCCATTTTTTTACACCATTTTTATAGCTACATAACTCTCTACATCACTGGAATTGCCCCTCCTTAATATCGGTATATATGGGAGGAGAATCAGGATCTACGTCAAGGGTATTGAACTGCGGCGATCAGAACACGAGGTTCTCGTGGCCCTTGCTGTTTTCCAGGAAGGACATTCCTCTCTCCTTCCATAGGAAACACAAAATATAAATCCCAACTCTTTTTAAAAACAGTGTAATTGCAAACCCCCTCACATTTGTGTCAGTCTTTTAAAGAAACGGCTCTGTACAATGGATCTGTAAAATTGAAATCCCTTACTGAAACCGAACCAGTGTTACATAGGAAAGGTTCAAAGCACTATAGTTTAAAATACAGAAAGTACAGGGGTTTGGATCATTACTGTGGAGCACCAGTCTTTGTCTCTGTGACGTTATGAGTGTAATATAATATTTCATTGGAAGGTGACAGGGCCAGAAAGAGTTAATTAACTCAGACTGACCTGACCCATGGGTGAACTGTAGAAACTGGTTAGGAAGATATGTAAATGAATAGAGCTTTGAAATGCAAGTCTTCATTGTTAGAGGTAAAAGGGTAGATGTTTGCTCAGGTCTTCTGATGTAAGCAAACAAGTCTTGTCTATTGCTATAGTTTTAATTCAAAGATCAAAAAAGGAATATTAACATTTATGATGATACTTGAGGGAAATAGTATTATTAGCTATGTGTCCCTTTGAAGGTTGTGGTAACCTGTATCTGAACTGTTTAATGGATAAATTACTCTGTGCTAATTGCCAGGATGTTTGGGAGAAGGAGTTCAGCCTATTGTTTTCTCAGGCCAAAAGGCTGCTAGAAATGTATAAGAACCCTGGGACATGATCCTACTTCATCTCAGATCTGCTTTGGGTTTCGAGAGGGGGAAACCTTAAGCCACAAGGATTGAGATCCCCAGTCATTGACTGGAGCCACCCTGAATGTGGACATTGGACTATAACCTATGAACTGTACCTAAAAGGACTTTTGGCAACTACAAGCTCACCTCTGCTATGCATCTGAACCTCAAACATTAAATTCAAGTCTGTATGTATACTGATCTTTTAACCAACACTCTCTCTTTTCTTTTTAAATAAATTTTAGCTCAGTTAATAAGAATTGGTTATAGCGTGTATTTTGGGTAAGATCTAAGTTATAATTGGACCTGGGTACATGGCTGATCCTTTGGGATTGGAAGAACCTTTTATTTTATACGGTGAGATAAGATTTTCAGGAATCATCATCATATATGACAGGTGTGTCTGGATGGAGGCCTGAGGCTGGGTACTTTAAGGGAACTGCGTGGTTTGAACTTCTAAATGACCAGTGAGGTACTATAGAAGCTGTTTTGTGCTGGCTTGGTAAATCTAAGTATTGGAATAACCACCAGCATTTGGGGTTTGTCTGCCCTGTTTTGTTTGCAGTTCACCCTGATTGAGTGACCTCAGCTGGCTGCCACGGGCAGCACCATCAGTCTCCAATCCTGAAATCAGATCCATGCAAGTGTGTACCATGTGGGGTGAGTGTGATACCCACATCGATCTGATTGCAGCTGCATAGATAGAGAATACGAGTGTGTGTCAAAGACTTTGCTTGATGAAGCTTCCAGTGCAGTTATTTCAGGAAATGTATCCATAGCTGTTCCTGGCTGGATTCTCCCCCGGCTTGACCTCCATGCAGATGCAGTGGAGAGAAGGAGACCGTGTTGCCTGGCCCTGTAATCTTTAACGTACATCACAGGTGTAATGTCCCTCAGTGACTATAAGCACATGGAGAATTGGGTGTAACTCTACTCTGCCTTGCTCCATCTCTCTCTGCTGCCACGGTAGGAGAGCAACTGATACAGAAATTCCCTTCACCACTTCCACCAGCAGAGAGTTTCCCTGAACAGGGGAAATTCTGCACTGGCCAGTTTAAGCCCACTATTAAGCAGGTGAAGAGTCTGGCCCCAGATGTGTTAGCTACAGAAGATAAACTGGCATGGCCTAAAGGAAGGAAGTTAATGAAAAATCCTGAGAGTTCACAAAAAATGGTTTAATTTGGCTGTGTTTCAGAAGAACTTCAGGACAGCTTATGAACCATACTAATGTGCATCAGGGTGAAATATTGCTTAATCAGCTTCTATCCAAAATAAATCAATTGAAGCAAGTTCCATTAATTCTCTGGTCAGCAGTTTATTCTGTTACTTCAAATTGCCTTGTTGATAGTGTTTTAATCTCGTGAATAAGTTTTGTTTATGATCATGTCTAAGTATTTATGAGTTTCATATTGATTTTGGGGCCATCAATTTACCTGTTAGGCATTGGTCACTTCAGAAATTATTAGCACGGTAGCTGTGAACAAAAAGCAATAAAAACTCTAATGGTTGATTGGTTTGCATGTTTGTGCAATGTGTTCCCGCAAAGAAAACGGACCAACATCTAAATCCCTTTATAGTTGTATATTGAAAAAAGGAGGACTGGAAGTGATTGTTGCAATATATTCTATAGTGTAAATAAATGTAGTGTTGCGCAAACTTTTTCATTGTTGTTTATTTCAGTGTCACAAGTGCTCAGTTAAACTGGCACTAAATAATTTTTTTAAGTAAGCATTTTAAGCATCATCTTTTACTTTTATTGTTGGCAAAGAAGGTATTTCTGTTCTGCTGTTAAGTGTGTGTGTGTGTGTGTGTATGTGGAGGGGGGACGAACTCTAATGAAACAAAATAGGATTCCCACTAACGTATTTACATCTCTATTCTAATACTCTTTCTGCTAATATAGTTACAATTTTTGCAAACAGAAATTGAAAAATGCAGGACTAAATATGCTCAGTGTTGTAGAGGAAGACTGGTTTTGCTGGCAAGGCTTTGGCCAGGTTATCTGGGTTCAGTTCCTCACTCTGCCACAGAACGACCACGGGCAAGTCACTGAAGCCCTGATCCAAAGTCTGCTTCAGTCAGCAGAATGATTCCTGTTGACTCCAGTGGAGTTTGGATCAGACTCCTATCTTGCTATGTTTCATCTACTCATGTGCAAAACAGAGCTTCTGTCATTCCCCCTCCTGCCTTCTTGGTTTGTGTTGGCTATTGGTGTTTAAGTTTTCAGGCAGTGTCTTTCTCTCACACTGTTTTTTGCACAGTGCCTCCAAAATCAATTTGGGCCCTGATGTAGGTGGTGCAACTGTAAATAGTAATCTAACGTGTACTTCGACATGGCCCACCAAGTGAACACCTCTGGCTTGCTGTCCCCCTGGGCTGTCAAGTTCAGAGTGAAGAAAATGAGAGTAAAAATGAGAGAGGAGTGGCCCTCGAAACTGCAGGGTGAGGAAATGGTGCCAGTACAGCATGTTCACTCCCTTCCCCTGAGTCCATGAAAGCCCAACCATGCAAAGTCGCCAAGGTCAGGAGTCTGCAGCCGTTTGGGGTTGGAGCAGTTGATATATGTGGCAGGCTGTCCTTTGATCACTGGCAGGTTTCCTCCATTGATGCTTCTTGTAGTGCTAACTTCAATTCCATGCAATTCCATCCTCCCTGGAGAGGGCTCTAGGATGGAGTGCTGGCAGAGGAGCTCCAAAGAAGATGAGCAGCCAAGGAGTGACGGCCAGGCTGGGACGCATTGTGGAAAGGCCAGTAGAACATGTGCAGCTCCCAGGTCCTCTTGGGGATCTAGCTTTGGGACCTGTATTTTCTGTAATTCAGCCGCTCTTGCAGTCACCTTAAGTTTTTTTTAAATTCCGTTATTTATTTTATTGCTCAGAGTCTAGAGCTTTGCATCATTAAGGAATACCAACAGAGCTCAGGGGAAGTGATTCTGTCACTCCCCGTATGATGGGATTAGACAGTCCCACTTGGACTACATTATGACGACAGGTGGCATTTATGGTTTTGGGATGCCTGCCTTATGAATGGCTTTGCCATTTGTGTGAGTAATGCAGGTCATCCCAAACTCATGCCAGTAAAACCTTTATGCTGTGCCCCTTGTGACTCATGAGAAATGTGATCACTAATGTGCGTGGCTTAATCTTTTGCTGTTACTAATTTGTCCTTCATCTTCCTTCGTTTATACAAATCTCCAGATCACACCCATCTTGTCTGTTTGTTCACCTCTTGCATATTGTTTAAGGGTTAAATTTTCAAGTCTGTCTATATTCCCTTTTGAAAAGAGACTTCGGAGCCTAAATCTGATTGACAGTCAGTTCAGACACACACACACACACACACACACACACACACGGTGCATTTTTCTGGGCACCAAAACTATTCATAAATTTGGATTGTATTTGGAGAATAGTTTTGGCCAGAAAGAAAAAAAATACGTGGGAAAAAATATTCTGAAATGTCGAAACTGTTTTGATAGTTTCAGAATGAAACAGTTCAACGTTTTGTTTTGAATAAACATTTTTGAAATCAAATGTCAATGTAAATTTTTTTTTTAAATAAAATTCTGGTCACTACCCCAAGCTACTAATCCTGAAGCATGTCAAGAAAACCCCCAAACCACTGAACCGAGTGTAAACAAAATCTAAACCTTGGGAATTTAAAATTAACCTCCCAATAACACTGGCATGCAGGATGTTACCTGTAACTCAGGATGCTCGGAGGAAGGTATGGCATATTGCCTTATAATATCATGGAGCAGGAGCTCAGTGGAAAGTCTGCAAACCAGATGAGATTGATTAAACAATTTTTATCCAACTGGGTTGCACATAAAAATTTTATTAAAACCTCAAGTGCTAAATTTATTTCCTTGGTTTCTTTTGCCTCTCTTTTTTTTATTTGGTAATGATAATTACTACATTAGAAATTAAATGAACCTCATATACTACAACTTTCAGACCTCCTAGGAGAGTTGTAAAAGTGATTTAGGGAAGTGACTTTGCTAGTGTGCCTAATTGAGTTACAGTAATTGTCACCTATAATTTTAACTTGACTGCTATGTGTTGAATCAGAAGCTTTATGAGGGGATTCTTTGTCACTGAGCTTCTCTCTCCTTTTTTTTTTTTTTGCGCAAAATACATCAGTTGAAAACAAATCAACAAACACAGATGTGCAGTTAACAACATTATTGCTTGCTTCTTTACCAGCCTGATGTGCTGTAGTGCGAGACGACTTTCAACAGCAGTGCATCAGCAAATGCACTGCTATATTGCAGAAGACTACATCATCAGCTGATGCAAATCCCCACAGCTCCATTGAAGTTAATGGAGCAATGCCAGTTTACACTAGATGAGGATCTGGGGCCAGATTTATAAGGGTATTTTGACACCTAAAGACGCAGCTAGGTACCTGACTGTCATTAACTTTCAATGGGAGTTAGGCCCCTACCCTGCCCAGACACTTTTGTAAACCCCACTAGGCGCCCATCTGTATCTTTAGGCACCTAAATACCTTGGTAAATCTGGCCCCTGGTCGTTATTTCCAAAATATATTTGAAGAAGGTGGCGCTTCTGGACACGTCCTCAAAACTGTGAACTAGGGGTACCTGATGCAATTATGGGCTGCAGGTTTAAGACAAACATAAGGAAGTATTTCTTCACAAAACACACAGTCAACGTGTGGAACTCCTTGTCAGGGGATGTTTAAGTTTCTCAAGTAGCTTAAAAGTGAGGTTGATCAGAGCAATTGGGTGATAGTTCTTCGAGACTCTGTCTTCTCTCTGGGCTTGAGAAGTGCCACTACATGTGACCTTCACCAGACTTTGGAACAGTACAGTATTCCAGACAAGTATTGTAGAGTCTTGGCTGAAAGTCACAAAAGGATGATGCCATGTGATACAGGAGCCCCTTAAGGATTTTGTCCAGCCCAGAAGCCTTGCAAATTTTTTAGGAAAGAAATGGCTGATTGCAGTTTCTCCCTAGTGACTAGCTGTGATAAGCTGGAGTTAGCTGAGGGGGTTGACCAAATCTTCCTGAGTGCAGAAAATACCTTCCATTCATGATCTCAATTTGGATTTACTGGTCAGTTGTTTGCCCAAGGTGGGCTGCCACAGCATTTGCTGACACATGTGCAGGGTGTTAGGGGTCTCCTATTCACCAGCACCAGAACTGGGGTGGGGGGTAAGAATCCTGGCCCCCTTACTTTTTAACAAAAACATGTGCTGTGGGAAAAACATGATCATACTGCTGAAGATCGAGATGCACTATGAGATCGGATCAGATGTTTTCCTAGATATCCACTACAATCCTAGATACTTGCGTGAGCAAAATTGCATTACATTTAAAAAAGTTTGTCAGTAGTTGTCATATTGCTTCTATCCACTACAGCCTGTTGAGTGTATGTGTTAGGTTTTCTAAAAATATATAATATTTTTGATTTTACTTATTTTTAATAAAACACTAGAAAGAAAAATCATTTTATACGTTAGCTCTGGTACGGGGACACATTTGCCTCCCTTCAAAGTTGTTTGTTGTTGTTACTATTTATTTTGCTGATGCCTTTTTCCCAGGAGATTTACAATTTAGGGTTACAATTGTTTATATATAATTCATATTTTAACAAGGATGATTCAATTATAATGTTACAAAACTGCAAGTTACAGGTCAAAAATAGTAGTGCAATATTAATAGTGAAGTATGCTGTGACAAAGTTCCTCCTCTACCTTGGTGGGTCCTGCACTTATTGGCGGATTTGTTCACCTCAGTGATCTTCCCCACAGTCTGGGTCAGCTCCTCCTGTGTCTGATCAGGAGTTGGGAGGTTTGGGGGGAACCCAGGCCTGCCCTCTACTCCGGGTTCCAGCCCAGGGCCCTGTGGATCACAGCTGTCTATAGTGCCTCCTGTAACAGCTGCATGACAGCTACAACTCCCTGGGCTACTT